>NW_024582380.1:648615-699738 GCF_018398535.1 Haplochromis burtoni
ATTCCAAGGAATTGAAACAGTGGGAACCGGTTCTCAACAAGAACCGGTTTTCGATACCCATCCCTACTGGCCGCGCTATGAATTCTGGGATATTTTGGGCCACGAAGTATACACCTGACCCATGCTTCAAATCTGGGGGAAAGGAGGACGCATTTGTCGGCCGCATTTGGAGGAGTCTACAAATTTGGACAGCCTTCATCGCGTCACTGTGACATAATTGGACTACAAATGCGGCCTCAGGAGGATGCAGCCTGTGAATTTGGACACCCCCTATGGCTCACAATCAAAATCCTCTGGAGAACATGAATACAATTTTTTCTTCCAGAACATCACGATTCTGGTGTACACTCTAAATCTCAATAAACAAATCCTAATGCCTAATACGGCTAATTTATGTTAGATATTTGAGTTGTATGAAAAGACATTTATTTAAAAATTTTTACTTTTCAAATCATTACCCTTTATTTAGTTACAAAAAAAAATCAAATAATTACAACAAAGGAATTAACAGCTCACACGCTGCAGAACTCCAGTTTACTTTATGAGTTTCATCTTAAGTAGTGTGTGACGTTTAGCGCACACCTGTTCTTCATCAGAGAATGAAACACAGGCACTACCACCTTAAATCACCTATGATTGGTCCCATGACCACAAATGATGACAGTAATACTTAGAGCAAACAGCTGATATAAAGTTAAAATAAATTACATTTCCTCCTGGCAGAAGCATAAAAATTTAATACCCAGAAAAAAAAACCTCAATAAAAGGTCTTACACAAGACCTTTTATTGAGTTTTATTGAAGAATGTTTCTGTTTTGATAGTATAGTGTGTCAATGTTATAGAACTTTTTATATACTAGATAATTTATGTGGCACATTGGAGTTCATAAGGTGAATAAATCTGATATATACCTAAATAACTGCATGAAGTATTTTATTCTTATACATTGCTTGAGGCATTATGGGTATTTTTTCTTTCTGTTTGTTACTTAGTATTTAAATATTTTTTTTATTTTACTTTTTTAACAGGATTGTTTTTTTTTGTTTTACTTAGGTCAATTAAAAATGTTTTTTCACGCTTAATTTTTTTGTTTTGCTTTTTTTATTTTAGGTAATTACAATAACAACCTCACTGTTAATCTAGCTAACAGTTAGCTAGATATCAAGCATTGCCTTGTTTGGTTCTCCTTCCATTTCCCACCATTATGGGAGCAAAGTATGCAACACATAGTCCACACACCATCCAGAAAAGTATTCAGGATCACACCTGATAGTGTGAACACACTCAAAATAGCACAAGTATGGAAGTACACAGTATGGAAGCCAAACACACAGCAAACCTTTTAGCTGCATCTGCAGAGGTTGAGGTTGATCTGACGTCATTATAATATAGTTTTACATACAAAACTTACAATTCTCACACGTGCTAAAGGGTCCCCCTTGGACACACAGCACATGTCCATACGACAGTCAGACTTGTCCCTTATTTTTGTTAGCATGTCTGGAATCACTTTAGCCATTGCTGTTGTTATGCTAACTACCAGAAACCACATTTAAGTCACGAATCCGCTCTTTTTAATGTAGTTTCAGTTGTTACCAGTGAATGGTTGTGGAATTAAAGCACTTTGAAACTGGATAATTCTTTTTGACAGAACCTGTATTAATAATATATTTTTAGTGTATTAAGTAGCCTAGCGTGGGACAGGATACTGTATCCCCCGTTGCACCATTTTCCTCTATATAATATGGAGAGACTTACCGACCTCCTGTGGAAACAGTGTTGACCATTTATGCTACATGAAAGGAAAATGGTGAATTCAGCACTGAGCCAAAGATCAAGTTCAGATAGTGGAGGCAGAGAGCGAGGGTGTAGCTGGCCAAACAAATGACCACCAGGCTATACTACTCACATACTCACTCACATTACTTAGTCCAGGAAGCCACAAACTTGCACAACTTTTTCATCACTCTGAGAAACTGTTTTCAATTCAGTTTGCCTATTTTGTGCCTTCTTTCAAGGAAATGAAAAAAGGTGACATGTACTCAAAGTCCTACTAAAAGAGAATTCCAAATAGCTGAAGAGCCGTTATAATAACAAGAGTTTCTGAGAATTCTGACATCAGTTCATTGAATTCAAAGCACTGCTGGCATAAAACACATATTGATTTTTTGGTTCTTACAAGACTACAAATGTGTTTTTACACCATTACTAAAGGTAATGTGATTCACAACACAACTTTGTTAACACATTCATGTATGTTCTTCCAATTTTTCCACTTCAATCTAAAAGAACATGCGAAGAAGCAAGATTAATACATTTCTGTCTGCAGCTATACTTCTCAGCTTCTGCCTTTGTCGTGCAGAAAAGGATGACAGACAAAAGAAAAACACACATGTTAGAGTTTAATTTCAGTGGCACCCAAACATCCGTTTGCCACTAGTAAATCACATTAGGCTTTCTCCACAAAACAGCGACAGAAACAATAAGGAGGCTTCGTCACGGGTACATTTGCTGTACCTGGATGTTTGGGTGCTCCTTTGTATCTGCCGCTGCTGCTGTTTCTTCATCTAGCTCACTATGTTCTCTCGGGCTCACAGCAAAGAGACACGCTTTTTCCTCTGTGGCTCCAGAGCTCCAAGAGAAACCTCAGCAGTCAGACAGACAGCACACCCTTCAGAATTACAGTGCTTTATTAAGTATCAATCTGTACAACAGTTTGCCGGCCCAGCAGAGGGATCAAAAAAGTACTGAAAATCTCATTACGGGAAAACTAATAAGTGACGCACAATGATAAAACAGCAGCAATTAGTTTAAAACCAAGTTACCAGTTGATAAAAGAAGATGTGGTAATGGCTGGTATATCTCATCGTGTCTGGTAAACGATGCTCGAAGGAGCCCATTGGACATAGCAACACTGCCTCTCCCCATCATTAAGTTATTAGATTAGCCCGGGGCAGCAAGTAAACAACTTCAGACATCTCACTGCAGGCATACATCCCACCAGCCCTCACCGTTATTGGATTACTCAGGGAAACTTTTCCAGAAGACAAAATGACTCCATGGAGAGCGAGCGAGCTACGGGATGATTATTGGAAAGCAGATGATGGGAAGAGCAGAGGAAAGGCCTGCTCAGGCCAGACGCCCGGAGCACTTAGGATCGAGCGGATGGCTAACAAGCAGGAGACAGGGAAGGGATACAGAGGGCAGCGAGGTCTGGTTTTGATTATTGGCTGCTGGAAGGAGAAGCAGCTCGAGTCTGCCAGGTTTCTGCATCATCCGCCTCCTGCCACATCTCGTTTGGGTTACTGCCACAGCAAATGTCCATTCAGCACTATCAGAGACAAATGAGGGCAAACTCCTGTCAAGGTCAACAACCACCTCCACTACGGCCACAGGGGGTCTGCCATTGTAATTCCTTATACACTCAGAGTAATTAAAACTCGTCCAGAAGAAGCGGGGGAAGTCGATGGAATTTTTTGAGACTGCTAATGAGATGCTAATTTGTTGGCCCGCTAGGAACGAGGCATGAGGATCTCAAGGACACAAAAGATTTATTCCCTTTTAAAATGATGGTGTGTGCGTGTGTGTGTCTTCTTCTTCACTAAAACATTTGCCAAGTTTGTTGAGCAATACACACGGCAGGACTCCCGGTGTCTTTATGTTTGATAAAAAGATACGAGCATCCTTTCAAACTCTTTCCAAACTCCTGATAATTTACAGAGCATCACCCCTGTGAGTTCAGAGTAAAGTGGAGAAAGCTCCCCTGCCTCGCGGCAACGAGTGAAGCCACACGCAGATCGCCCTCATGCTGCCTGAAAGTAGTCCAAGTCAGACCTGTTTTCGAACACCCCACTGAGCCAGCCTTCTATGGACTCATTGAGTCATTCCAGGAGCGCCAGGCTGGCTGTCCCACTTTTTTCAACAGATATCACACAGACTCTCTGATATCTACGCGCGCGCACGCTTGCACTGCACAACTTTCCTCCCCACACATTCCACTTTATAAGCAATCGGGCCAATCCTGTCCTCTCATGTTTATTAATTAGGCTTGCTCTTGGACTTGAATCTGACTCCCTTCTGGGTGAAGACTATTCCTCAGGAACGCCAAGCTGTGCTGAAACTGAGCGAGACAGCACTGTGGTCATTTTCTGATATGTCATTTTTTACACAAGCGCCGCACAAGAAAACAGCCCTATCCAGCCCGCAGTGCCAATCAGCTACAGCGGCTTTCAGCACTAATGCAAAAAGAGATCACTCCAATAAAAGTTAGTTAAAGTTAAATAAACGCGTCTCTCATTAACAGAGAAGTATAATCTCATTTTTAATCTGCGGGCTCAGGCTGAGTGTCGTCGCAACAGTGGCAGCGCAGCTCTGAAGGACAACACTGGGGAAATAACATCAATTAGAGCTGCCAATCACCCAAAATGCCAGAAGACAGTTGTGGATGAATTTCTGCTTTGTCGGGCAGTTACACAGACGACAGGGAGGATGGGTGAGTCAGAGGGGATGAGATGAGGTGTGAAGTATAATCACATCACAAACACAAATCTGTGGCTTACTTCGCTAAGCCTCAACATAAAGACGTCATTTTTGGACTTGTTCTTCAGAGCAGACCGTTTACCGCACATGTGCAACTCAAAATCACACCTGAAAGTTCATTCTAATTAGTGCTGACAGTCCGCTTAAGAACTTTAGTGCTGAAGCAGCTAACCCAAATGATAAATTCACTGCCCCGGGCAGCACTCACAACATCAGTGTTTGGTCACTGTCAGCTGGATGCTATAAAATCAAACCCACACTAAGTGTTTTAGTTTTTCAGATATTCTTCCTAATTCCAGCTCCTCAAATCTGATGGTTCTCTTCTTTTGTCTATTTTGAATCGTGATTCGAGCACTCCAGGGGCTTTCGAGTGTTAGTCACACAAATCAAGCAATTAAAAGGTTGCCAGCTTGAGCTGTGAGAAGCCGTCATTATCTTCTCACTATTTTTCAAAATTGTCTAGACTGTATGATTGCACAAGCAGTCAGAAAACAGGGCACTCAAAGGGCTTATGCAACAGTTTAGTGTTTACATGCCTGTGTTGATGAGAGACTTATAGAGATAGGACCTTGAGACCATGTTTTTGTAACTCTATAACCCAGATAGTCGACTTATGGGTGGTCTGTTTAATTTGAAGTCTTCAACACTGACTGTAGATTAAAGATTGGTGTGGCCTCCACATGTAGACATACAGCCACTTACAATTGTTGCTCCCAATTGGCTGGTGGCCGACTATCACCCAGTTCCCAGCAACTGGGAGTCCCTCCTCCTTCTCCTGGGGCATATCTACTTTAAACTATGAACACGCCCATTTCACTTAATTGCAGAGTGTCTTAGAATTAAGTTTTTAAAATGTAAATCATCAAAAGTATTACCAGTATACAATTCTTTATTTCAATCGAATCTAATAAAAAGATACAACTGAAAAATTTAAATACCATTTTTTTTTGCACACTGTGTAAAAAGCAAGGCCAATTCCTGTAAGTTCCTTACACCTGCATTCTTTCTAATGGCCAGCAGGGGGCAGTTGCAAAAAACAAAAAGCAGCCCAATTGTATAAATGCGATTTATTCATTTGATCGACTCATGACCTAAGTAAAGACTTGCATTCGAACCTTATGATCTCACTGATTGTTGTTTAGTCTTTTTTAATATTATTAATATTATTTAATATTATTATTAGTATAGTTAGTACAAGAAATGATAAAGCAGGGTATGTTTTCAGTCGTGGTTACATTCATCACACCCAGTTTCAAAAGTCCAATTTTGTAATAGCGACTATGCTGAAGTCCAGGCTTGTCTATCTTTTATATACAGTCTGTGGTCTCAAAGCTTGTGATGTCACGTGTTTATTTATTTATATTTTTATTTGAGGACAGGCTAAAAAGCCACGTAGGACCGTATATGAGAACTTTCACCAGACGTGTTATTACCAGTGAAAAGCATAGATCAAGCTCTATGTTTAAAATCTATGCAATGGCCCTTTAAAGACTCTCAAATTACCCTAATCACTATCATCTACTCTCACCACTCCAAACTCTGCAATAAAAAACATGTTCACCGATGTGCAACATCACATACTAATGCACTCGTCAGAAATATTGAACTCCATGATTTATTTACCAAATTAAATTCTCAGCATGCATGAGATCAGACTCTCGTTACAAAGATTAGATTTAAAGCTGTGCATCCTGCGCAGGGTACAGATTCTCATTTTGAAACTAAACTGACATCAAGACGCTGAACGTGAGGCAATCTCGGCGAACACGGCCGTATGATCGCGCTAATGCGAATCAAAGTGAAATCCAATCATCTGTCATATTAGAGAGGATGCGGTGTTTTATCCATTATGTTGTATTTTCCTGCTATGCTATAAAGAGATCAGCTAAGGCTCATTAGATTGTGAACTGGCATTTGAAACATGCGCAAAGCACAATTCCTAATGCCTTACCTATTTCCTGGTATTGATCCTAAAGAAAGCTAAAGTTAAGGCGGCCTGTCATCTTACTACTTAAAAGACAAAGATAGACAGAGCCATTACTTTTCCATTGTTTGCAGAAGTTCACTTCAAAAGGGTGAAAACTCTGGTGTAGTCTGAGGCTTGGGAAAGCAGAGCAGGCAGGTGGAGCTGGAAGGAGAGGAGGATGCAGGGATGGAGAGATTGGAGACAGAGGAGTGAAGAGGGGGAGCCCTTTGATCTCTGGCAGAAGTGGATGCTGAAGAGAAGAGACAGAGAGCTGCAAAGAAGACTGCAAACAAGGCATGCACTCAATTCCCAATAGTCGCACCAACGCGAAAGGAAGATAGAAAAAGAGGGGAAGACAGAAGGAGAGAGAAAAGTTGAGCAGATTGAACGAGACAGAAAGGAGAGGGCGAGAGAGAATGGCAGGGTCGCAGAGAGATAGAGAAGAAAGGAGGAGAAGACAGAGAGGATGAAAATGAAGTTGAGGGAAACAGATAAGACCAGGATGTTAAAAGGATTTCAGTCCGTGGGCTGTTTGGGGAGTTCTCTCCAGCCCTATGCTAAAGCAATTAGTATTGAACCCCTTCTAGGAAAGAGCAGCCAAACCACAGCGGCAATCTCTAACATTGTTAGTGTGAAACAACCAAGTCAAGCAAACCCCACGGTCCCCATTAAACCTCAAGTTTTAATTGCCGTGTCAGGATGGTGCCGCATTTCACAGCCCATAAGTGTGTACTCTCAAAAAAGTTGGCCCAGTGAGTCCCTCTTCAACTGGAAACCCCGAGACAGTAAACAGTGCTGCTTTGCTGGGTTGAAAAGGCCTGCATAGCACGATAACAAAAGCTCAACATTAAAAGTGAAAGGGATACTTCGAAAGAGCTGTCGATAGCGTGGCGACAGAGAGAGACGAGCAGTGTGTTTCTTTGTTGCCGTCCAGCTCATTCGAAACCACTTTGTAAAGTTTTCATTCAAAGTGAGATTGTGTCATTTCTGCCGTCGCCATCTTGGTTTTTTCTTTTTTTAAAATAACAACTCTGACTGTGAAACCACTCGCTCACTGGCAGTGTTGGGATTGTAACTAAATGAAAATGTTATGTAGCACACATCACATTTCTTGACAGTAACGAAGTACGTAACTTCATTATTCCCTGGAAGATTCATCACACTACTCAGTACATTACTGTCTGGTAAAATGACCTGATACACACTGTAACCTAATTACCAGTTAGGCTACAGTTCCACACACTGATCGAAATCGCCGTCCTGCCAAGGACACGTGTGATCTTTCTTTCATTGTTCGTGTATGAACGCAAAGCAAAGCTGAAAACCAGCGCAGAGAGACTTCAAAGTAATCATCACAGAGATTCTACTTTAGAAACATGAGCAGGTAGAAACAGAGCCTACAGCCTGACTGCTCGTCACTGCCTTTGTTACCTGTTGAAGACGAGGCTATTGGACTGGGGTTGGGAGTCACTCAGCTTTTTTTGCTAGCTTTGTGTTAGCATGCTGTTTCTGCAGATGTTTGCAAAGAGTCTGTTTGCAGCACAACAAGTTTTTTTTCTGTCCTGGATGCCGACTGAACTTTGTGCTCTTTCCTGCAGTGCAATAAAAATAAAAACAATGTCCGCATCTCCACTCAACTGAAATCAGTTGATTAAAGAAAAAACATGTTTCATGTTTTTTTTTCCTTTTTATCTGATTACAATTGTAATGTAATTACTGCATGTAGTACACTAACACGTTACTTTATTGCACAGGTGTCGAACTCCAGGCCTCAAGGCCCGGTGTCCTGCAGGTTTTAGATGTTTCCTTGATCCAACACAGCTGATTTACCTCCTCAACATGTCCTGAAGTTCCCCAGAGGCCTGGTAATGAACTGATCACTTGATTCAGGTGTGTTGACCCAGGGTGAGATCTAAAACCTGCAGGACACCGGCCCTCGAGGCCTGGAGTTTGACACCTCTGCTTTATTGCCTTACTAGAAGACGTATTGTGATTACCTGTCAATCACAAGTCATTAGCCAATGAGTGTGCTGTGGATAATCTAGGCTTCTGGAGGATTCTTACAATGCATGTGTCCAATGATCACACGTACTGTGGAGGCACCACAGCAGTCACACGACCGGCCAGCTCTCTCTATGTCTGTCTCATTTCTTAGCCTGGACTTGTGTTGCATCAGCCCTAATAGTTCCTTTGATGTTATCCAGCCACTTCTTTTGCTGTCCGCTTTTTCTTCCTTTCCCCTGGAGAGTGGTCTTTGTCAAACTTGTCATTCTTGAGACGTGGCCGTATTGAGATTTTAATTTCCCTTCTTTTTGACTGGTGACAGGAGTTCTTAACCGATGCCCAGGATCTTACAAACCAGAAGCAGTGTCTTTTCACTGCCTGTTTTTTCTCTCCCAGGTCACCTGAAAGCATCCATGTAGAGCAGTGGTGTCAAACATATGGCCCAGGGGCCAGAATCAGCCAAGTGAAGAGTCCAATCTGGCCAGCTGGGCAGCTCTGGAAAATGTGACGGAGTGCATAGATTTTTGCCTGTATTTTTGTAACTTTTACAGCTTATTCTATTCATAAAGAGGCATTGAAATTCATACTTCACCAGAGTAATTAAATAATAGCTAAACGATGACAAAAAAAATTCCAGTTTTTCTGCCATGTATATCAAAATGTCTGGGTTTGGGGGGTTTTGAGGGCGGTTAATAGGTCAGTGAGTTCACAGTAAAAACTTTATAATTACAGGATAATCTGGACAGTGAACTA
The DNA here is from genome assembly GCF_018398535.1 of Haplochromis burtoni. Taxonomy (NCBI): domain Eukaryota; kingdom Metazoa; phylum Chordata; class Actinopteri; order Cichliformes; family Cichlidae; genus Haplochromis; species Haplochromis burtoni. Next base: position 657,879 of record NW_024582380.1, read on the forward strand.
TCATAACCTTTTCTGTAATTTTACCCGTTTAACTCATAATTTCACTGGTCCAGTCCGGCTGAGAGGAATACTTGGATAGCAGTCGTATTTTAAGCTTTATTCTCAGAGTGAAGATCTTATCTGTACATATTGGCTTTAGCATGACAAATGTCATAGTTTGGACTATATTGGACTACTGAACCATGCATACACTAGAAGCAGGAGGAAACACCTTTACCTACTGCAGGTTATAGCTTTGCATTTACTTTCCAAGAGTGTTTTTCTTTTCATCTAATTTTCGACAGGAAAACACAGAAGCATCGTACATTTTCTTTAACAGAATGATTCGGACACTGTAATAGTCTTTGCACACCTGAGTAGCACCTGCTACACCAGGTATTTCATTTCACTGTTCAGTCACTCACCTGCTTCCTGCACCTTCGACAAAATCTACGTCTTTTTTTCGCGTCACCGTTTCCCCGAGTTGTTATTTTGCATGTGACTGTTCGCTTGAGTTAGTCCTAGCAGCGCGCCTCCTCTGACCGCTCTCATCCAGGTTTCCAGGAAGGCTGCTGACTGTCGTGGGGGTTTTTCTCTCTCTTTCCCTGTGAATAACAGTCATCGCCAACTGCAGTGCGCCAAATCTCAGGAGGCTGTCACTTTCTGGAGCAACATGTCTGGCACAGACAACCACACTACATCTAAAGTCACTTAAACAACGCGTCGCTGCCATTCCAACATTTAGTTGAACAGCAGCCTCCTGTCTGTATGCATTTTGCTACAGCTTTATTTATACGTGACTCACTGCCTGGAGGAGTGAGCTGCCGATGTGAAAAAAAAAATTGTAGCCAAGAAAGTGAACACTTGATTTATGTGTTTAAATGTGTGCATTTGTGACACTGGGTTGTTTTTTTGTTGTGCGTGCCAGATGAAATTATCTCGTCTTTCTTCGAGGCAGGTCTTGGATGAACTGTGCAGACTGCTTACCTTGGAATATCGCGGCGTTCTGGATGATGAGACGTTTGAGTTGTGCGCTGACAACCTGCAGACCAGACTCCATATTGCTGCGCGCCGCTACCTGATACCGCTCCTCCATCTTCTTGGAACAGCAGGTCGGGCCTTTGGTTTGGCAAACCTGCAGATCTGCACCTGGCAGGAAATCAGCAGGGACAGGATGGTAGTCTGGATGAACAGAGGGAAGTAGCTGCGAAGCCACTGTTGTTTAATTTTCAAGAAAAAAAAGACACACAAACACACACAAATAGATTCAGCAGCATTTTCCGAACACAAAAACTAAGAAATATCTCCAGCAGAGTCCGCAGCCTTAATGAGCGTATGATTATTATGTAGAGGCTGTGTTATGTAGCCGGGCTCAAGTCAAAAATAAATTGCTGCTTAAAAATAAGTCATTTTGATCCACATTCGCGCAAAACACTAAAGCTGTGTAGTTCTCCTCAGAGATCAATTTGGTCAACAGAAACTTTTCCTCCACTCAAGGCTACACTTTTCACTCCGAGGATCAAAAAAAGTATGTTTTTTTTGTGTTTTTAGACTTAAGATGAGAGCCAGGAGCAGTGCATCATGCAGACAAATAAACCTAGGTTCCAGCATGCTTTCATTATGGATACACATTAAAAAAACCCAGCCACGAGTAAGATTGAAGGCAGTGAAACAACATTCGTTCACCTGGCTGTGGACACTAAAGGTTGTTTACACCTATGAGAAATAATTGGATTCCCCGAGCTCCTTTTTGAGCGACGCATTCAAGCCTGCGAAAGCAAAACTGGGGTGTCAGGGATGTTTCAGAGGGGCGATGTAGCCAGACACGACCTGATCAAAGAGCAAACACTTCGAAGAAATTAATTCAATTAATCCCACGCAGGAGGAAAGCAGGAAAGATAAACAAGAGCCTGCCGCCACTGTGAAACTCAGTAAACTTCGAGTCATGGTCATGCTAAAAGAAGTGTGAAATCTGTTTGGGGTTTTTTTTTTTTAGATAAAAAGAGTTCACATTAATAAAGAGAAAACAACACAATATCTGTGTCTTTAAATAAATGCTTTGCATCATATTTTCTGAGCTAAAGTTCAGTGTACCCATAGTGGATTTTAGCCTGAACAGTCAAGATGTGACACAAATACAGAAGATCGGTTTAATTTGGGGAGGGCTTAAAAAATATTGAAATAACTGTTTGGAAATTACAGACATTTTTATATGAATTACAGTGTTTTTAATTTTTTAGTTCCACATTTTCAGAGCTTCAAAAGTAACTGGACAAAGTGGCATCGTTTTAAATTTAAGGATTCTTTTTGATGCGTGCTATTTTCAGCTGTCACAAGTGGTCTCCACACCGGGTGGCCTTCCTGATTCAGCCCCAAAGTAGATTTGTGTCTCCACCTGCAACCGGCAATCTTTTGCTTGCCAGTAAAATGTGTTAACCACCACACTGTGGAGCCAACATAAGGAGCAAATATTAGGACTGTTTTTAGTGCTTGGATGAAAATCCGGTGCAGTCAGTGACAGCCTGGAGTGTAGAACCCATAAACATCACCAAATGCTCTGCCAGACCTTTACTGTCTTTCAGTTGCTGTTTGTCTGTGAGTCTTTCTGCCTATCTTTTGCATTTAATAACTGAAAAGCTGCTCTGTTGCATTTGCAGGATGCTTTGGGTCATTATCCATTTGAACTGTGAAGCACTGGTTGATCAGTTTTGCAGCATTTGGCTGAATCTGATTGGAGACTACGGCCCTGCATGCGCTACAATTCATCCTGATACTTCATATCAGCAGTATCATAATCAATAAACACTAGTGGCCTTGCTTCCACTGGCACCCATACACACTCATGCAATAACACTGCCTCCACCGTGTTTGTCAGATGATGTGTTGTGTTTCAGATCATGAGCCTGTCAGTCTCCATACTTTTCTCTTCCCTTCATTGTGCTACAATTTAATCTTGGTTTCACCTGTTCAAAGATGTTTTTCCAGGACTGTGCAGACTCTTTTAAATGTTTTCTGATAAAATCTAATCTGGCTTTCATGTTCTTGAATGTAATCGGTGGTTTGCACCTTGTTGTAAATCCTCTGCATTTTGAGTCGTCTAATAATTTGCTCCATTCTTGATTGCAAACTTTGAGAATAGTTAACCCACCTCCTTGAGAGGGTTCTTCAGTTGGTTAGATGTTGTGAAGCTGTTCATCATAGAAATAATTCTGTGATCATTCACCTTTTTCACTTCATGTTTGATGTTGCTGAGCTGGGTGGTGAATTCCTTCTTTTAAAGCACCAGATTTTTGACTTGGACATGTTTTTGCCATCTCTCTTGTTTCTTTTGATCTTTCGTCCAAATGATGGCCTCTTTTACTTGCGTCGACAGCGGTCATATGCATGTTCAGCACTGGAAGTGTATCTGTTTATCTTGTCATAAAATAATGAAGGCCATGAAACTCCCTGTCAGTCAATTTTCTGATTACTTTTTTTTTTTGCAAATACTTAAAGAACATTACATAGTAATCAAAACAGTAAGAACAAGACAAAAACAACAACATAAAAAATTATAAAGACAAAAAGAGGCAGTGGAGGAGTTCGAGTGACTAGGAGATTAGTTTGGCCGCAGAAACCCCATTTCAAGTTAGAATTTGATCATAAAATTAAATAAAATTTAAGATTCCTATGTGAAACCAAAACCTTCATGTTGAAAATTTGTAGAGATTAGAACGTTTGTCCACATAAAGGACAGTAATATCGGTTTCCGCCAATTTTCTAAAAACTTTTGAGCCTCTGAAAATGGGAGATTGTGTATAAAAACAGGCTTTAATTCCTAATTAAAGCTGAAACTAACTGACTGGTTTAAAATCCCCTGTTGTGGTGTAGAGAGGCAACATTGCAAAATTACAAATCTGCATAATTGTCCAAATACTTACAAAGTTTAAAGATTTCCACCTTATCTCTGCTTGAAAATGATGGACAGTCAGACATAAGTAGGGCACAACCATCCAGTGTTTAGATACAAAGAGCAGCTCCAGTGAAAACCCCTTTCCTCGGTGCTTCCCCCTCTCAGCCTCTCTGTCCCACATGGCTGCTGAGAGCTCAGTGGAGGCTGCAGTGGTAACGTGCCAAAGCCTCGTTGAGGAGTTGTCTCCAGGATCTGCCTCCCTGAGAGGCATCGGTGACAAGGGCCTGATTGATGCCACGGTAAACAAATGTCAGGGGAGCCTGCCAGCTTTGGCTGCCGCTGCTTTGGGTGCGAGGATATAAGGAGGCGGAAGCAGTGAGATTAATTTGGAGGAAGGGGGGGCTGCTAGGATTGCGAATCAGAAAAGTCTTGATAGCTGGTGTGTCAAAAGACGGAGGAAAGGCTTTTGTGGAGGCAGAGGGTTTATCTTAATAACAAAAGTGAGTGTCTCTATTGGATCGGGGCTCTTTCTCTGTGAGATCTTCAAAAGAATAGATCTTCAGTAGCGGGCTCGGGCTGCAACAATGCAGACACAGACACGGTGCACATTAAACTACCGGGAGATGCAACAGAGCGACAGTCTTGATAATTAAGAATCGCTGCAGAATTAAACAGAGAACAGCTTCTGCTAACTCCCAGCTCACCCCTGACTCCCATCAGGGTTTAGGGTGTACAGTCTAATGAGCAAAAGAGGCAATAAAGCTGTCACCCAGCACCTTTTTGTGTGCATACTGACAGGCTTAATATCTTAAATCAATGCGGACAAAAGACTCCTGACGGATAAGATCAAGTTAATTTCAGACTGCAGGGGCAAAATTATTAAGCTGTCAATAGCGCCGTAGGTGAGGCGAGCGCGGCCTGAGCGGAGAAGAGACGGGGATTTAGCAATTATCTCCGGCGAAACAGGCAGATTCATCTGCACCGTTTGTCGTTTTGCAGATGATAAATGTGTTTCATTACACGAGTTCCACAGCACTGAGGGAATAAGCAAAGGATTCGGGAGGGAGATGATTCCCCCGTAGAGTTTCAGAAATAACAAAATCGTACCGTCTAAATAAAGCTTTCTTTCTGACTGACACATCACTGGGGAACGAGCTTCCTCCTGCTCCCCTTTGCTTTAGGCTCCATCCCTGTTTCTCGCCCCTCTGCTTTCTTATTTTTCCTCTTTTACTCCTTTTCATCTGCGCGCACTTTTGTTCGTTTTCCTTCACCTACCTTGAGCTTAATAGCTCCTGGGCACTGTGAGCAACTTTAAAATCAGCCTGTTATTGGTTAATTGGTCAATTTTGGGCGTCCTTATGGCCAATTCTCTCCCGCAAAATGAAGAAAGACAAGGTAGCAATTTACATGTAAATTTCCCCAGCATGCAACCTCGGTCCAAGGTGGCGCCTTTAAATTACTGCGTGCTTTCAATCAATACTGTGAAAGGAGGCCGGGTAATTCGACGTGCAGGACAGCTGCTGTTTTTATGAGTGTCTCTGAATGTCTTTTATAAACACATTGATCGCCCTTCAGATTGTCACAGCCTCATCTAACCATCCTCGCTGCTCTACCCCTCACAGAAAGTTTCCTTTGAAAGGCCACTGCTGGAAACGATGGCCCTGTCCTCACACTAACACACACAAACACTGGAGGAGTCCTCACATCTTTAACAAGCCCGGGAAATCAGAGTCAGGGGAACAGATACAGTGCAGTATGTGTCTAAGTTTCTCTTCACCAATTAGAAGGCTATCACTATGCAAGCTTAATGATGGCGACCATGGGGGAAAAAACAAGTTGTACTAAAATATAGAATATGCTAAAAGCCGTTCATTATGAGCATAAATTATACAACAGCTAGTTTCGAGTGGAAGCGCGTGGGAATCCGTGGCTACCTCTCCGGGGCAAAATAAGCCAGTGTCACTTTTTAAAGATAGAGCCATTTACAACCAACCTAAGGAGTGATAATATCATTAACTACTGGGGATTAAAGTGGCTTTAAGTATTTTTAGAGCTGCTCCACTTTAAACCATTTGATGAAGCAATGGTTTGAAAGCTGGAAGCAGGAATGTGAAAGTGCCCAACATTGTTCTCTGCTTTTTCCTTTTTGTTTTGCACATAACAATGAGGCAGTAAACAAAAGGCTCCTGTCTTTACAGTGGGACCGTTCAAAAAGGAAGAACTGAATAAAACCAAGTATGAATCGGTGTTTAACCAGCTGGAAAGGCTTCTCGCCTCAGATCAGACTCATCCACCTATTAGTCATTCGCTGTCATTTCTAAAACAGGGGCATTTGGGACCTTTTTGCATGGCATCCTGCTGAGAACTATAAAGCAACACAAAGCTATAATTGTTTTAGCTCACAGCAAAAGGAAGAGGAGGAAAAAACTCCTTTGCAGGACCTCTTTGCAGGATTTTCTGCTGAAACTAGTTGGATCTCAGCCTCCAGCACACAAGTGTTACTCTTATATTTCGTGAATATCTGATGCTGCTCTCATGAATCAGGTCCCACCGCCGCTGTTGGAGATCCAAAAGGTCTTCCCATCATCAAGCCAGCGCCGTCACTAGTGGAGCCGCTTTCTCGCTCATGTCCCGGGGTGAGTGTTCAGCGCTGCCTGTGCGCCTCGCCTCACACATATGTGATGACACGATGGAGTGAACCGACACCCAGCCTCCATTTCACCTTCAGCCAATCCAACCACCCACAGCAACAGCCGCAACAAAGACACGAGTGGTACTACTCCTACAGATGTGCCAAGCTTTGATTTTTTCCCCTCTATATGCCTGCTGTAATCTTCCTCTGCACTCACTTCTTTTGAATCACACTTTTGGAAAGAAAAACTTTAGTCTTTTGGTGCTTTTTTTGCCCCCTCCGGCACCACATGCAGCATTATTAGAAATTCTGCTCTGCCTTCCTGCGGACATGTTTCTGAATCAGCCACCTCCCCTACACTGTACTCAATATTGATACAGTCCACTTCACATTTCACCCATACACACACACACACACACACACGCAGAAAGTGATACTTCCCTCAGTCGGATCACAACTAGCCACCCTCAACAAGTAATTTCATCAATCTTTCATTTACTGTGCGCCTCATCGGAGAACTCGTGTTATATCAGCCTGCATGACAAGCAGCTGTAGCTGTGACTCCAACTTATTCAGCATGAATTAATGGTGAGTATATATTATAGATGAGACATGACCAAAAATGAATAAAAAAATAGGTCAAAAATGTACTAAATGTGTGAAAAGTGACTGCCGATTTCATGTCCTCCCCAAAAATAATACTAATAATAATAAAGTCAGCTCATTAGGACAAAAGTGGAAGATTTGAGAGTTATGGAAATTCCACCAAAAGCTCGAGCATGCCCAATAAGCCGCTCATTCTGAAATCTTTACAGAGTGCTTAAAATCTGTTAAGGACCAGCGCTGGTCACTGGACATAAAGCATTGTGGGGCCATTCAGCGTCACTACCGGGAGCCCAAAATCAAATCCCATCAGTCCCAGTATCTGTGATACAGCGGGACTGCAGATATTTCAGGACATCTGGGATTTTTCATTTCCTATATTACTTCAGTTTCTTTTCATAAGACATGAAGTGAATGTGAGAGACACCTGTCACCATACAGGTACGGTTACATAATTCTTCATTAGTCATAAGTAAATGGTAAATGGCCTGTATTTGTATAGCGCTTTACTAGTCCCTAAGGACCCCAAAGCGCTTTACACATCCAGTCATCCACCCATTCACAAACACATTCACACACTGGTGATGGCAAGCTACATTGTAGCCACAGCCACCCTGGGGCGCACTGACAGAGGCCTACTCTTTAATACAAATGCTGTAAAAACTGATGAAATGATGTAAGGCAACATGCTCAGTCAGTGTTAAAGAACTGAAGAAGTAAGTGACAAAGACTTGAAGCATGGTCGTTTCCAACCTGTCTACAGCAGTGACTCATGGGTGTTTATGAGGAAATCATTAATTCAGCAGCTTTGTGATGGTTCTATTAGTTATTTTCCACTCTGACTTTGACTGGTGTGTTTTCCTGAAAACTGAGAATGGTATTTAGAGTTTGATTAGCAATGGGCCAAGCGGTTAACAGCGATAAATCACAAACATTTATCTGCAGGGCCGGTGCTTAAATGTTGAAGACAGAATGAAGACAGAATAAAGTGCTGCAAGTGTAATGCTGTGTTACAGTCTTTGCATCAGTACAGTGATGTTTTACAGTTGTTGTTGTTGTTGTAGTTTACAGTAGCTGTCAAAATAACAGTTTCATGCTGGTAAATCTAGCTTGAGGGATGTACTATAGATACTTTATTGGGAGCTGTGTTACAGTACACTCTTATTTTTCTAACGTTTAAATCTAAATGTTGGAGAAAGAACTCTAACTGGGTATATTAACCCTGGAGTTTGTCTGATATTTGCTTTGCTGAAAGTGATTGATTTCTTTTTTTTTTTTTTACCTCTTGCTGTTTTGCATTGAAACACAATATAATGCAGAACGCATTCAGAAAATTCAGCTTGCACAGTTGATTAACGGGAGAAAATACTTAAAGTGCTATTGTTTTGCTGAGAAGGGGGTATTTATAGAGTATTATTGAATATTTAGGACCTAATGTACAGCATATTTTTCCATTTGCCAAAATGCTCAAGGCCAAATAAAACTTCTAGATGTTTCCTCCATGCACAAGGTATTTTTAACAAATTGCCAGGAGCATCAGTTGTGTGTAGCATCACTGAGGGTACTGTTAACCTCTATCATAGATACAGGGGAGACAAACATTTCTTGTATTTACATATTTTTTATATCCCACATAACATTTAGTCAATCAGCAGACTTCAGGGAGCCAAAGCAGAACATTAGGTTTAACACGCTTGTGAACACCTTTTCTACAGAACTGTATAAGCCATAAACCAAGCAATTAATCTGCAACAGACCTGCAGCGAGGATGAGTAAACCAAACCATGCCTGCGCTGGCCGTGATGGATTGTTCTATGGCTGATTGGTGAATTGATTCCAGTGAAAGTAATGGTTATGAACTGTTAGTGTCCAGCTCAGACTGATTCCTTAGAGATGGTGCACAGACAGCTGGTCTGCCTAGCCTCAGATTTGGGAAGGCTAAATATTTCTCATTGCCTGCCAAGAGAAATATTTAGCTTCCCCTTTGGCTGGCAGATAAAACGCCTGATGGCCTAGGTGCAAGGTGTGTGATTAAACATGGATGCTTGGAGAAATGTAGGGCTCAGCGGTTAGGGCTGCATGCACCGTACACGATGGGAGATTAATATGTGGCAGAAGGAGCATGACAAAATATGCTTCAAAGTGCATCGCGCGCTCTCTCTCCTGCTGTTTGATTTGAAGTATTTTGCGATTCGCCACACTCTTTCATGTTTACAGAACATTTAGTGTTATTCAAAAAGAAAAAAAAGAAAGAAAAAAAAACACCCCTCTTTGAATCAGGTGGGAGTATTGCATGCTGCGAACGGAGAGAAAACAGATAACCTGGAGCACTTCCCTGTGCTGACATGACACTAAAACACCTAATTAACATTTGCGGCTGGCTGTGATGCAGACACATGAGAGGCTTTTACCATTTCCATAGTGAATCAGAATGCACGCAACAGGCTCCAGTGCACCAACATGCTGCATTCTGCAAAAGAGGACAAAAATATGGACTTCTGTCCACAAAGACCCGAATCATTTCACCATTAACCTTTTGTTTTTTGCCAACTCACTTCTCCAGATCTATTCCTTCTTCATTAGAGAAGATAGAAGTCAGTGACAGTTGAGCTCCATGGAACAAAAACAATAAAGATGAGTTTGGATCATTGCATCATTTACAAAATAACTTCCAGTTTGCTTGCAGCTCAGATCACACACATAATTGATATTTGCTGACAATGTAACAGGAGTGGCTGTGTACATTTTGACTATTAATCCTCTTTCATTCCCTCAGCTTTTACCCCATCGTCATGTATTTAAACAAGCACCAAAGTTAGGATATTGACAGCCTCCTTAAAACACTAACTCAAATCTTGCAATGTTTCAGCACTAACCGAATCAAAGTGAGGTGCAAGGCAAGGTTGCTCCATGTTCAGATCAATACAAGAACAAATTTTACAAGTTTCAGTTTCGCATTTGTAACAGGATATTCCGCTTAACGCGGCCAAATTAAAAAAAAAAAAAAAAATTCTCAGAGCAGGTTAGTAAACGTTCAGCCAGAGGGATGGAGAGTGTGGGTTGGCTCTCACTGAAAAGGTCAGCATTTAAAACAAAACACAGAAGCGCTATAGCGGTACTATCCGCTAGGAAATATATATATATATTTACAAATCTATATCTGACTTAATGTGTTGGTGCCGATTGTTAGAAACGTGCTCTATCCCACAACATTATCAGGGGTACGTAAAACATTAACGTCCCGTATCTACGAGCTTTATTAATGACAGTTACCTGACACTGGGGTTTCGGGGACCCACTTGGAGCCCGGGTGCAGAGACTGAAATACTGTGCGCACCTCCTGGCAGTTTGGCACGTGTCCGCCGGGAAGGGAGAACAGCTGGAGGAAGGCGCACAGAAAGAGCGCACTGTGGACCGGTGAGGAAGCCATGGCTGACGGGCAGCAGCACTCAACCAAAGCGGACAGAGTAGAAGAAGCAGCGGTAAAGTTCAGCGCGCTAAAAGTTACAGAAGGAGCCAGCGTTTGCGCTGATGAGGTGAAGCTGCAGCTCCCGGCTCGGCTCGGATCAGCATCCTTCCGCTTTCCTCTTCTCCTCCTCTCAGAGTCCGTGCACCCTGCAAAGCTGCTCTCTCGGGCTTCTTGGAGCTACACGGATGCCGAGAACTTATGACTCCCTGTTCATTTGCAGCAGCGAGCGTCATCTCTCCGCACAGATGGATGAACGCCCCCCACTGATTCCATGTGCGCGCTCCTTAAAAAGCGCGCGCCACGGCGTGAAGCTAGCTGCGCTTACAAAGAGCTCCTCTCAGTGATGCGCTGACACAGTGGCCCTGTGTGGGCGCTCGAGTGGAAATATGAGGGGCTTAATGTGCTGCACGAGCCGCTTTAGATTAACCGTACGGGATTTAACTGGGGCGCATCACTCGTGCGTTTCACTATACATTTAAACCCGTGTTTACCAGGAGCTGCACACAAAACACCAAAGACATGTATGAGCGGCAGTTTATTTTTCATTCACATGGAGATTGTTCATACAGACAGCTGGTTGTGCACGAAGCACAAAACTCACTGTTACATTATACGGATTTCTTCATGTCAGTTTAAAATGAGTCTTACTTTCACTCAGATCTACAAGCATTAAAGTTGAGATGGTGCCATCTAGTGTTCAGTGTGCATGTCAACAGCAAAAACGTTGCCCAACAGACAAGGACAAGATATTAAACTCCGCAGACTGAACAGTTCATCAAGTCAGAAAAGTTGTTTTGGGAGTTTAACATTGTTAATAGATGAGAAATTAAGTGTTGAAATTTAAATCATCCATCTTAAAAACAGCAAGTGTCACAACACCAGAATCACAGCAGAAGTAGAAACAGCAGCAGCCCATCTCGTGCCTGCTGTGAAAGGCTTTCAGTCTTTCAAGTGTTGCTCAGGACAGACAAAACACACGTGTGTCGCATTTCTGAGAAACAGAGAGCTTTGCATGGATTTGCACAGCAGAGTCTTTCAGAAGCTGAGAACAAACCATCAAAACTCACTGTAAGCCCAGCTGAGTTTAAGTGCTACGAACAGGCGGAAAGGTGACCAGCAATACCCCAAGTGCACAAACTGCAGTAGATGAACGTTTACTACCTGCACTGTGAGCACTTTGGAACTGCCGGGACAACAGTGTGTTCATCTCAAGGAATGAAAAGTCATGAGGGAGGATGTCAGAGGAAAGACCTGTAAAGAAGCACATGTGACAGACACTGACTGCTTTTACTGTCACACTTATACAAGATTTTTTTATTTTTTTAAATGGCCAGCAACCATTGCTTCTATGTTCCAGTGGCATGTGTTATATTTTTTGATTTTAAAAATACAAATTGATGGGTGGGCCGTGGGGGGTACAACTCCCTGGGCAACTTTAAAGCATCCATTTATCAATCTAGATATTTGTCTTCTTCCACTGTCCACACCTGTACTTTCTCTTCTGCAAGTGTCAGTTTACACCATGGTACACACCACTGTACCCGATTAACCAATGTACTGCTTTTAAAAAAAATTAAAAAAAAAAAAATCAGCACAGCTGAGATGTTCTCGGTTATGCTTCCAGAATCTTTTACTATACTCAAACTTGCATTGGAGAACAGTGAGCTATTGGCAACGTTTGCTAAAAACGAGCCACTGTACACAAATATTCTCTTAAGTCAACATGAATAACTGCATTGATTATTGGCTTTTACAATACTACAGTTCAAACTTAAAGACAGATTCTTTTATGTTTGTTTTTTGTTTTTAAAAAGAAGGTATGTCAAGATACTAATAAATTACCATAAACTGAATATATCAACTCTGTTACATGATGAACTTCACATATTATAGACTGCATTTTAGGAACTTTACTACAATTTTATTTAAACGTTTTATCTTGCAGTGGGTTCCTACAGCTAAGACAAAAGCCAAAGAAAAGGGGTTCTGCTTGAGGTTTCCTCTTGTTAAAGGGGAGTTTTTTCTTACCACTGTCGCCAAGTGTTCGTTGGGGGGGGGCAATATAAAGCGCCGTACGCCATCTCGTTGATTGGGCGCTACACAATTGAAGTGAACTGAAAAACAAGCCCTCCAGACAGAAGGGGCAACTAGGGCAGTAGACTTTGAATACTTCACTAACTACACTAGATGCACCTTAGCTGGAGAACCATGAGACAAAAATGGAGGGAAGTGATAAACTGGATCACTTCCACACACCGCCAGTCTGCACGATCTGCAAGGAAATCAAACAGAGAAAATGAATAATTACTTAAACGGATTCCAATGTTAAGACTGGATACATGTGTTGCCTTTAAGTGGTATAGGAAACTCATTAACACCAACGTGCTCTATATTACAGTTAAAAAGAAGTTAAACATGATAAACGGCGGTTTACAGGCACGACATTGCAAAAAGGATGGTCACGTTGCCATTAGCCCTGCACTGACACGCAAAAGTTACAGTCCAAGAGATTCTGATATGTTACACGTGCACACACACACTCCTTCACATTAAAGGAAATTATTCCGTCTGCTCATTTAAAAATCCGATTAACCTGTGCAATTAAACACTGCATCAGATTTAACCAGCTGATGCACCGAGGAAATCCTTTAACTGAGTTACAACGGGCTGCCGAAGCTGTTCTGCAGCGTGGAGAAAACATGGAGATGTTTCCCTTTGCACCAATGTGAAGTCTCATTTTTCAGAAATAAAACCGTGAAAACGCCTCACAAATGATCCGACGTACCCCGAGTTTTGCATGAGTGCAGGCCAGCTTTGGTACTCCACATTACCCAAAGGTTACAATCAAGCCTTAATCTTCGATCGAGCCACACAAGTTCTAGAGGTTTCTCTCCACGGTATCAGCACGGCCCACGTGTTTCACTAAAGTTTGGAGAAGCAGGAGGAAGTTTAAACTTATGACGCTCCATTTTCCAAAACCATATTTTCAGGATACAACATCGGAAGTCATCTTTGTTCGCTTTTTATCCCTGAACTAAAAGTTTCAAGAGGCCGGAGAGCCGAGCCCAGCCCTGCCCTGCTCTGCTCTGCTTTCACGAAGCGGCGCCAGCGGCGTCTGGTGCTGCCCTGATGAGCGCATGGAGTCCCTCAATTAAAGAATAGCACTCAATCAATCTAATGACGCAATTAAGACAATCAGTGCCGGCTGCTGAGCAGTAAGCGGGTTCATGTTTAGGTGTTCGCGGATTAATAAAGAGATCGGCCTTCATTTGCGACCTGAGCAAATGCACTTTAACAAGCTATTGTCAGCCTTCGTGTGCAGATTACACCAAGACTGAATAATCCGATAGATTCAATACTGCCTCACACAGCGTTCAGATTAATGCGCAGGTGGCGCCGACAAACTAATCAACAGCCGCATCAGACTTTATGTCCAGACCTTGTCAATCAAACGTTTCTATTAGCGCAGTTGTCAGCACACGGCTTACCTCTGATCGTGTTGAGCTTCATTCAGTTTAATGGGTGTAGTCAAACCAACGGGGGCTTCCCATAAAGCAGAAATCTCGCAGTATCTCTGTGGATTTTCCATCTCAGTGTATTCCTTTTACCACCCTTCAGCGCAAAAAAAAACAACAACAACAAAAAAACTTTTGTCATTCATCAAATTGTAACAGCATCTTTTTCTCTTTCTGTATTTCTTCCTCTTTGTGGGGGTGGGGGCAGGAGCGCAGGCGGATGTGCGTCCTTAAATCCACTCATAATCAATGCACTTGTAGATATTTGGTATCATATATCTACAAGCTTTCCTCTGAAGCGACATCCGCTGGGGAAGAAAAAAACAATCTGAATATGAAACCTGAAGTGAGATCAGTTTTATTGACCCACCTCACTCATCCATTCACTGCCGTGCTGGCCAAAGAAACCCAGGAAGCTTGTGACCTATAACCCCAGTAAAACCCTGCCCCCACATAGCCTTCTGTGCTGTCCGCAGCCAGGATGTCCCTCCTCTGCAGTCCCACACAAAACACCATTTAATAAAACTCTGTTTGCAGCTGTCAAGCAGAGGGATGCACGGCCTTTCCAAAGCACGGCGGCACTCCCCTCTCCACCGTGGAGCCGAGCTGCAGTGTTGCCTTACTTTCCGTCTTCTCTGGTTGAACTTTGACCTAGTTTCCCAGGCTGTATGTGTGTTAGAAAGCCTGTGATTGGCTGCGTAAAGAGAAAGAAGGCCCCCAGCTGCCATTTTATTTAACTCATCTGCAATACGTGATTGATGTCTGCACAGACACAAGAAAAGGGATCATCATAGAAACACAGAAAAAAAAAATGCAGAGTCCATTGTGTGCATTGGTGGCAGCAGCAGGATGGCTCAGTGGTTTACATTGGTGCCTGTAGGTGGCTCGGGGTTACCCCCGCCATCGAAACTGCGCCCAACTCCAGCACAGATAAAGTTGCTCCTCCTGCCGTCGCACTGCCTGCTACACGTGAGAGGATCAATCAAAATATTGATAGTATTGATACCAACGATGGTATTGGTATCGGATACTTTGTTTCTATCCTCAGAATCAGTGTCAGTCATTCTGAATCAGAATTTGCAAACTGATGATGATTCATCTCATAAATCACGATACTACTGCCCACTCCGCTTGCGATACACCCTGCTCTTTTACTTAGAGCCAGCTTGAAGAACGCATGCAGATGTGGACAAAATTATTAGCCCTGCTATGAATTTTAAAGTTTTTAATCAAAGAACAGAAAAACAGAAAATAGCATTTTGAAACAAACTAGTTTTCTTTTCTTTATCTCATCAAGGTGGAAGGAAACCTCAAGGAGTCAGAAACAATCCTGGGTCTGGGTCGTCTCTTTATTTTCAAACACAACAACGACCCAAAATTTGTCGCTCCTGGTGAAGAACTACCTCCAGAAGACCAAAGTAAAATTCCTGACTGGCCGGCACAAATCCCTGACTTGAATCCCACTGAAAATCTCTGTGTTGAACTGAAGACCAGGATCTATGCTGGAAGATCATGAAATCTGGAGGAGCTTGAGAGATTCTTTGAAGGAGAATGAGCAGGAATTGTTCAGGATACGATGTTTTGAAAAGCTGTGTTAAAAATTTGCTCTGTGTAGCAGCACTTGAGAAATACTAATACAAAACAGCCAACAAGCTTTATTATGAGGCTGCTCCTTAACTTTATGCATAAATAATTAACTGTTTGCTACAAAGTTATTAGTCCTGAGGTTTTATTGATTTGCACCCTTATTATAAATATCATACATTCATTTGTGGTAGTTTCCTAAAAGTCTGGGGTAATTTCATGAGTTTTATTTATTTATTTACTAAGAAGATTAAAGCTTTGCTGTGAGAGATAAACTAATAAGTGACTACCACACTCTGTTTCGCCCTACACGTTCATGTGTAATAATTGTTTAGGCAACAAAAACAATGCAAAACAAAACATTGCAATGACATTTTATTTTCATGAATGCTTTCACACTTCACTTATCCTTTATAAAGTTATGTACACATAATTTCCTCCCGAAGAAAATAAAATATCCAGTGTGGAAAGGTAAAGAAAGAAAAGAAGGCAACAGAGTCAAAAAACGTAAAGCACAATAACCCAGAAAAGTTTAATTCATTTCATACATATTATTGATTTTAAGGAATTTAAATTTGTGACTACATATTGCCAGTGACTCGTATATTCATAACAGGAGGTAGGGTTAAAGAAACTTGAAATGCTTTGTTTGTACAACTAACACAAGTGCTAACACTGTTGCTAACAGCACCCCCTAGTGGGATGGCTGCGCACAACACATCCTTCTAAAAGTGCATGTCAAGACTGGGGCCAAATTTCAACAAAGTCTGCATACAAATTCATACGGGCAATAATTTTTTTTTCCTCCTTCCATTAATTATCACTGATAACAGACTTTTTGTCCTCACTAAATCTATAGTCAGCTGCATGGAGACATCAGTAATGACCACTGTGTATACGGATTATACCCAACGTATTCTCACAGTTTTAATTTGTTTTATAGTTTCTAAACTGATGACATGACAATGCACTGTGTGTAGGACTTCAGTTTATCTATGCATCATGTATCACATTCACAGCAAGTTTATCAAATTATTTAATGGCTCCTGAAAGTCCTCACTCTTTGTGACGGTCTCATGAAGTGGACCAAAGAATGATCAAGCCAAATCAACCCAACTGAAAACTACACTGTGTGATGCCTACTACAGATCTCTTAAAATATATTTACACTCCCAGGGTTTACATATAAGCAAGTATCGCAGTTAGTAATAAACCTGGTCTACGCATGAACGTGAGAAATTAACTGCTAATGTATTTGGGACCTGAAATTAACATTTTTTAATTAATTTTTTACATTTTAAACCCTTTTTTCATATCAGCTTTGGTTTAAAACAAATTAGAAATTGAAAGGATCAATCATGATCCATGAAATGTCTTTAAATAAGGCAAAAATTCATTACAAGGTACCACACTGCAATTCATTATGAATTAACATTTATGAGGTACCACACAATGAAAAGTTTAAGTTTTAAAAAAGGATCCAGTTTTCCATTGTGAAAACCAGGCTGCAGTCCCTGCTCAAGTCGGAACAAATGTATCACATGTCGGCATCCATTCAAACCACTGCTGTGTGCTTTTGTTTTGGTCAAATGTCAAATTAAATATCTTGTCAAGGAAATAAAATAAAAAAAATAAAAACCAGCATCCGCAAACTCAAATCCCATGAGGTATATACACTAACAGTCTGCACAGACAACGCATTCTGAAACGCTGTAATTTCAGCCACTATAACAACAACAACAGCAGAAATAGGGTAATTATTTCAACTGAGCTCTGGTGATGCACGTGAGGAGTCAAGTCAGTGCTCATCATCCAAAAATCTCATGTGGAACAGTGCATGTGGTTATCCTGACAATATTGTGACATGAGATGGGACCTACTGTTCTGATGCTTTGCAGGCATGTTGTTGCACTGTGTCACTGTTATAATCATATCAGAAAAGAGAGCCAACCTAACAATTTACCTTTTCCTTAAGCAGTTTGTCTCTTCTGTATTAAAGTGAATGATGGTGTGGTTAGGAGTTTGCATTTGTGTGGTTTCTGAGGTGAAATGTCATTTTGTTTTAGTAATATTTCAGTCTTCAGACTAATCAAGTCCAGTGTAGCAGTGAAATTAATCAGGGGAAAAACACGACCCTGATTAAAATTATTATAAAAGTCTGTGGTTCAATAACACACCGTGCTCCGATATGAATATAACAGTGTAACATTTTTAGGATTTTTTGTTAATTTGTTGCCATCAGTTTTAGAACGTGAAGAAGAAACGAAGCGCTTCCAGCGAGATCAATCGGTGTATCCTGGCTGTCCGCGTTAGCTGTGAACGGATGGGCTGGTAGCCTGCAGCGTTATCTGATGCCTTGTTTCTATTTCAGTCATGTAAGCATCGCTGAGCACAGCCTGAAAAATCACAGTACAATTAATTGATTCCTCTATAGTTTTGATTTTCTCTTCCTGTGACAGCTAATGCATTGGCTAGTGCAGCACTGCGGTGTCGTTTCTGACCAGCATAATTGCGTGCACTCCAACGAAAGCCTGAAAACTGCGCAATAATTGCCAAATGTTACTACTGCGAGCTGACCTGCCCAATATGAGCCGACGTGCCACTCTTCTAAAGCTGGATTTCTAAAGACAGTCCCTGTACAAAGAACAGCTTTCCAAAAAACAAAAGAGGCAACAAACCAAACCTAAGCAATGAGAATAAGCATCATTCAGAAAGAAGAGTTACTGGAGGCTTTAAATGTTTTAGCATAAAAGATACATTAGAAAAATAATATATTTACCTCTCAACCTTTCAATCTCTAAAGCATGTACAAGTTCTGGAAAATGACCTCAGTGCTCGAGCTGGTTGCGAATTTCCATGTATATGGAAAAGTAACAGCGTAAGGTCCAACATTAGAAGAAGGAACCAAAAGGCATTTGGTTATAACTAACTAAGAAGCACTGCGGTTTAAATAACAGTTCTTGGCCCACTCAGGTTGCTGGATGGAAAGAACCTCCACATCCACACTAAGCCAGAAAGTGAAGGAAGTAAACTTAACGTTTCCTATATTTTATACTTAGTATGAACTTTTAATTATGCATGTTTTTATTTTGTTTTGTTTTTTCCTCTTGAACCACCACCTCTAAAATCTACCACCTGACAGAGCAGTCGTCCCATTATTAGAATGGGACGACTGTATTAAGCTTCCTCGGACGCTGTGGGTCTCTTCAGGTCTTTGATTTGCTTGATCAGATAGTTTTTCTCATCGCAGAACTGCTCGTCCTCAGATCTATCCGTCTGGAAGTTGCCAAGGAACTCCACGAGCTTGGTCTGGTTCTTCAGAAGGATGTCCATCACGGGCTGAGTCTTGTTGGGGTTTGCAACAAATACCTTTGGAAAGATTATGTAAAAAGTTTAAGTACCATTTGTGGATGCAATGCACAGAGTCCAGTGAATCTACTTTTAGCCAAAGTCTTGCACTGCAGCTGTGATGGTAGTTCTTGTTCTGCTCTGATCATGAACCAGTTCTCTTCCTGCTGCAGGTTCTGATTAGGTTCAGTGATCCCATCTTCAGAGCAGATCAAGGACACCTTCACCAGCTGTAGTCCAACAAGACAGAGTTGGAGTCCTCCTGACTGACCAACTGCTAGACAGAAGGACTCCAAGGAGAAGCAGCTGAATTATACTAAAGACTGGCATAACAGAAAGCTGGACAAATATCCAGCTAGCAGTAAAAACGAGAGGTGAAGCTGTTAGCAGCAACCAAACTTTTAAATAAGAGAAATCACAATGACTCAGCCTGACTAAACAAAAACCCACATTCAATATTAGACCAACTTAAGGTAGCAGGTATGTGGGGTTTTCATGACACAATTCAGATTTATTATGAGTGGATTTTGAGAAATTCTTTGCGCACCTTGAAGACGTGGAATGCTTCAAACTGGATGTTTCGGCTGTTATCTCTCAGCAGGTTCATCATCAGCTTCAAGTTCTCTGCCCGACTGATGTACCTCGTCATGACAGTGAAGTTGTGCCTATCCAGGAGAAGTTCACCTAGCAGCTAACAAATACATATACATGAGTTTACAGAATCAGTCCACAAACTTGTCAGTTAAACTTAAGAGTGAGCAGGAGGATGTACCTTCAAAGACTGCCGTTTTGTGACGTAGTTCTCAGAGTGCAGAAGTTTTTCATACTCTGTAAACACCTGATAAAAATGTCAAAAGTAAGTTGGGTAAAGAATGAGCAGTTTTTCCCAATTAAATATCAAAACCACTCAAGAAAGCTCACTCTGTCATAATTATTCTCCAGGAAGTCTGCACACATAATCTTGTGTCTCGTGAGAAGATCCTGATGGGGAATAGAAGAGGTCAAGATATCAACTAGGAACAGTCAGGATGTTAAATCCTTGCCATTAAAAAAAAATATATATATATATAAATATATATAATATTATATATATATATATTATATATAATATATATATATATATATATATATATATATATATATATATATATATATATAAATATATATATTATATATATATATATAGTATATATTAGTGTACCTTGAACGAGGCAAAAGCATCTGAGGCGATGTCAAAGGTTGAGAGCTCCACATAATGGAAGAAGCAGAAGAAGTCTTCAGAGAAGAGCACTATCCTCGCCAAAGGCTCGTGACGCAGGCACTCTCTCAGCATCATCCCACAGTTAAGAGCCACTTCTGGAGCCTCGTATCTGCACAGGTTCATACATGTCAGGTCCAAGTGATGGTGAACTCATCACAAGTTATACAATTTTCACTCGAGATGTATAATCGCATCCTAAACACTGTCACTGTTAGTTTGACATCAACTCTGTGTTTCCAATGACGAAGGAACGAGATCCTCGCAAAAAATAAACAAATGGATTAAACTAAGGCAGAACGTGAGTACAGCAGCAGCATCTACACGCAGAGAAGTCGTCAATCACTCAGTGATGCTGAGAATTTAAACTAGGGTAAAACTTATGGAACAGATTCTGTAAATCGCCAAAATATTTTTTATATTTTTAAAAGAGCCTGAAGAATGTGTAAGCGATCCTTGAAACAAATACATAAATAAAAAGTGTTACATCTGGTCCAAAACAAGTCTGCTGAATGGCAGCATCCTCCATAGGTCACTACCCTGAAACCAGATCTTCGCATTTTGGAGCACTTATGTACTCATCTAAAGATGACCAATAAGCAGTGATTTTAGATCAGTTGTGCTCATTAATTATGAAAAACTTTGGGAGAAAACTATGTTTTGTTAAGTGTGAATGGAAAGTCTGAACCAATGCAATTTGCTTACTTGGCAGGGAGAGGAGCACAGGATGCAAAGCTTGTTATACTCATTTAAGCAGGTAGAAAAATGGCAAGGAGTACACCAAGCTTTTGTTTGAGAACTGTTTATACAACGTCACAATAGTAACTTTTAATAAAAAGGCTGCCGTTTGCTTTCAAAGGGTCTCATTAACACTCTCAGTCTTTATTATTTACAGTAGTGGACGCTGTACTATTTCTTAGTGTGATATATTCTTTGGCTTAAATCAAGGAGCTGCAAAGAATGCATTATAAGCCCTCTCATCAATCTTTTAAAGAGACAGTATTCAGATAAAGGTCACTTAAGTTAATGCCCATCCAGGTTTCATCCCTATATCCTCACAACTATGACAGAATGAGCCATAACCCTCTTATGCTAGACAGTGTCCCTTAAGCTCTGCCAGATATTTGACAGCACATCAAGAAACGTCAAAAGCTTCTGGTCGCTTTGATAATTAGAAACGCAACGTCCCATATGGAGCTGAGAAAACGTTAAAGTCCAATTTATAAAAAACACCTACCAGGCTGAAGGTAAGGATTTTGTAGTTGGATCACGATGGACCCTGTAATAGCATATGTTATCGCACTGCTCTCTGCTGCTGCAGGTTAGTTATGAACTCAGAAGACTTGTACAAACAGCTGGAACACAAACTACCGTCACTGCTGACTTTGATTAATCCAACCTGTCGCAGACTTCTTCAGACAGAGACCTGGCAGAAACTTACGTAAACTTGGATTTTATAAACATTTCAATCTGTAATAGATGTGAAATGATACAAATGACGCAAAGTCAACAACGTTAACACAGATGTGAAAGGCATTTTGTGATTTTCGAGAGGTCTGTGCACTCATCAGGTAGGGATGGGTATTGATAAGATTTTAACGATTCCGATTCCATTTTCGATTCTGTTTAACGATTCGATTCTTTATCGATTCTCTTATCGATTCTTTTTTTTTTTTTAAAAAAGGAGAACACTAAGGTCGATTAGCTTAGAACTTTGTTTTATATCTTCTCTTTGAACAAGATAGAAATTTAGGAGTAACATGGCCTTACAAACCCAACAGTGAGATCTTAAGAGATCCAGCCTACGGCTCTTCAATGGGGTGTCACAGGGTCCCCAGGAAAAAAAATTGTAAATGTAAAATAATAAAATAAATATTCTTGTGAGACATATCACATATTGACGGGGTCGGGTTATGTTAAAAAGTATAAATTGTTATACTTTGTTCATTGGTTCAAAGGTACCCCACACTTCTTTTTTTGTTTGCTTGTTTGTTCTGGTGTATTTTTCATTTGAACTGTTACTCTGCCAGAGTACTCATATTTACAAGATGGCATTGAACGCCCCATTGGTGTATCAGGAAAACTATTTTGTACGTATGTTCCTTGAAGGGGATTGAAGTCGTTCTTTTTTCCACCGCAGCGAAGGGCTAGGAGTAGGAGAGGAGCTGCTGTATGTTTTTGTTATCGAATCGATCTGATTGTGAAATAAAGCATATGCAGTGAGAAAGCAACTCCAGGAGTCATCCCTGCCTTAAAGCTGCAACATTCTTCTGTAGCAATAACAAAGTATAACATAAATTGTTCTGTGGCAATTACACAAGAATATCCAGTAATGTCCCTGCCTACAATTAAACACATTCACTTACCAAAAATCGGGGCATCTGCTGTGGCAAATGGGTTCAAGCCTTTGACCACAAACTTAGACACTGCTCGGTGACATTCGTCTATCCTGGCCTGAAAGGAGACGCTACCGGTAGACTGCAGCGAGAACTACCAGCGAGCGCCAGCCAGACTCTGTCTGTCTCTCTCATCATGGTCACCTACATGTACAGTAATGGCAGGTCTTGTAATAAGGCAGATCGCGCTAACATAATATGCACTGTTAGTTGATTATTTACCTGCCGCATTAACGGGAGAGGACGTGCAAACGTTACCGCTGCTGCTGGGTTGAGATTCACGAGTCCGGAGCGGAATTAAAAACACGACATTCATCGCGTGTTTTGTGAGCAAATGCTTTTGCATATTCGTAGTGTTTCCTCCCTTAAATGAAATATCTACTTTGCAAGTTGCCCTGTTGTCATCCGTTCTCATAAAGTATAATCAAACTTTTGAGCGTTTGAGCCGCTTAGGCGCCGTGTTTCCTGCCAGGTAAATGACGCTCCGCAACGTGGTGACGTCATTCGGGGCGACTGGAATCGATAAGGGAATCGTTTGCAAAAATGGCAAACAATTCCAAGGAATTGAAACAGTGGGAACCGGTTCTCAACAAGAACCGGTTTTCGATACCCATCCCTACTCATCGGGCCATTAAATGTACACAAAATGTGCCTTTCGAATTTTGTGCTAAAATGTGGAACAACCTAGATGTTCATGCTTTGTCCTCTGTGACATGTACAACAATTTATTTAAAGAACAATCTGTTTTGAGGTCTTAATGAGCTTGGGCAGCGCAAGACTGTGAAACAGAAGGAAAGCAGGTGTCTCATACAAACTTCTTTTTCTTCGCCCCCTCATGTTGTTGCTCTTTAAAGCATTCTCATGTTTCTTAACAAAAGCAGGGCAACGCAAGATACTGGCGCGAGACATGTGAGCCTATCTGCATTCAGATTCTTGCAGTATTAAAAGCTGTGACTTTTTCCATGGAAAAGTAGCCGCGGGGCCATTCAGCTGACATATTCAGATGTCTCTGATGAGCAGAGAGGACTGGACGTCTGAAAGAGGCTTTAAAAAGGTGATGTGTGGGAACCGTTATACAAATATTTTGGTGGCATTTTTCATGATCCCCAGGTTTATTATGACCACAGAGGGAAACAACAAAAAAAAAATCAGTTTCTCCACAGCCTAAATATTTTTGTTTGCCAGTCCTGTTACCCACTGTCCACTTTTTGTGAGTCTACAGTTTTTTCCTTTTATCTATTGGTTTAATGGTAAATAGTAGAAACAGCCTGAACAGCATTATTAATAAAAGTTGTTCACAAGCTCAACAGTGAACCAAAAATATATATATATATATTTTTTAATGAAAGCAGGAAGTGTTTTGGCTGAACATGGTCTTGTAAGTGAGCTGCCTCTGCAGCCATCAGGGTGTCGTAATGTTTTACCTCTTTGGACAATCTTTCCCTCTGCAATCATAGTACAAAATGCTCTGTGTAGTTTATATTCTATTAGTATTTTTTTAATTCATATATATTTCTATTTTAATCCATCTCCTTCCACATTATTGCCCATCCGTTTGTATGACTGTTCCTGTGTTTTGTGTACAACAAATCGCTCCTAGTGGGATCAATGAAGTTGTTTGGTATAATTTTGGGTTGAACGTGCCATTTCTAGATCTCATTTTCCACAGAGAGGTATTTTTTTCCTGTGCAAAAAAGTACACAATTTCCCCACGCACAACAAGGGAGTTCATTAGCAGTGTAACAAACCGAGACATCAACGTTAAATGTCAGGTTTTGATGTCTGCCTCTCATAAACAAACCAAATCTTCCACTTTATAGTTGTGACATTTAACCGGATAAGATGGCATTCGATCCACCAAACAGCAGCCGGAGCATGCAGCTGGTCTCTGAGTGAGTGAGCAGGATGACTCAGTTTTTCAGAGCTGTAAAACTAGCACTGTACTTTTTGCTTTATCCATCATCTACATGTGTAGCCCACATGTGAGCAAGTTCATGCTTGTTCCTTTGGGAGTTGTTGAAACTCATACTGGCTAATGCAGAAGACTGCAAGGCATGTTAAAGGAAGGTATTTGTACCTAAAAAGCAAAAACCAAATGCTTTTTATTTCATGCTAAGGATTTGTTCGTTTGTTTATGAGGCTCTGAGGGTGGATTTGTTGTTAATGCATGTAAATGGACAAAGAGCAGTCAGATTGAAGATCAAATGACCAAACACTGAGTTTCTGTACACTGAAAATATGAACTTACCCTTTGAGAAGCATGAAGAGGATCTGTGGGTGTGTAGAAATGTATTCTACCGTGGGCGTGCGGGTGCCAATCTGACGTCTCACGATATTGCTGAACAAATGGACCACATCCTTCTTCCCCTGCACAGTAACAACCACTCAGACTGGGTGCTGATATACACAGGTTTTTTTTTGCTTTGGGCATAGACGTTCAAATCAGGCATGCAAACACGCACTCCCCCTGATCATTCAATGTGTGCACCAAGCAATCAATACTTTAAACTCATAAAGTCAGTGCAGAAAGAAGGCATTTTTTCTCCTACCTCAAAATCAATCTTCTGTAGGTTTGCAATGAGAGAAATTAGAAGGTTGGTGTTGTACAGCTCTTGTGCAAGCTGAGCCACTGCTTCAGTTTGGGGCTCCTTGTCACCTGTTCCACAAAGTACTTCCTTCAGTGAGGCAAGATTTTTGGACACCTCCTCTGCAACCTTAATAACATGAGGGGGTAAAAGAGTATGATCAGCTGCTGCTCAGCGTTACTGTAATTTTTAACATTCATGCCATCCTCAGAGAAATCCACAGCTGACCTTTTCACACTTCTTGCTGTCACCAGCATCCAGCTTTTCCATGTATGCAACATGGTCCTTCAGACTCTTCACTATCTCAGCTGGGTTCTTCTGAGACTTTCCAAAAGGAAAAGGCATGGCTGAAGACAGGTAATCTAAGACCAGATCGCTGATGAAACATAACACGGGTTTTTAAATTGTGCAAATAAACCTATTCGACTTCCTGCACCGCTTTGCATCAGGAAATCGCTAATAAAAAACAACAACAAAACAACAAAAAAAACTTCACCTGATGAGCTAGACATGAGTGAGTTATGGCGTTTGGCTAAAGACAGAAGCTCATAAGGAAGAGACTAAAGTTTAAAGTAACTCACAACGCTACTTCACGTTAGTCGAAAAAAGGCTAGCAACTTTTCGTACTTAACGTTTCTTACGTCGAGTTTAGGGTGGATTCATTATATTAGTCTATATTAGTCCACTTTCAAACTAAGCGGGGTCAGCTGAACAGTAGAAGCCAAGCTTTCAAACCAAAACAAGGATGTAACGGAGAACAGGACGTCAAAATGTCAACGTTGCAGCATGCTCATCGGAAAAGTTGAGCTAGCTTGTGACCTAGTTAGCTATAGCTAGAAACAAGGCAACTACCAACAGGACGCAGTTAGAGAAGGACGGTTGTGGGGAAGCACACACGCACAAAACACCCTGCTGAAATATTTACTTCAGGCTGTGTACACTCACCGAATGAAGGGTAGCTTTGAACTTCAAAGACGCTCGGTGACCAAAGGTGAGCTAGCGGGCTAGCGAGTCGTCTCCACTTTCAATATCCACTGTAACGTTACTTTGAAAAAGTCTGTAACGTTGTCTGACAGCTGTAGCTACCTAACGTCCCCTAACTGTAGCTACAACTTCCTCAAACTAGAGACATTCATAGCAGTGATATTTGACGTAAATTTCACTTCTAGTGACCCCTGTCATCGAACTTGCTAGTAGCTTCCTAGTTATTACAGAGTGACTTGCTGCTGGGCTTGCCCGTCTGTCAACTTCATTTCCCTGTTCTTTTCTGCCGAAACACCCGTCCTCTTCTCATCCCGGGGACAATGGGCGGTCATGTTTTGCTATGTAATATGACTGACACCAATTTTATCCTATCACTTTTGCGTGATGTGGGCACGCCCTCTACCCCACTATGGGAGCGCATGTTTCACAAAGTTACATACTAATGAGGGGGAGTATGTTGCAGAGGAGGCCACTCTACCGGACAGCCCGTTAATAGAAATCAAGTGCATCTAAATTCTCGGGAAGAGATGAGCCATTAGTTGAGAAATAGTTCGTGTTTTATCTGTGGTTATGAAATCTAAACGTTGTAAAAATCGGCCAGAATAAGAAACAGGATTAGTTTTTTTTTTTTTTCTTTCTTTCATCTAATCGCCTTTTGGTGATTTCTTTGTTAAGTCACAAGAAAATTCAGTATCCAATAGCAACATCTATAAAACACATTTCACTATTATCAAAGCAAGCAATTTCTAGAACACATATGGACCACAAAAAGTTCCTCAACGTGAATAGTTACCAAAGTCTTTCTTTAATGTATGTCCACTTACCATCACTTAATAACGGATGACAGGCATAATGAGTTGACTCTCCTCTGTATTCTCCAACTACATGTTGTCCAAATTTGCGATAATAACCACACTACATTAACAAACCCTGCATATCAGCTTTTTACTTGCATTAGTGAAACTTTGAATGTCATTTAAGGGAACATATGGACACTTCACCGTCAAAGTTCTTCTTCGGGAGGTGGCTGCGTTTTGCTCCATGCTCTGCCGGGGTGATCCCACATTGTCTTAGTAATGTTATATAATAATATTGTTGACGTCCAGGCTTTGCGGAGGCCAATTCATGACTGGATTAAGAGTCCATGTAATAATCAACACAACTGCTTCTGAATTTCAGGTGTGTGGGCAACGAGGGCCGACACCCAGCAAACACTCCACCTCTGGAACACAGGCAGGAACCCACACACACGAACAGAGGAGAGAGAGAAAAAGGAAAGATGGTTGGAGTGAGAGAGGTGGATTCTAGGTATAGGGTGGGATAATGGAAAAGATCCATAAAGGAATTAGCTGAAAGAGAAAGATGAAAGCATGCAAAACTATTACTAAAAGAAAGTCTGGCTCCTTGGAAGCAAAATACACGGAGTGGCAGCTCAAGACTTTTGCACAATGCTGTATGTTTTTAGAATAGTTTAAACCACAGGTGTCAAACATGAGGGGATCCAGAATTGAGCTGGCAAAGACTCCAAATTCAGCCCACTGGATGGCTTTGAAAACAGTAAATGAAGGGCATAAATTTAGCCATGCAAGTGTAAGTTTTACTTTTCCTACTGATAAGGGTGTCCTTGACATTCATATCACACTAAAATAATAAAGTAATACGTAAGTAATTAAATGAAATACTGTGGAAATTTCTGGGATTTTTTTATAGAACTTTTTCTGTAATTTTACACATTTATTACTTCATTATTTTGTTTATTGCTGTTCAGGTCATGTAGAAAAACTGAGGTATTCTCTTGAAATTGTACTTTTTTATATTAAGATATCTCAGGGTTTAAATGCAAGTTACATTTCTTTAGAGTGACAGAAAGGGGTGTTTTACAAGACCGCCCGGCTTAAGATCAAAGTAGGATGCACGTGTCTCATGACATAAAATAAGTTTGACATCACTGGTTTAAACTTTTCCTACTCAGGGCCCCACCATGGTGTTGACATGCATTTTTTAACATATCCCAGACTGTGGTGCCTTAGAGGTCCATTATTGTCCCAGTGCATAAAAACTCAGCTGTGATTAAGCTTGTATTGAGCCCCTTACTGTGCACACTACTCACACGTGATTGCTCAGCAAAGTATCCGGGCAATCATATTGTGACTTTTACAGATGATGCAGCTGTTGCAATTAATGATGAGTCAATGTAGAGGAGAGACGTGGAAGAACTTGTTGGCTGGTGTGATGCAAACAATTTGTGGGAAATTTGGGGAACATAAAAGAGATTGTGGTGGTAGGAGGAGACCTCACATCCTTCAATCCCTCCTCATTAGAGGAAAAGCTGTGGTGACCATAGTCAAATACCTGACTCTGCATATACCCAGCAAACTCAAACGGGCCACAAAACAGACAGTATTATTAAGACAACTGTTTTGTATGATGAGGAGGTTGATCTATCTATCTATCTTTTAATGTGTGTCACGGGGACCAAACTTAGATCCATCTGTAATTACATTACATTACACAGTGTAAATGGCATTTATTTACAAGTCCTTCTTTGATGGTCTCATGTGGCCCGATGATATGTGATAAAAATGTGATAACGTATAAGGTTTAGACACACTTATCTTTGTAGCAATATTACAACATGAAAGAAAATAAATTAAATCAAATGGATTTTTTCTTAGAAGAGACCTTTATTTTTGATAATTTAAAACAAAAATCCCCAAAACATGACAACATGGGCTGATTTTAGCTATAACAGCAGCAACAACTTATATTTAAATTAAAATCAGTACTAGCTTTTACTAAACCTGCATGTCCGGCCATTGTTCTGCTCTGCTTTTAGGAAAGATACACTTCATTAAAGCCATTTCATTTAGGTCTTTTTTTAAAAAAAAAAACAGTTTTGCTTTTTTTACGCCTGACACGTAAGTTTGTCGTCATGACCTTTATTGTGAAAGCCAGACCCGGAAGTCCTAGCGCCGTGGACATTTTAGCTAGCTTGGTGCTATTGCGAAAAGCACACGATCACTTCTGAAGGACGGAAAGAAACACAGCCGCTGGCCGGAGCACTTTTCCTTCTTTTGTAGCGTTTCGGCGCGATAAGATTACATTAACAGGTAAGCTACGAGCTGTGAATCCACGGCTGGATGATACCCGCTGTGTTTTATGGCCTGTTGTCGTTTCAGGCCGTATTGCTTGCGTACAAGCCGAGCTGCTCGCTTTTCACAGGGATACATCACGTATGGCGCTCTTTACTTCGAAACGGTTCGCAAAGACCCGCGCCTGTCATGATAATTTCCCACATTTAAAGGGAAATATTCGCAGTTTTTCGACTTCCAGTGAAATAATAATGTCGAAGAGTCACATTTTCCTGCAACCGACCTTTATTTCTCTGCATGAAAAGGCCTTGGGAGGAACATTTCGCGGCGCTGAGATGTTCGTAGTAAAAATGTTTTCAGTTATAACTAGTTTGGTGGAGAAAGAGTCACACACCCCCTTTAATTCAAAAGTTTGTGGGAGCAATTTCAGTCGCTTCTTATGTTTCGCCCCTTCTCGTCAAAAATCCCCCCACAACTATCGTCTTGTAGTGCAAGATTGTGATGTGAGAGCGATTCAGAGAGCAGCAGATGTTGAAATATAGTCTTTTTGGTGTTATTTGCTCGGCCAGTATTGTGTGTTTGCACGCTGAGCTCTGTTGCTGGAGCCGCCGCAGTGAAATCCTGGCCCTGCTGTCATGGCTGTAATGGCTCTATCAAGGCGTCGCAGCGCACTGCTATTGTGATTCTTTTTCTTTCTTTCTCTAATATCTACATAAAATCACCCAGTTTCGTTTGTGGATTGATTATATCTTTTAAGTTTTCCTTTGCTTTTTGGGTTATTTTCCTTTAAAGAATGTGTGCAGAGCACTATGACAGCGGACTATGTGAGAATAACAGCACGCGTTTGGGGGTTTGATCCACCTATGCACTCTGAAGAATACACTAACGGATTTGTTTGAATTTTAATAAAATTTAGATTAATACATAAATAAGATGTGCATTTAAAATTTAGCTGGCATTGAATCAAAAACAATATGAAACTTGAAATCATTCAAACTCCAGGTAATGCCTGTGTACTAACTAGTCATCACAAATAAAACTGCTATGGAGGACATTATAATTAAAAGTACTCCGGGTTGCATCAGATGTGCTCCACCAGCTTCTGCTGATTTCCCTTCCTTTTTAATCTTATCTAGGCTTTGGATGACTGGTAAAGGTTCCCTGTATCCTCACAATATGGCCTTCAGCCATGACACTTTACAACAGGATTTTATATTTGACTGCCTTCTTCACACAAAAACTGTAGGTGGTTGTTACTTTTTTTCCCTCTCCATTCAGCATCTAGGAAAAAAAACCCCACATGCTCTGTTAGAATAAACTTTATGAGATTCTGAAGTTGGAAAAACTGAAGTGAAATTGGAAATCCCCCCCCCCCTCCCCCCCTCCATGTGTGATCCATTCCTGGCTTTGCCAAGCAGCACTTAAAGCAGGCACGAGCTGCTCTGTTGTGACTTTCCCCCTCTGTTTTGAAGTTACTTGTCTGCGAGTAGTTGAAAGTTTTTGTTTGCAGCTGTTTCTGGAAAAGAGTTTCTCGTGGCTCCTTTCCAAAGCAACTTACGTGTTATTTCACTTAAGTGAGGGCGTGGGGTTGGGGGTGTGTGAGTCCAAGAACGTGGTTTATGCTTAAATATCCAAACTGTAAGTGATGTTTCTATTCATCACTCACTCTTTGCCTACGTTGGCGGTGAGTATCTACTGTCTTGTAGTTTCTAGTTTATGAGCGGTGATTAAACTCCATGTAGACCAATGCATCATAGTGAACATTTCCTTTGATTCCATCCCTGCTAAAAGAGTCTACAAGCTTTTGCAAGTGAAATTTATCTTGTTTTTCTTACTTTTTTTTCCCCCTTTTTTAAATTAGATTCACAAACAAAAAAGCCTTTGGCCATGTCAGGACAGAGGAAAGGAGCCGCAGCAGCAGCACGGCTACCCAAATGTGCCTTCTGCAGAACCAACCGGGACAAGGAGTGTGGGCAGCTGCTGATGTCTGACAGCCAGAAGGTGGCAGCCCACCATAAGTGCATGGTGAGGAAGCCGCGTTGTTCTCAGTTTTTCAGCCCGGGATCCGTCATCCAAGCTGCCTACTTTGCAGCCCTCTGCCACATGAGCAGAATAGTGAACAGCTCACGTCTGTTTTTGTTTTTATTTCTTCATGCAGTTGTGAAATGAAATGATTCTTCTTCCATAAATGATCTAATGCCTTTGTGGAAAACTGTACATCAGCAATAGTTAAGAGAAATAATCCCAGAGATGTTCTGTATATCAAATTCATTCTTATATTAATGCTACGTAAATAAATTTCTCATTATTTTATTTCTTCTTTTTCTGTCCTCTTCAGCTTTTCTCTTCAGCCCTCGTCACATCACATTCAGACAGTGAAAACATTGGAGGATTTTCCATTGAGGATGTGAAAAAAGAGATCAAGAGGGGAAATAAACTGGTGAGTACCTACTGTTGTGCTCAGGTCAGCAGACAGGCTGCATCCATGGGTTAGCACCGCTGCCAAATTAGTGTTAAAGGCCCAAATTTTCAGTTCAGAGACTGTTTAGCATCTGAAAGCAGTCGTGGAATCATTCAAGGGAATGACCCTGAGCGCATTTCTCTTTGAGGAAATTGCACATCTGTGGCTGTACAATGCCTGCTTCTAAGTAATAGTTACTAATGCCAAAATGTACTCATAGTTTTTACTGCTTTTGCTATAATCATCATCATCATTATAATAATGGTGTCTCACCTTTTAAGCTGTGTGTGTGTGTTTATGTAACTATGCAAGTTTGCTACAGAGGACTGGGGTTGATACCAGCTACTATTATTACATTATATCCTCTTTCTTGGCATCTTTAAGTGGGAAATGTCAGCTGTTCTCATCCAATAAAAGATCTAAAGCTGCTGGTTCTTCTTGCCTCAATCTGACATACTGTTAAATAAAAAGATGGCTTTTCCAGGATGCTTTCAAAACTGGTTGTGTGTGTGTCAGTGTGCCACTGAATGCTAATGGGATGCACTGCAGTGGTCTGTAAGTGTGTGCTTGCACTATTCTGTATTTCCTGTATATAAGTGTGAGAGGGGTGTCACACTGAAATGCAGCTTATTTCAAAATGAGAATTGATCTGCAGAGCTGTGCATTAATAAGTTGCACATGTTGTATTTGACTTATTTAATAATTGTTTTTGTTACATCATCACTTAGTAAAGAGTAAAAAATGTAGCCTTTAAAGTTGTGCGTTTGCAAACATTTTAATTTGTTTCCCAAACCTTTCTGCAGATTGTCACTGATTCATCTTTTGGATATTATGTCGATGAATCGGCTCATATTTCTGCCTATAAAACGTTAAATCCCTTCCTTTAAAAGGCAGGTCCTATTTGACCAGTAACTACACGTTTGGTGTATGATCATAAACAACAAAGCATCCTTACATTTTGGGGAAAAAATAATTAAAAATATTCATCAGTTTTTAAAGATAACGCTCTCTGATCAGTTCAGTGTTCATCTACAGACGGTATGTTATCAGCCGCTCTAAGCTTCCTGTGCTGGTTTTCTTTTAAATTGTATCACATTGTTTTCTTTTTGGTTTAACCTTCCCTGCTGATTTTAATTTGTTCTTCTCTTGAATCAATCAGCGGTGTCCCACTGGGACATGTTTTTAATATTTTCATATGACACACCAGACCCATAATACTTGGAGCGATCATTTCTCAGATCCACGTATGAATGCGTTACTAATGGATGACTGTTTTGAATCAGCGTACAAAATAATGTCGCTGCATCTGCTGTTGTTGTAGATGTGTTCTTCTTGTCACCGACCGGGTGCGACCATCGGCTGCGATGTGAAGACGTGCCGGAGGACGTATCACTATTACTGTGCTGTTAAGGACAAAGCCCAGATCAAAGAGAATCCCTCGCAAGGGATTTACCTGTAAGACTCTTACATTTGGATTCTGCTGAGCATTACTGTACAATAAACAGTCATACACCCAGGCATTTATTAACTATAGCTGCACAGCTGGTCATTAATCTCAACCATTTGTCACTCATATTCAGTCCTGGCGTCTTTTAACTGAACTGTTTTATTTCTGATTGTAGCGTTTACTGCCGCAAACACAGGGATGCTTCCCAGGATGGCATTCAAGGTAAAGTTTACTTTAACATCAGTTACACTGCTACTACTTAACCACAAGCCTGTGACATTTATCATTGAACCTGTGCAACAACAGCCATTGTTAGCAGTATTCTGATTTAAAACTGTAATCTGTTTTATTGTCAAAACACTTCCACTTGCATGTGTCTTTGTGTTGTTGTGAAGCTGAAATTTGTGGAACCCGATTCATTTCTTTGTCATTAGATGAAGAGGGAGCTGTGGCCGAGGATTCAGATTCGTCGCCTCCACAAAGCAGGGGCAGGGGAAGGTTCGAGAAGGGGAGAGCCAAGGCGGGATCTCGCGGCCAGTCAGAAGACACACGCTCTACCTCGTCACAGGCTGCAGATGAGGAGAGCTCCTCTCACGTACGGCAGCGCTCAGAGTCCATAAAACAATACGAGATTCCCTTGAATGGTGTCTGTGCTGGGTGTGAATTTTAGCTGATGTGCCCTTTTTGTTTATTTAGCGGGACAGGTCACCTCTCCGGACCAGCCCTGGAGACAGCGGCCAGCGCTGCGGCTTTTGCCATGCTGGTGAGGAAGAGAATGAAACAAGAGGCATGCTTCATACGGATAACTCCAAAAAAGTGGCCGCACACTACAAGTGCATGGTGAGAATTCCCGTTCGGAGGGTAATCTGTGGATGTGGTTTTAAAGTACCGCCGGCCTGCATTTAATCTCGGATCTGTTTCAGCTTTTTTCATCGGGGACGGTACAGCTGACCACCACGTCACGGGCCGAATTTGGAAACTTTGATGTGAAAACTGTCATCCAGGAAATCAAAAGAGGCAAAAGAATGGTGGGGACACGAAACAAATAGCAGTTTAAAGTTTTGCATCTAAAATTCGTTCTGACAGAGTTGTGGATTGTGTTGGGTTTTTCCCCCCCAGAAATGCACGCTGTGTACTCAGTTGGGTGCTACCATTGGGTGTGAAATCAAAGCATGTGTGAAGACCTACCACTACCACTGCGGCCTGCAGGACAAAGCCAAGTATATTGAAAACATGGCGCGTGGCATTTACAAGTGAGCAAAACTTCTCTATCTTATCTTCTGTTTTTGTGTCCTAAACTGCTTAATTATATATTTATTGCACAGTTGTGGTCTCATTATAGTGACAGTAATTGTTAACACACAATTACTTGTTTTTATGTGTGATCATCAAGAGCATTGCAATTATTTTGTAACTCAGTTACTGACGTGAATACTGGATCACAAAGATAATTAATGGTTGTCTCAGTGATGTGCAGGGATTTGAATGAGAACACCTTCTGGTATATATTATGTTTATCGTAATCCCGGCCCCAATTTTGTGATCACGACTATGGAAGTGAGGTAGAAAAATTGTGCTCTTAAGACTTTTTATTAATTTTTTAGTGTTGTCACAAAGCATCGAGTGTATCGTGAAAGGAGAATTCCTTCCTTGCTTATTTCTCCTTAAAGTGTTTTTGTTGCTCGTTCAGTACAAGTGTGTGTTTCAGGAAGATGCATCTTTTGATCCAGCAGGATGCACACAGTCACCTCTTTCACGATGTTCAGTACATACCCGATGGTCTGCCAGACGGAGTGCCTTGATAGTTGTGTTAGGGTCAATTTGAGGAGCAACAAGCCACGACAGTCAGCTGCTGGCAGGCTGCCCCGGTTCTGCAATGCAGTTAGCAAAGCGGCTGTTGCCAGGTGGCTAATTTCTGAGTTTGTTATCAGTCAGCCTGGAAAACAAAATGTTAATATGATTCATTACAGTTTTTTTGGAGCTCATGCAGGTTGTTCTGATAAACACCATTCACATGCTGTTTTGAATGACTCCTCATTTTTCTCCTCTCCAGCAGAGGTGAAGAGTGCAGTGTTAGCATGACGGAGGTTGCAAACCATTAAACACTAAAGACTTAAGGCTAAAATACAGCAACATGGTCCTTTTTTAAGGTTTGATAAATGGTGTGCATGGTTTGCAGCTGAGATTGCTACATTATATGGACCAAAGCACTGCTCTATCTACACATTACACCTACAGGAGCTGCTATGAAGCTCCCAGTGTTTGTGTCCACAGTGTTTGTGATGATGTTAATGCGAGAGGAAGTTTGGAGCTCTGCAGTAATGAAATCAGCATAGTGTTGGCGGCGTGTTCAGCACTCACTCTGTGGTTTTCCACTTTCCTGAGTTATTCATCACTTAAAAAAACAAACACATTTCCATAACTTACAAACACTGTTTGTGTTTTTGTTTTTTAAGGCTATACTGTAAGAACCACAGTGGCAATGAGGAGAGAGATGAAGAGGATGAGGAACGAGAGAATCGCAGTAGAGAGAGGGCAGCAATCCACCACGCAGGAACACCAACACAAGTGAATGGCAACTAAGTAGGTAACTGCTCCTCTGGTTGTGCACAAAGAATTAGTGTAAAAATGTCCGATTGCCATCATTAACCAAACTTTCCTTATGATTTTTGCTTTTTAGGGTGGGTTCAGTTTTAACAGGTTTGGCCCAGTCGGTGTGACGTAGGAAGAAAACCCGAAGAGCGCAAGACCTCGGAGAGAGATTCTTTTTCTTTTCTTTTTTTTCCTTTCTTTATACTAAACCTTAGCCTACTCACAAAGTTGTGGTCTACAAGCTCCCAAAGTGTTTCGCGTGGACAGGATGCCCCCAGTGTGCACCAGATGTCTTCTTCATGAAACCCTTTTTTTAAGAGTTGAACAGGATGACCGGTGGTACTCGGCAGTGCACTGGACTGCAAAAGCATCATAACAAGCCAAGACTTCCCCAAGTTTCAGCTATTGAACCAATTTTGAAAACTACATGTTAATGTCGGGGAAAAGAGATGATGAACTGATCTTCTGATTGTCACTCACTGCCCATGTTGCCACAAATGACATGACCCACACTTGTTGAACGTCAAAGCGTTGTTTCCTCTTCCCTAGCTTCTAAAGGACTCACTTTTAAGAGGGGTCTGTTTGTTACTAGTGTCGATGACGTTGTGCAGTTTGATTACTTTGTTTCTGTAATCGCGTCTTAAGAATACTCTTTTCATGTTAGCCTTTCTTTCTTGATATGTAATATTTTGCTACTGTATTATCATCATGAGTACTTTTGAATATCTGGATTTCAGACAGTCACAATTACAAGTTTTGCCAGCATGCACTTGGATTTTCCCACTGTTAAAGGTGGCATTTTTTTTATTTAGCTGCTAAAGGGCCAAGTAGAGCCCTTTAGAGGAGTTGGCTTGACTTTGTTTGATGTACTGTTACTTGTATCTCTACAAATGTATCCATGAATGATTGGAATAGAAAATATTTTTATTTTACACTTTTACTGAGTGAATCGAGTTTTTGTTTTAAAAGTGAGTCTTAAGGGTAGTAGAGACTAGAAGCCCTACACGTGGCCTGTTAGAGTATTAAAAGTGAGGGTTTTCCTCTCTTATTATTTACCAAACAAGCAACGAGAAAAAAGGAAAAAACAAAAACAGGAAAAAAAACAAAAACAACCCAGAAAGGAGGCAAGAGAAATACAAAAGTGAGTTTTAAAAGTTTAAATGTGACACGCTAGCTGTGAGAACATGCAGGTACAGTCAGGCCTGTATGTTGTTACAGAGTGATGCAACATTTGTTGCTTTAGCTATTTGCCAAAAACGCTGTATTGATGTGCACTCTTTTTCAAAAGGCCAAAAGTTATTGTACTGTTGATTCAAAGCTGTTCCACAGACAGGAGTAGACTGTCCCCTGATTACATAGGTTAGGCTGCTGAAAGGGCTGTTGTATTTGGAGTTGTTTCTGGGATCAACATGAGCTGAAAAAGTTGTCAGTGCAAGTGAAATATAGCCATCACTATGCTACAATAGCCTATTACTCACAGGCCAACAGGTACACCTGTTCGACTGCTCAACATAAATATCTAAATCACCAATCACAGGCAGTAACTTTGCCAGTGTATTTAGGCATGCCAACGTGGTTGAGACAATCTGCTGATGTTCAAACTAATTATCAGAAGAAAAGTGATTAAAGTGACTTGAAACATGGTGTGGTTCTCAGTGCCAGACAGGCTGATCCGAGTATTTTCAAAATCTGCTCATTTATTGGGACTTTCTCACACAAGCATCTCTCAGGTTTACAGTGAATAGGACATAAAAGGGGAAGAAGAGTCAGTTCTCTTGGCAAAAATGCTGTGTTGATGCAAGAGGTCAGACTACTTTGAGCTGATTGCAGATGTGCTACAGCAGCAGAAGCCCACACCAGCTAAGAACACAAATCTGACGTTACATTTCACATGGACTCGCCAAAATTGGACTGAAGTTTGGAAAAATGTTGCCTGATCTGATGAGTTGATTTCTGCTGTGACGATCTGTTGGAAGGGTCCGAGTTTAGTGTAACCAACATGAATTCATCCTGCCTTGTAACAGCGGTTCAGGGTAGGGGTGTAACAATGTGGGCATCTTAGTACCAACTGAGCATCATTTAAATGCCACAGCCCACCTTACTATTATTGCAGACCTTGTGCATCTCTTTATGAGCACAGTGTAGCCTTTTTCTGATGGCTGTTTCCAGCAGGATATTACACCGTGTCACAAAACTCAAAGCTTTAACTGGTTTCTTGAACATGAAAATTAGCTCACTGTAGGCAAATGGCCTCCATAGCAGTCAGATATCAATCCAGTAGAGCACCTTTGTGGTGTGATGGGACAGAGATTCACACCATTCAGAGATTCACCACTGACAAATTTGCAGCAGCAGTGTTGTCGTCATGTCAACATGGACCAAAATCTCTCAAGAAATGTTTCCAGCAGCTTGTTGAATCTTGTTGAAGAACCCAGTAATGAGTGATTACAAGATCATTTCCATGGAAAATAAAAACCCCTGATAGGAAGCCAAGTAAAGAACGGTGTCTACGAGGAAAGTGTATCATAAAGAGAGACTGCCATGAGTGGAAATCCACAGTGTTCGCCACAAGTTACAAACAAATCATCAGTCTGAGGATTAGAAAAGCCAGATTAAACTTGGCTAAAAAACAACAACTAAAGACGCCCAAACAGCTCTGAAACAGCACAAATGAAACTCAAATCAGCCTGTAAGGGAATGGACAGAGAAATGATGGCAGTGTGAGGAATGAGCATGATGGCTTCTAAAGGATTGGGTCCGTGGTGTTTATTGATGATCTGACAGAAGTTAGAAGCAGCCTGATCAGTTCTGAGCTGTCTGCTCAAATATAGACAAATTCAGCAAAGGTTATTGGGCAGTAGTTTGCAGAAAAGATGGACAGTGACTTAAAATATCATGAAAAAGGAACACAAGTATTTCTGCAATGAATCTCAGCCCAATCCAGCTGTAGTTCACTTGAAACTAAACGCTGAAACAAACAACTGAACACAGCTTCAGTAAAGGCTGCACACGTTCTTTGATGGTGGTCATAATTTCCAGACACTGCTGATTGAGGACTGTGGTAAATGTAATACGTTTTAGCCAAAGGCTATGTTTCCAATGCATCTCAGTTCCTTCATTGGAAAATCTATTACGTTCGCGTACAGAGCCAAAGTCACGTCACCCTCCATATACCATCAGACATAACTGTATGAAAAATGAACACAGTTGTATTCTCTCAGTTTGTGGCTGTACTACTTTACTATAAGATCTAATTAATTCAGAAGAACAGTCATGTACACTTGTTCCTAAGAAAATCATTGATGGGTCTTTAATAAACTGAGTTGTAGTATTATAGTGAAAGTCAACAAGTGACTATAGGATTTCTTCCATCATTGTGACAAAATGACCACGGAAAGAAACGGTTTTAATATGTCTGTAATTCTCAACTACTTCCCACTTACATTTTGACCTGTCATTATATTCTTATATACAGAATTTTAGGGTGTGCAGACATCGTGACTTACACATAAAAACAGGTTTCACAATAATGTAACACAACAATGGGTGTTTTGTTCGGTTGTCACCATAAATCACAACAGTACACCAGTGGGGCTTAGTGCACAATACTGTGACTTCAGTTCACTGAATTCAGCCTGTTTCATTTCATGTGCTTATTGTGGGACAGTGCCAAAGTCTATGTGACATATATCAGGTATATAGGGCTACTGTTTTTGCAGCTACTATTCAAAAGAAATGACTGGACTTTGTCTTTGTGTAGTGAAAGGACATCAAACAGTACTTCCAGAGTGTCACTGCCTGCAAGCAGACTAGAGACTTCAAACTGTCTTGGCATTACTATACTGCATGGATTATAATATTATGCAAACGCTGGAGCAAGAAATAGACATTATTTTACTTGTCATAAGGCTAATGCAGGTGCTTATTTTCCCTAGTCTATATTTACACAATGTAAAAAAAACCCCTAACATTCAAATCCAAAGCTTGTGGATGTCATTTTAAATCCAACCTGGGTATAAGATTAGTAACCATATCCATAGGCTTTAGTGTTTTAAATTTCTATTTCTTTAAATGCAGAATTGTGAAGACCTCAAAGTTCTCTCTAAATCCCAGAACAACTTTTCTTTTTTTTAGGAAAAATAATTTTCATAACAAATTTAAATAAACGTAATCCATACAGGAATCAGAGAGTTAAAACATTTTTTTCAAACCTTCTTCATCATCATCATCAACTTTATTTATAAAGCACTTTAAAACAACCACAGCTGACACAAAGTGTTGTACATTGGAACTGTAAAATAAAATTACATGAGATATAAATAAAAACCAAATAAAAGAAGAGTGAAATCGTTAATTAAATAACTACTTCAATTAAAAGAGAAACTAAGTCTCACTGAGGTTAAAAGCCAAGGAATAAAAGTGGGTTTTAAGACGTGATTTAAAA
This sequence comes from Haplochromis burtoni, assembly GCF_018398535.1. Taxonomy (NCBI): domain Eukaryota; kingdom Metazoa; phylum Chordata; class Actinopteri; order Cichliformes; family Cichlidae; genus Haplochromis; species Haplochromis burtoni. Next base: position 698,160 of record NW_024582380.1, read on the forward strand.
GTGGACAGTGAAGGGGCCTCTCTAACATGCATGGGCAAATTATTCCATAATTTTGGAGCCACAATAGAGAAGGCCCTGTCCCCTCTGAGCTTCCTCCTGGATCTCGGTACCTCCAGGAGCAGCTGGTCAGCTGACCTGAGAGACCGACAGGGTATGTGGGGATGAAGAAGCTCAGAGAGGTAAGGCGGGGCAAGACTGTGAAGGCATTTAAAAACAAACATAAGAATTTTAAAATTAACTCTAAAAGACACAGGCAGCCAGTGCAGAGAGGCTAGCACGGGGGTTATATGCTCTCTTTTTCGAGTTCCTGTTAGGAGTCGTGCAGCCGCATTTTGAACCAGCTGCAGACGTGAGAGCAATGACTGACTGACCCCCACATAAAGTGAGTTACAGTAGTCCAGGCGGGAAGAAATAAAAGCATGGATCACTGTTTCAAGGTGCTGCCTCGAAAGAAAAGATTTTACTCTTGCCAGTCGCCTTAAATGATAAAAACTGGACTTCACCACTGCTCTGATTTGGTTGTCCAATTTAAAATCACTGTCCAACTTAAAACCAAGGTCAGTAACAACAGGTTTAAAATAGACTTCCAGGAGTCCCAAATCTACAGAGGACGACTCGCAAGGACCACTGGGTCCAAACACCAACACTTCTGTTTTCTTTTAATTAAAATTTAAAAAGTTTAGAGCCAACCAAGCTTTAATGTCATCTAGACATGTCAAAAGAGGTTTTATGGAGATGCCATCCTTGTACTTTGATGGCAAATTAATTTGGTAGTCATCGGCATAACAATGAAATGAGATCCCATGCCTTCTAAGGATAGAACCCAGAGGCAATAGATACAGTAAAAAGAGCAGTGGCCCTAAAATTGAGCCCTGTGGGACACCGCATGACAGAGGAGCAGAAGACGATTCGTAACCGAGAAGGCTGACAGAGAAAGTTCTATTTGACAAATAAGACCTAAACCAATTAAGTGCAGTGCCACCAATAAATAATTCTTAGGTAAAGATGTCTTTCAGGGGGTGCATTTGGGGAGTTGCAGCATAAAACTGCATTTTTTCTTAGTATAGAACTGCTGCATGCAGTGAGGAATTCCAGAGTGGCAGAGAAGTATGTAGGGCTGGTGCAGGGCATGTATGAGGACAGTAAGACGGTTGTGAGATGTGCAGTAGGACAGATGGGTTCAAGGTGGGGAGGTGAGATTAAATCAATTATCAGCTCTGACCCCTACTTGTTTGTGCTGAAGACAGATGCAGTCAGGCAGGAGTCTGCACGGACTATGATTTTCACAGAGAATACAAATCCATAGTGAGAGTAGAAGGTGGGTGGAGGAGAGCCTGAAGAGGTGCAGGTTTGTACTGGAGAGGAGAAGAATGAACGTAAGTCAAAGCAATGCACGTGTTTATACCTGCCTCCCACTCATGCAGAGAAGAGGTGAAGAACAGAGTGCATGCAGGGTAGGAGTGGGTGGAGTCGAGTGTTAGAGGTGATTTGTGAAACCTGCTTCTTAATTCAGATCAAACTGAGGTTATTGTACTCGGCCCTGAAAATCTTAGAAATATGGTATCTAACCAGATTCTTA
>NW_024582380.1:699763-775977 GCF_018398535.1 Haplochromis burtoni
AGATTTTGCTACTGTATTATCATCATGAGTACTTTTGAATATCTGGATTTCAGACAGTCACAATTACAAGTTTTGCCAGCATGCACTTGGATTTTCCCACTGTTAAAGGTGGCATTTTTTTTATTTAGCTGCTAAAGGGCCAAGTAGAGCCCTTTAGAGGAGTTGGCTTGACTTTGTTTGATGTACTGTTACTTGTATCTCTACAAATGTATCCATGAATGATTGGAATAGAAAATATTTTTATTTTACACTTTTACTGAGTGAATCGAGTTTTTGTTTTAAAAGTGAGTCTTAAGGGTAGTAGAGACTAGAAGCCCTACACGTGGCCTGTTAGAGTATTAAAAGTGAGGGTTTTCCTCTCTTATTATTTACCAAACAAGCAACGAGAAAAAAGGAAAAAACAAAAACAGGAAAAAAAACAAAAACAACCCAGAAAGGAGGCAAGAGAAATACAAAAGTGAGTTTTAAAAGTTTAAATGTGACACGCTAGCTGTGAGAACATGCAGGTACAGTCAGGCCTGTATGTTGTTACAGAGTGATGCAACATTTGTTGCTTTAGCTATTTGCCAAAAACGCTGTATTGATGTGCACTCTTTTTCAAAAGGCCAAAAGTTATTGTACTGTTGATTCAAAGCTGTTCCACAGACAGGAGTAGACTGTCCCCTGATTACATAGGTTAGGCTGCTGAAAGGGCTGTTGTATTTGGAGTTGTTTCTGGGATCAACATCAAGTTGTCAGTGCAAGTGAAATATAGCCATCACTATGCTACAATAGCCTATTACTCACAGGCCAACAGGTACACCTGTTCGACTGCTCAACATAAATATCTAAATCACCAATCACAGGCAGTAACTTTGCCAGTGTATTTAGGCATGCCAACGTGGTTGAGACAATCTGCTGATGTTCAAACTAATTATCAGAAGAAAAGTGATTAAAGTGACTTGAAACATGGTGTGGTTCTCAGTGCCAGACAGGCTGATCCGAGTATTTTCAAAATCTGCTCATTTATTGGGACTTTCTCACACAAGCATCTCTCAGGTTTACAGTGAATAGGACATAAAAGGGGAAGAAGAGTCAGTTCTCTTGGCAAAAATGCTGTGTTGATGCAAGAGGTCAGACTACTTTGAGCTGATTGCAGATGTGCTACAGCAGCAGAAGCCCACACCAGCTAAGAACACAAATCTGACGTTACATTTCACATGGACTCGCCAAAATTGGACTGAAGTTTGGAAAAATGTTGCCTGATCTGATGAGTTGATTTCTGCTGTGACGATCTGTTGGAAGGGTCCGAGTTTAGTGTAACCAACATGAATTCATCCTGCCTTGTAACAGCGGTTCAGGGTAGGGGTGTAACAATGTGGGCATCTTAGTACCAACTGAGCATCATTTAAATGCCACAGCCCACCTTACTATTATTGCAGACCTTGTGCATCTCTTTATGAGCACAGTGTAGCCTTTTTCTGATGGCTGTTTCCAGCAGGATATTACACCGTGTCACAAAACTCAAAGCTTTAACTGGTTTCTTGAACATGAAAATGAGCTCACTGTAGGCAAATGGCCTCCATAGCAGTCAGATATCAATCCAGTAGAGCACCTTTGTGGTGTGATGGGACAGAGATTCACACCATTCAGAGATTCACCACTGACAAATTTGCAGCAGCAGTGTTGTCGTCATGTCAACATGGACCAAAATCTCTCAAGAAATGTTTCCAGCAGCTTGTTGAATCTTGTTGAAGAACCCAGTAATGAGTGATTACAAGATCATTTCCATGGAAAATAAAAAACCCTGATAGGAAGCCAAGTAAAGAACGGTGTCTACGAGGAAAGTGTATCATAAAGAGAGACTGCCATGAGTGGAAATCCACAGTGTTCGCCACAAGTTACAAACAAATCATCAGTCTGAGGATTAGAAAAGCCAGATTAAACTTGGCTAAAAAACAACAACTAAAGACGCCCAAACAGCTCTGAAACAGCACAAATGAAACTCAAATCAGCCTGTAAGGGAATGGACAGAGAAATGATGGCAGTGTGAGGAATGAGCATGATGGCTTCTAAAGGATTGGGTCCGTGGTGTTTATTGATGATCTGACAGAAGTTAGAAGCAGCCTGATCAGTTCTGAGCTGTCTGCTCAAATATAGACAAATTCAGCAAAGGTTATTGGGCAGTAGTTTGCAGAAAAGATGGACAGTGACTTAAAATATCATGAAAAAGGAACACAAGTATTTCTGCAATGAATCTCAGCCCAATCCAGCTGTAGTTCACTTGAAACTAAACGCTGAAACAAACAACTGAACACAGCTTCAGTAAAGGCTGCACACGTTCTTTGATGGTGGTCATAATTTCCAGACACTGCTGATTGAGGACTGTGGTAAATGTAATACGTTTTAGCCAAAGGCTATGTTTCCAATGCATCTCAGTTCCTTCATTGGAAAATCTATTACGTTCGCGTACAGAGCCAAAGTCACGTCACCCTCCATATACCATCAGACATAACTGTATGAAAAATGAACACAGTTGTATTCTCTCAGTTTGTGGCTGTACTACTTTACTATAAGATCTAATTAATTCAGAAGAACAGTCATGTACACTTGTTCCTAAGAAAATCATTGATGGGTCTTTAATAAACTGAGTTGTAGTATTATAGTGAAAGTCAACAAGTGACTATAGGATTTCTTCCATCATTGTGACAAAATGACCACGGAAAGAAACGGTTTTAATATGTCTGTAATTCTCAACTACTTCCCACTTACATTTTGACCTGTCATTATATTCTTATATACAGAATTTTAGGGTGTGCAGACATCGTGACTTACACATAAAAACAGGTTTCACAATAATGTAACACAACAATGGGTGTTTTGTTCGGTTGTCACCATAAATCACAACAGTACACCAGTGGGGCTTAGTGCACAATACTGTGACTTCAGTTCACTGAATTCAGCCTGTTTCATTTCATGTGCTTATTGTGGGACAGTGCCAAAGTCTATGTGACATATATCAGGTATATAGGGCTACTGTTTTTGCAGCTACTATTCAAAAGAAATGACTGGACTTTGTCTTTGTGTAGTGAAAGGACATCAAACAGTACTTCCAGAGTGTCACTGCCTGCAAGCAGACTAGAGACTTCAAACTGTCTTGGCATTACTATACTGCATGGATTATAATATTATGCAAACGCTGGAGCAAGAAATAGACATTATTTTACTTGTCATAAGGCTAATGCAGGTGCTTATTTTCCCTAGTCTATATTTACACAATGTAAAAAAAACCCCTAACATTCAAATCCAAAGCTTGTGGATGTCATTTTAAATCCAACCTGGGTATAAGATTAGTAACCATATCCATAGGCTTTAGTGTTTTAAATTTCTATTTCTTTAAATGCAGAATTGTGAAGACCTCAAAGTTCTCTCTAAATCCCAGAACAACTTTTCTTTTTTTTAGGAAAAATAATTTTCATAACAAATTTAAATAAACGTAATCCATACAGGAATCAGAGAGTTAAAACATTTTTTTCAAACCTTCTTCATCATCATCATCAACTTTATTTATAAAGCACTTTAAAACAACCACAGCTGACACAAAGTGCTGTACATTGGAACTGTAAAATAAAATTACATGAGATATAAATAAAAACCAAATAAAAGAAGAGTGAAATCATTAATTAAATAACTACTTCAATTAAAAGAGAAACTAAGTCTCACTGAGGTTAAAAGCCAAGGAATAAAAGTGGGTTTTAAGACGTGATTTAAAAGTGGACAGTGAAGGGGCCTCTCTAACATGCATGGGCAAATTATTCCATAATTTTGGAGCCACAATAGAGAAGGCCCTGTCCCCTCTGAGCTTCCTCCTGGATCTCGGTACCTCCAGGAGCAGCTGGTCAGCTGACCTGAGAGACCGACAGGGTATGTGGGGATGAAGAAGCTCAGAGAGGTAAGGCGGGGCAAGACTGTGAAGGCATTTAAAAACAAACATAAGAATTTTAAAATTAACTCTAAAAGACACAGGCAGCCAGTGCAGAGAGGCTAGCACGGGGGTTATATGCTCTCTTTTTCGAGTTCCTGTTAGGAGTCGTGCAGCCGCATTTTGAACCAGCTGCAGACGTGAGAGCAATGACTGACTGACCCCCACATAAAGTGAGTTACAGTAGTCCAGGCGGGAAGAAATAAAAGCATGGATCACTGTTTCAAGGTGCTGCCTCGAAAGAAAAGATTTTACTCTTGCCAGTCGCCTTAAATGATAAAAACTGGACTTCACCACTGCTCTGATTTGGTTGTCCAATTTAAAATCACTGTCCAACTTAAAACCAAGGTCAGTAACAACAGGTTTAAAATAGACTTCCAGGGATCCCAAATCTACAGAGGAGGACTCACAGGGACCACTGGGTCCAAACACCAACACTTCTGTTTTCTTTTCATTAAAATTTAAAAAGTTTAGAGCCAACCAAGCTTTAATGTCATCTAGACATGTCAAGAGAGGTTTTATGGAGATGCCATCCTTGTCTTTAGTGGCAAATAAATTTGGCAGTCATCGGCATAACAATGAAATGAGATCCCATGCCTTCTAAGGATAGAACCCAGAGGCAATAGATACAGTAAAAAGAGCAGTGGCCCTAAAATTGAGCCCTGTGGGACGCCGCATGACAGAGGAGCAGAAGACGATTCGTAACCGAGAAGGCTGACAGAGAAAGTTCTATTTGACAAATAAGACCTAAACCAATTAAGTGCAGTGCCACCAATAAATAATTCTTAGGTAAAGATGTCTTTCAGGGGGTGCATTTGGGGAGTTGCAGCATAAAACTGCATTTTTTCTTAGTATAGAACTGCTGCATGCAGTGAGGAATTCCAGAGTGGCAGAGAAGTATGTAGGGCTGGTGCAGGGCATGTATGAGGACAGTAAGACGGTTGTGAGATGTGCAGTAGGACAGATGGGTTCAAGGTGGGGAGGTGAGATTAAATCAATTATCAGCTCTGACCCCTACTTGTTTGTGCTGAAGACAGATGCAGTCAGGCAGGAGTCTGCACGGACTATGATTTTCACAGAGAATACAAATCCATAGTGAGAGTAGAAGGTGGGTGGAGGAGAGCCTGAAGAGGTGCAGGTTTGTACTGGAGAGGAGAAGAATGAACGTAAGTCAAAGCAATGCACGTGTTTATACCTGCCTCCCACTCATGCAGAGAAGAGGTGAAGAACAGAGTGCATGCAGGTTAAGGAGTGGGCTAGATCATATAGACCGGTGATTTCGTGAAACTCTGCTTCTTAATTCAGATAAAACTGAGGTTATTGTACTCGGCCCTGAAAATCTTAGAAATATGGTATCTAACCAGATTCTTACTCTGGATGGCATTACCTTGGCCTCCAGTAACACTGTGAGGAACCTTGGAGTCATTTTTGACCAGGACATGTCCTTCAACGCACATATTAAACAAATATGTAAGACTGCTTTCTTCCATTTGTGCAACATCTCTAAAGATTAGAAATATCCTGTCTCAGAGTGACGCTGAAAAACTAGTTCATGCATTTATTACTTCCAGGCTGGACTACTGTAATTCATTATTATCAGGATGTCCAAAAAACTCGCTGAAAAGCCTTCAGCTATCCAAAATGCTGCAGCAAGAGTCCTGACAGGGACTAGAAAGAGAGAGCAGTATTCTTTTCTTCTCCCCCCCCCGCCCCCCCCCCCCCCATGTTAGTCTGGGCTTCCCTTCATTGGCTTCCTGTTAAATCCAGAATTGATTAAAATCCTGCTCCTCACATACAAGGTCTTAAATAATCAGGCCCCATCTTATCTTAATGACCTTGTAGTACCATATCACCCTATTAGAGCACTTCGCTCTCGCTCTGCAGGCCTACTTGTTGTTCCTAGAGTATTTAAAAGTAGAATGGGAGGCAGAGCCTTCAGTTTTCAGGCCCCTCTTCTGTGGAACCAGCTTCCAGTTTGGATTCGGGAGACAGACACTATCTCTACTTTTAAGATTAGGCTTAAAACTTTCCTTTTTGCTAAAGCATATAGTTAGGGCTGGACCAGGTGACCCTGAATCCTCCCTTAGTTATGCTGCAATAGATGTAGGCTGCCGGGGGATTCCCATGATGCATTGAGTTTTTCCTTTCCAGTCACCTTTCTCACTCACTATGTGTTAACAGACCTCTCTGCATTGAATCATATCTGTTATTAACCTCTGTCTCTCTTCCACAGCATGTCTTTATCCTGTCTTCCTTCTCTCACCCCAACCGGGCAGCAGATGGCCCCGCTCCTCCCTGAGCCTGGTTCTGCCGGAGGTTTCTTCCTGTTAAAAGGGAGTTTTTCCTTCCCACTGTCGCCAAAGTGCTTGCTCATAGGGGGTCATATGATTGTTGGGTTTTTCTCTGTACTATGAAGCGCCTTGAGGTGACTTTTGTTGTGATTTGGCGCTATATAAATAAAATTGAATTGAAAATTGAATTATGGTTTGGAGAAGGTGGCACCGACTTAAAGACAGGAGAGTGAGCTGTAGGTGTTAAGACTTTCATTGAGAGTGACCAGAATGCACAGGATTAGAATTTAGTACATCAGAGGCACAGCTTAGGTTGGAGACAAAGTTAGAGAGGAAAAACTGAGGCAGTTTGGACATGTGCAGAGGAGAGATAGTGGATACACTGTACAAAGGATGCTGAAGATGGAGCTGCCAGGCAGGAGGAAAAGAGGAAGACCACAGAGAAGATTATGTAGTGGAGGAGAACTTGCAGAGGGCTGGTATGAGGATGCTAGAGATGGAGTGAGATGAGTGAGATGGAAGAAGGGGAGCAGCCGAAAGAAGATGATGAAGAAGTTAACGGTTAACACCCTGTCCTGAATGATGATCAGCTTCGCCTAAAAAGGTAGCCTCTTTCATTAGTGCAACTTTAAGCGAGGTCATTGGTTGAAGTGTTGGGTGGGTGTGTGCAACATCGTGTATCTATGACCAATAGAATCTTCTTAAACTCGGGTTCGCTGGATTTCGACGGAGCTTTGTTCTTTGATTGGCAGCTCTCCAACAGCCTATGTACGATGGGAGGAGTTGACCCCTCCCCGCATTTTTCGATTTGCCCGCCGCCCTTGTGCGTACGATCACGTGCTTGCAACGGGACAGCAGCAGAGGCGCGAACCCGGAAGAAGACAGACACCTCTGGTAGCAGCGGAGCTATCTGCTCCATGTGTACGCTGTCGCGAGGGTGAAGAGTCCGCGAGATCAAGCTGAGGATACGCTGTAGCGTTTTCTGTCTGAAGTCCGCACCTTGGAGTACACACGTTGTTAACGGCAGGGACTGACACGGACATGGCGACTTCCAGCTCCTGTGTGGTGGTAAGTTCTTCCCAAGTGAAATAAGAGACAGAAGGTGGTTGGAGGTTACCTCTGCATGCAGCCAAACACGCTGTGTGTGGACGGGCTGTTAGCCGCAGTTATTAGATGATAGCTACCTGTGTGGACTGAGTACACTTCACCACTGACACATCGGTAACTTTTTGTTGTATTTTACTTTATTTATTTTGCATGGATATTGTATTCAACACAGCTTGGCCTGTGACGCTCTATAGACACGCGCTCCACATATGCCTTACGTACGTGACGCAAGCGGTGGACCCACTAACGTGTGGGTGTATGCGTCTGTCAGCAGAACCATTATACAAAATAACAAAGTGCTCGAAACGAACGAGGGGGTAAAGAAGGGGGCGTGTTAGAGCACTCGCCCTTTAAGTGTGGCTCCTAAGTAACGGTGCACGGCACTGTGTTTATGTTGGTGTAGAATAGAATAGAATAGAATTCAACTTTATTGTCATTGCACATGTCACAGGTACAGGGCAACGAAATGCAGTTTTCATCCATCCAGAAGTGCTTTAGCCATGATATAGATATATTACAATATATATATTAGCAATAATATAGATATGTAAGTATATTACAGAAATGGGTCTATTGTGGTATTTCTGTAATATACGAATATGTTGGGGCGGCTTTAGACCTCTGTATAAATCTTGCTTCCACACTTGTATGAGAATGTGGTGTCTTTAAACGAGTGTGCGTGCAGTTTGGTATCGGTCCGACACCAAGTAAATACAGGGCCAGTACACATACCGATACTTTTCACTCGTAAAGGCAGCTGATGGAGAGGAGAGTAGTGGAGATGTCATCATTAATTTGACAATTCTAAATACATTTTAATGACAACCAAATCACTGTGATTTTTACCTTCCATCATAAGTAATCAACGTCATAAGTAGTTCTGTTGTTTAAATGTATTATAGGCTATAAATAAATATTTTATACCCATTTCCAAATAAACAATGAATTTAGCACAAGTCAAAGTATAGATCCTTTTGTGCTAGTATTGAGCCCATACCAATACTAGTATTGCTACTGATATTTGGCTCGATTTGCCCACTTCAGTCTGAAATATAAAGTAGCTAACTGTAGAAGAGCTGCTTGGTGGTGTACAGTGATTGCATTGTGGAAAATTAAATTGGCCCAGCAATGAAATAAATTCGATTTCACCACCAGTATGTGTGACATTACATCAAATATGTTGGTGTGGATGTCTGCGCTGCAGAGCTGATGTCACAGATGGAAAAAGTTCTCTTCTGCTTCTGGAAAAAGTAGTCCCAAGCTGTACTGAATTTTAAGCTTTTTTAAGATTAAAGAAAAGACACACAGATGGACTGAAATAGCCGTTAACAAAAGATAAGTAACATTTACTTTTTCTTACATCATTCTGAGTCAAAATACAAGGTCCTACCTCACTGGATCTGTTGGTGTGTGTTTTGTGTTGTGCACTGTACTACAGGCTACCCTGGCCCCTACACTAGGATCAGTAAATAGATAACCGGTGTGCTGTTTTTCAGGCTGTTGCCAGCATTTTAAGCCCAGTGTACTTGTGATCCTTTCTGGGAAACAGATTTCCCAAAACATTTGCAGACACAGATAATAAAGCAAAGTGTCCATTTGGCTAAAATGTATCTTTTTACTGTGCTGTTGTCTTAATCACATTGAAAGAAAAATTGGCAAGTTGTCAAACATAGACCAATATGCAAGCACAAAGGTCATCATTCCTTTGACCACAGTCTGGATCACTGGATTTGTTTTTCTGCGTTTTGATAAATGTTGATGCTTTATAACAGCAGTTATATGAGACGTAGCTTAAGTTTAAAATATTAGGTAAATGTATGTGAAAGAAGTTTGTTTCTTTTCACTGTTATCTGCTCCTTGTCCTCTATAGATAAAGGATGTTGCACCAGCAGAGTGACATTTTGCTAGTTGTATTACCTTTGTTCCTGACCAGGGCTAGTCTGTAAGCACATTTCCAAATCATTGTGTGTTTACAGGGGTACGTATTTATTAAGGTGTTTCTATGACTGTTTTAGAATATCTGATAATACTATTTGTTGCACATAATTGTGCTGTCTGCTGTCATTTTCTGAATTATTTTTGGGCTTTAAATGTATATGGGTTTTAAAATAGCTGCCATTTCTAATCAAGAGGGAAATTATGGTTGACTAGGAGACTCCTACTGAAGGCTAGAGTACTTTTAGAGTACTGGTTTCAAGCCTGCTGCTGACTTATTTCCTGCATTTCATCCCCATTCCTCTCTCCATACTTTCCTGTCTCTTCTCTGCACCGCCCAGTCCAATAAAGGGTAAAATGCCCACAAATAAAGCAAATACAACTATGTTTTCTTGATTTGTTTTTCCTTGTTCCATTGTTTTTGTTTGGTATGATAGATTTCTGAGTTTTTGAATATAAATACGAAGCAGAAAATGAACAGAATACGTCTTTAAAACAAACAGCAAGTCTGTGAGTAACAGTGGAACATACTCTTTCTAATCATGTGACTGTGATGACATCTGCTTTGTATCAGCCTTTATCAAGAGTTCACAAACTGACCCACATGTCAGCAGGACTAAAGGGAAAGGCTTTATTTCAGTGTAGCTGCATGTGGCACGAGAATGGGAACAGTGTTATCCAGAGTTTTGGTGCGTTCATTCCTGTATTTGATTCAAATTCTGCACCGTCCCTTTCTCAGTTTTTCTCATCCTTCCCACGACTCCTCGAACTCTGTGCTGCAGCTGTCACATGATGCCAGTCATGTTGTTTGGTTTCCTGTGGTCTGCTGTTTGACCTGCAGCATAAAATGTAATTTTACAAATTACCAAGTACCTCCTTAGGAAGAGGCATACACTTCTGGAAGGAGATCAGATGGCAGTATCTTGCTGGACAAAATGTTTGTGAGGAGACCTTCAGCAGCAACAAAGGAATGATTCATTGACGCTTTAATGATGTCCAAATTGGAAAACTTCCTCTTTCTGAGAATCCAGGGTTTTTTTTCTTGACACGGCTCAGTGTGGCCCTAGGTGGTAAAATGAGGCAGATAAACTAGTGTGGCAGCAAAATTCGTGGGAAAGTAGACTTCCATTAACCTGATCTCTTTCACCTTGGTTGCCCTGTGTCAGGGGAGCCCCCCCCCCCTGCTCCTTGTTTGGTAATCCCCCCCTGAGATTTTTCTTTCAATTCTTTTGTGCTAATGTTTTTTCTTATTATTATTATTATTTTCAGATCAGTGATGAGGAGCAGGGTTATGACTTGGACCTTTTCTGCATACCAAAGCATTATGCTGCTGACCTGGAGAGGGTCTATATCCCACATGGACTCATTTTGGACAGGTGGGTGGTCCCATTCATACAGCTATGACTTGCCAGAGATTTCCTGCAAGTGGTGGATGAAAGTGCTCTGTTAAACCTGGATTCACTGATTAATGCAGACAAACTTACAGCAATCAGAAATCTTTCAGAAACATTTGCTTGCTGACACAAACTGAAAAGAAATGACAACTTCTGCTGACTGTTGCAGAACACTGAGGTCACTATCCTCTATTTCTTGCTCCCCAAACCGTGTGATATCAGGACTGAGAGGCTGGCCAGAGAGATCATGAAGGAAATGGGTGGACACCACATCGTGGCTCTCTGTGTGCTGAAAGGGGGCTACAAGTTTTTCGCAGACCTGCTCGACTACATCAAGGCTCTGAACAGGAACAGCGACCGCTCCATCCCAATGACGGTCGACTTCATACGCCTCAAGAGCTACTATGTAATTGATCTGTCTTATAGTTTTTCTTTAAATCACCAAAGCCTCTTGGAACTTTTTCTTAGAGTATACACTTAAAAAAAAGTGGAAATAAACTAAAAAGTTTGGCTGATGATTAAAAGTTGCTTAAATTATAAAAGTAAAATGCAAAACAGCACAGTAGGGAAAGGATTCGGCAAATAAATGATGGTCTTATGAGGCCATGCTGGTGTCTTTCAGTCAGCCCACTGGGGATGCCTGGAAATATAAAGCCTGAACATCAATTAAATTATTAAAATAAAATAAATAAAAAAATATGAAGTCTGTCTAGAGCAATGAAGAAACTGCATGAATGCAAAACAACCCATAAATGTTGTTTCTAATCATTTTCAGCCTCAGACTTCATGGTTTGACTTTCTGTCTTTGACCTTCTTGTTGCATCAGTCCATTTGTTTATGCACAGCTCTCTTAGGCTCCTGCCACAGCATTGCAGTCAGGTTGAGGTCTGCACTTTGACTGAGCCGTTGATTTTTCTTTTTCAGCCATTCTGTTGTAGTTTTGCTGCTGTGCTTGGAATCATTGTCCCATTGCATCATGCAAGCTTTAGCTGTCATACAGTTGGGCTCATATTTGACTCCAGAATACTTTGGAGTAGGGCTGTTCGATATAACGATATATATCGGATGACAATATAAAAATCTCTATCGTTTCATTTTACGCTATCGTTTGTTTCGTGGTGTCGCAAAATAAACTGTTTACGGCAATATTTTTTCATCGTTTTGATGGTCACTGTAGTGGCTATATTAATTTCTTAAAGTTCTCTACTTTCTCTTATATTTTATATAACCACACTACGGACAGACAAGCGCCTGTTTTTATGCGTTGTGGTTAGCAACAACGACGGTAACACCATCGCGTGTCCCTTGTTTATGTTCCACATAAACCTTTCACAATAAAGCTCAAGATCCTGTTGAGACTTTTCAAAATAAACTGAATCACGTGAAAGAGCAGATTATTTACGGATGAGAAGTAAAAAAGAGCCGCCAGATGCTAAAAAATAAACCTTAGACTCAAACGTTAGAACAGGCTTTTGTCTGGTCTTTTCCACGACTCTGTGCCGCCCTGTGAAAGACTCTTTCTTGCCAGTCTGAAGGTTTCCTTTGTTCTTTTCCTATTTTTGTCTGCACAGAATGACCAGTCGACGGGTGAAATCAAAGTAATCGGTGGAGACGACCTGTCTACTCTGACAGGCAAGGTAAAGACAGCTAGCTAAAACTCTACTGACATGATTAAAAATATTAAAGGCTGGTTTTTACCCCCTTGTTTTTTCTCCAATCTAAAGTTGCTAGGAGTCAGGATGAGCAGATATTTGAAAGAAATATATCCACATTTAAGCAAAGCTATTGTTTTCATGTAATCATTTCCCAAATATCTTACATTAATTTAAAACAGGCCTGTTTATGTGGTTGTAAGTAAAACAGCTCCCACATAGTTACAGCCTTTTGCACTGTTGCAAGCATTCCCTGTGTAACCAGGAGACCACAGCTCTCCTACTCAGCTCAGTTGCATTTTAAGATGACTTGTTTTTCACTTGATTAATGGCTTTTTCTTTTTTCTTGCACACAGAATGTCTTGATTGTGGAGGTACGTACTGTTTTTCATCTGTATTAAAGTTGGCAGCTGTTATTTCCAGTAGTGCTTATCTGTGCTCCTCTTTTGTGCTTCTAGGATATTATTGACACAGGGAAGACGATGAAGACGCTACTGCAGCTCCTCAAACAGTACAATCCTAAAATGGTCAAAGTAGCGAGGTAATTCATGGCTTCACTGAACTGCTGGAGTTTTACTGGAAAGCTGCTTCAGACTGGTATGTTTCAGGCTGAGGGGTTTTAAGCAGCTAGAGCAGATTTTTATCGTCATTTTGGTTTGTGTCTTCAGTTTGCTGGTGAAGAGAACACCAAGAAGTGTTGGCTACCGACCAGATTGTGAGTTGATTATTTGTAACTTGTGAATTCCTAACAGACTTTGGTTGGAGTTCAGCTCATAAAACAGTTTGTTAAACTGCAACAATGAAGATGTAAGAAAAGCTTCACGTGTTCTTTTTCTTTTTCTCCCAGATGTAGGGTTTGAGGTCCCTGACAAATTTGTGGTGGGTTATGCACTAGACTACAACGAGTACTTTAGAGATCTAAACGTAAGTATTTGAAAGAGATAAACAGTATCGTGTAAAAGTCTTGAGCCCTCTAATATTTCATTTCTTTTGCTTGCAAGCCTTTTAGACTTTATTGTAAGTTTTTAAAATGGTCTTGGGCCATAGTTCTCCAGGTTTTCTGAAGGTCTCTCAAAGACTTTCTTTAGACATTGGCTTCTTTTTCACTCATTTTCATTCCAGAGGTTGTCTTTAGACACTTTGTTACTAGCAGCCTGTCTCAAAAGGTATTCATTAACAGTTTGACCCAGTTTAACCAGCCATTTAACACTAACCTATGAATAAATCAAGCATAAAAACGCACCCAACTCAAGGGATGAACTGGTGCTGACTCTTCACATTGCAGGCGACTTGGCAAAGAACTGATTTTAAATGATATCTTTATGGGAACCTGTCGCAGAAACACCTGACACATTTTACCTTACCAAACAAAACGGGAACAAAACAAATATCAGTTTTGTTCTTATATCAGTTTCAAGTCTTCGTCTTTTCCACTTGTCTTTATAATTTTCTTCATAACTGCCTCGGCCCTGTGCTCATACTGAGGCCGCTGGCTTGTGGCTGGCTCTGAGTTCTGGATGGTTTGAGCTTTAGGCACTTTGACTTTGTCAGATTCTTTAAAATGTCCAGGTTCAGCTGGGTGATTTTAAGTGTATTATTGGATTTGTTATGAATTCTATTGATGCTTTTGTTTCAATTGATCTCACAGTGAAGAGCTTAAGCAACATATTAGCATGTGGCAGTAAGATTTTGCACAACTATTTCCCAGCACCACTGTGTGCGTGTGTGTTGTACATACACGAAACAGATCATCTGGTAGTCAGAGCTGACCGGCCTGTCAGGGTCAAGAACTGATTCCATTTCCCAGGCAGTTCATCCATCCATCCATTCGCTTCCACTTATCCTTTTCAGGGTCGCCGGGGGTGTTGGAGCCTATCCCAGCTGTCATAGGGCGAGAGGCAGGGTACACCCTGGGCAGGTCGCCAGTCTGTTGCAGGGCTAACACACAGGGACAGACAACCATTAGCGCTCACATTCACACCTGTGGGCAATTTAGACTAATCAATTAACCGATCCCCACAAACTGCATGTCTTTGGACGGTGGGAGGAAGCCGGAGTGCCCGGAGGGAACCCACGCAAACACGGGGAGAACAAACTCCACACAGAAAGACCCCGGCCTGATGGTGGAATTGAACTCAGGACCTTCTTGCTGTGCGGCAACAGTGCTAACCACCGTGCTGCCCAGTTCCCAGGCAGTTGATCTGTATATTGAAAAGGTCGCCCCGTGGCTCAGGGGGATGGGAACCTGTAACCGGAAGGTCAACGGTTCGATCCCCGGGCTCTCTGTCCTGGTCGTTGTGTCCTTGGGCAAGACACTTTACCCTACCGCCTACTGGTGATGGCCAGAGGGGCCGATGGCGCGATATGGCAGCCTCGCTTCTGTCAGTCTGCCCCAGGGCAGCTGTGGCTACAACTGTAGCTGCCTCTACTAGTGTGTGAATGTGAGAGTGAATGAAGTGGAACTGTAAAGCGCTTTGGGTGCCTTGAAAAGCGCTATATAAATGCAATCCATGGCTCAGGGGGATGGGAAACTAATGGACATTATTATGAACCTAGAAAAGTCAGATTTTGATCCAGTATACAATACCAAGAATGGCTTAACTTTTCAGCATAAGAATTCAGGCTGTGTGGAAGAACAAACGTGGTCATAACAAATATTGACTTTCAAGTTTGTTGCATTTGTACAAACTCTGTTTTTGCTCTCTGTAGTTCCATTTCTGTTTTCGTTTCTGTCAATCGCTACAGCCGTTTCCTAATTTCCTAGCAAAATATAAGAAGTGGATCAAGACTTTTTCCTAGTACTGTAACTCATATTTTAAAACTATTTTTCTCTTTATACATCTCTGACAGAATTAAGTGTGTTTTTTCTTTTCTGTTCCAGCATATCTGCGTCATTAGTGAAACAGGGAAGGAGAAGTACAAAGCATGAAGAGCACCTCGTAACAGTTTTCAACATTTGGTTATTTCATTTCCATTTAGCATTGATGTTATATTTCATTGCTTTGTATTTTGTCATGAGAATATAATCGGCTTACTCAGGGTCCCTGAGGATACACCCAACGTGATAATCCCGTGTTTGAATCACCACGCATGGACACGCAAAGGTTTCAATTTTTTGCATTCGATTGCTTGAGAAAGAATCACGTCTGGGTTTAATAGAATGGATCCCAGCTTCACCTTGAATTAGAATATTGCTTTTATGGTCCCCACTTTTATTCCTTTTTTATTTTTTAATTGAGAGCATTTTAGGGAAATGCTGCTAGCTTCAAGTGCAGTCGCGTAATTGTTGTGCTGCCATAAGATTTACAACCTCCTCTTTCATATTTTGTATTTTGTGTAAAATGATTATTGTTGTTATTATTATTATTAATATTATTTTGTGTTTGTGTAATTCTACCTGAAACTATTAAAATGTGCTTGTTTGTTTTTTTTTTGTTTGTTTTTTTGTTTGTTTTTTTTATGGGACACCTTAAGAGGAAGTTAAATTTTATTGAAGTGTGTGTGTATATTTTGGAAGAATACTTCACTTTTCTACGGTACTGTTTTGTAACGCTGAAGAAACATTAGGTAGAAAAGTAAATTGCTGCTGTCCCTGATTAAATTATGTAGACATTGGTAAACCTGAGAAGAAATTTATGAAAATGAATGAAATCAAAGCTTTAGAGACATGCACTTCCTTTGTGTAACATAAAAGGTGATCCTTTTAACGCTGCAGATATTCAATCACAAACTGTTAATGGTTAAGAATCGTTCATTTGAATATTTGAAATTCCTAATCTGTATCTACATATGTTTTATTCACACATAATTTAATTAAAGGCCCCTTTTTAAAAAATATCCTTTTTGTTTGCAGTTTCGCTAAATTAAATGTTCTGTAATCGTCAGTGTTGCAGCACCAGCCATTAAAATTTTCCACACCAAACCTGAAAGAAAGTTTTTCATTTTACTATTACAGCAAGTTATTGATATATTGAAACACGAAGTGCCAAAAAATATAAATAGTGACAGAGACAGAATGATGCTGCCAAGATTTGGTCTTCCATCTTTGCTCATTAAGATCATGAACATTTGAGCTCCTGTTGTCTGATCTTCATTTGGAAATTGAAGCTAACATTGGGGGATAATTATTTGGTCCCCTGATGATTTGTAAGATTTTTAAGTTTGCTCTCTTGCAAAAAATCTGTAATTTTATAGCAGTTGCATTTTAATGGAGAGAGAAAGAATATTAACCAAATATCCAGAAAAAACCCCACACTTTACCTAAAAGTCATACACTGTTTCCATGTCACTGACTGAAATAAGCATTTGATGACTCAGTATTTGGTGGAGAAACCCTTGTTGCCAAGCGGAGCAGTAAGACGTTTGCACACAGGAGGGATTTTGGTCCACTCCTCTTTACAGAAACTCTAAATCCTTTATATTTCTTGGCTGCTGCCTGGCAACTTGAAGCTTCAGTTCCCTCTGCAGATTTTCATTAGACTGAGCTCTGGAGACTGGATAGGCCACTTCATGACCATAATGTGCTTCTTTAGCTACGTCTTTGTTGCCTCTGGCTTGTTTTTGGTCAGTATTACACTGGAAGACCCATCCACAACCCATCTTCAGGTGTTGTGGCTGAGGGAAGGAGGACTTGGTCCAGGATTTAATGGTACATGTCCACTGGCCCCTCCTGTACTCTTACTAGAAAATTAACTCCAAAGCATCATGTTCCCACCTCCGTGCTTGACTGTGAGGATGGTGTTCTTTGGGTCAAACTCAGCATTTCTCTTACTCCAAAACACGGTGGGCCAAGTTGATGCCAAAGAGCTTGATTATGGTTTCATCTAAATGCAGCACTTTGTTCCAAAACTCTGAATCATTTAAATGTTCACTAGAAAGTTTAAAACCGACGAATTTCCCAGAGGAACCCACCCGAGGGATTAATAAAGTTTTATCTTATCTTTTATCTTATCTCTTACATGTGTCTTCTTGAGCAAGGGAACTGTGTGGGCACTGCAAGATTTCAGCACATTACTGCGTAGTGTGTTACCAACGGTGCTCTTGGTGTCTGTGGTCCCAACTGCCTTCAGATCATTAAGAAGCTCTTCCTGTGTAGTTTTGGGCCGATTCACCACCCTTCACATGATCATCTTGACCTTGGGAGCCCCAGACGAAGAGCGATATATGGTCATGTGATACTTATTCAATTCTCAAATAATCTCACCAACAGTTATCACCTTCTCACCAAGACTTTATTTTGTTGTAGCCCATTCCAGCCTTGTACAGGTCTACAATCTTTTCCCTGACTTCCTTTGTCAGTCTTGCCCATGGTAGTGGAGAGACTTCAAACAATCAATCTTTAGGAGGCAGAATTCTTGCTTGGTTGGAGAACATCAAATACTTATTTGTGACACTGAGTGACATGCAACTCAATTCATAACTTGTTGTTTGTTCATATTCTGTCTCTCGCCGTTAAAATGAAAGGTCCCATCATAGCTGTCATGGGGCAAGAGATGGGGTATGCTCTGAAAATGTATCCAGTGCATCAAAGGACGAAGAGAAAGACATTTTACCTAGAGCAAACATGCATGTCTTTACATGGACGTAACTTTGTGCTGAACACTGTGGGAGGTCAAGATCTCTGCCTAAGTAAATAAATAAATCTGGGTAAATTCCCAGATCATTAAACATGCAACTATTTTGCTGGTAATACCTGAAATGAGTAAAGAAAATCAACAGCCTATTTATGCAAGATAATTCATAATTTTATTGAGGGGGTTATATGGGGGGGGGGTCATAACCCCCCTGGACATTACACCTCGGTGTCTTTAGACTGTGGGGGGAAGCCTACACAGGAAGGCTCCAGCTAACCAGCAACCTTCTTGCTCTGAGGCAAGAGTGCCAACCACTAATTAATAATTACTGTGGTTTTTAATTTGTGCTGTTGATGAAAAGCCACTCATGTTTGCAGATGCACCGTTCACATTTGTTTTCATACTGACTGGATGTTATTTTAACTCTAGGCACTAGATTATATTCCAATTTCATGTGTCAAGTCTAATGGAAACTCTGTGTTTCCTCTTACCTCAAACTGAGACTAATCTTAACCATAACCAGCTGTGTTTCATGATGCTTATCAACACCCAGCCTTAAATTAACCACTTTTCTCTGCCTAGTTTGCCTCTGCACTGCAAGCTTCGCTTCATTTATGACCACAAAACTGGCACCATAATAAACATGGTTATCTGCAGGTAGTAAGCAACCCGTGAAAACAGTAAGGCCAGTCCATCCTGTACAGGGCCTCTTGTCGTTGTCTCAAGACCTGTTGAGGTGTTTGTTTTCCAGTAAAATTTTACTGCCGTAAAACCTTACTGAAATCTTTTAGCCATAATTATATTATAGATCTGAAAAAAAGTGTCCTTACAGAAAACATTGAGACTATACTTCATAAATTGTATGCCTTTCTTTTTCAATTAATCTTTATTGATCGCAAGGAAGGATATAAACAATATCCGGAATAAGACAAACATAGCTGTCTCTAACAAACTATCGCGTCGTTAGCCGTCTTTGTGTGCCAGAGTACATTTTGATTTCTTTGTGGAACTGGTGAATACCGGGGCTTGCCGTGAAACCGTTTGCATGTATGGAAATTGGAGGGGAACAAACGCACGGATGGAGCATAATACTTTCCGCCTGAGCACGCCGGCTAATGGAGCGCTTTTATTGGACAGGCCTGCTAACGCTGAAAAAAAAGGGGCGTGAACTTCGCTGCTAGCTTTTCGCTCTTGTGTGATCATCTGGGGGATCTGGTTCATTCTTGGCGGTGCCCAGCAGCAGCGTTTCTTTTTTTGATAGTCTGTGGACAATATTTCAAGCTGACACGGATTAATTCGTCTTGCGTGCAGTTGTAGCTGTCGGGCTGATGGACAAAACGTGAAGTGAGACGGTGACCCGGCCTCTCTCTTTCTGAAAATGGCATTGTGGTTAACTTAGCTAGTTAGCTTATCTGGCTAGGTAGCTGGACTCTTGTTGTCGCTGAGCCAACTGGCTTCCATTAGCTAGCTGTGCGGTGTTAGCTACAGGGTATGCTGATGAGCATCACTACATGTAGCTCTGCTATTTTAATGTCGTTTGTAGTAGACTGAAAGACGAGCGTTCAGTTGGTGGACAGAGCGACCATTTGGCTAGTTTAACTACGGCTAGCTCATTTAAGGCGCTAACATGCAGCGGTAGTTTGGATCCACTCGTCACAAACTGCTGCCTTGCACCAGCAGACCAACTGTTAGTAGGCATTGTGCGGTGTGTATAGCCATGGCTCTCTAACAATCCATCAGGAAAGTTGGTGACCGGTTACAGACAGGGTTGATGAGGGGCAGCTTCGGTGAACACACGGCTGCTTTGTGGACTGGACGCCGTTATGGTACATATACAGCGTTAGTTTGCTTCAGCACCGGAGTCACCCTGGGCACGGGGCCTTGCAGATTGCCGAGAGTTACCTACACTGTGTTGGCTTGTCTTAGGTGAGCTCAACTGCCTGTTTACTCATATTGCTTCAAGAACATGTAAAGTTTGCACAGGTTGAAGATCAGTAATGTAACTTTACTGAGTCGGTTCGCCATTTTAAGTTGCTGAATCGGTGAGGGGTGGTGGTGAAGCGTTGTTTAGCGAAATGAACAGCTCAGGAGTCATGCCACAAGAAAAGATGGAACTGGATCTGGAAATCCCAGCTTCCATACTTCCAAGTGATGGACACCTGAGAAGATCCAACAGTGCACCCATGATAAATGGGTTAAGGTAGGGCAATCTGACTTTAATTTACTGCAAAGTTAAAACTCTTTCCTTATTCACACATTGAAATAAGTTCATTTGCATTGACATGATGGTTAAAGGCGTTCATAATTCATCTTTGCAGTGATAACTCCCAGGTGTTCCAGAAGGAGGTCCTACGGTGCCGGAGAAATAGCACTACAGTTGTGAACAGGCCCAACATGGTATAGTGGTTCATAAACATATTCTGACTTGATTGAGATGCCTGAGTTACTGTAATGAGTGTTTACTCATTATCAGCCATGTCCTCCTCTTACAGGTTCCTTCATCGCCCATTCGGGTCCCGAGTACCAGACTTCATCAAATTAAACAAGTAAGGAATTGAGGTGGTTGCAGTAAAAGTAATTCCTGTGGAAGTTGAGCTCTTCAGACCAATGTCTACGTCGGCTGTAGTAAGAGACATGCAAGAGCAACCTCTTTAGGCATTCACAGGGTCCTTGATCTTAACAAGCCAATCAACTCTTAGTATCACACTCCTGCAGAGCAAGTCTTGATTTCCATAAGAAAACACATGGATGTTGGTGGTGGGGAGTGGTTCAGTTGTAGCATCTGAGATAAGACTGAGCCTGAAATGGGCTTGTTAATCTTGTACTGTGAACTGAAGCGCTTCTTCTTGACCCCCATCAAAAAAAGAGGTCTTTCTCTCTCTCTGCCATATTTAATAATATTTTAATAAGAGTACATATCATTTTTATCCAGGGGGAAAATGTAATGGGTCCACTTTAAAGAACATAACTCAGAAAACTTCAAATGATGTGATGGTAGCTAATGTGATTTTTTTTTTAAAATTTATTTATTTATTTTTTAAACCTTTGGGTCTCTTTTGTTCTCTTGCAGGAAGAGGGCATAGATGTGATGAACAGAGAAACTGCACATGAACGGTAAGCTATCCATTTATACACAGTGTTTGAATGAGGAGATCTGCTGTGTTGTTGGTGACAGGCTGATGACTCCATGTTCTGATTGTTGTTGTGCACTCAGGGAAGTTCAAGCTGCTATGCAGATGAGCCATTCTTGGGAGGAAAGCCTTAGTCTGGTAAAAACTCTGTCCCATATATGTTGCTGATTATGTTCTGCTGACGGGCAGTTTTGCATGTTTTGGCCCCTGGCCTTTCTTGGTCTCTCTTTGTTACTATAGAGAGGACAAGTAGAAACATGCTAGAGTAACGCTGAAATAACTGGGAGTTAACAGGGCCACCAGTCTCTAAAGGTCAGGCTGAGTTGGTAGTATAATACTCCCACACTTGCAGTGATGTTACTATTGGACTAAAGGATGCTGTAAACACACGGTGAACTGTGAAATCTTTAATGTTTTTTAGAGTGACAATGATTTGGAAAAGCCTGTATCTTCATCTCCAAAGCGAATCGACTTTGTGCCTGTGTCTCCAGCCCCGTCCCCAACAAGAGGAATAGGAAAAAAGGTACATCTGACATTAACTGTGGTTAGTGTCACAGTTTTCTCGTTTTAGTTTCATTAACTAGATCTAGTTACTTACTATAACCCAGTTGACTAATAATTTAATTATGTGCAGCCTACAGGGAACAGTTGGCTGCAGTGAAGCAGGAGCTTCTTAGGCCTTTAGCCTTTTTCCACTAGTACCTGTTTGGCTCAGCACAGCTCAACTCCGTTTGTAGGTTTTCCATTATGCGGTAGTGCCTGGTAAAAAGAGCCGATGCGATCTGGAAATGTGACGCCAGCAGACTGCATTCACAGATTGGCTAGTCAGTGGCATCACTTGATGAGTCATGAGAGGGTCTCCTTCGTGAAAATCAAAACGTCCCTCTTTTAAACCCAGCAACGAGCGTGATGGCCAGAAAAAAAACACCGTGATCCCAGAGTCTGGCACAAAGCTGTAGACCGAGCGGCAGATATACCATCGCCTCAACATGCTGTGGTATTCATGTCTCATACACATGACTTCACGGGACTTTGGGCTGCATTGCTTTAACATCCTCATGCACATCAGGTGTTACCGGCTTGTAGTGGAAACCAACCAAAGTCGAGCCAAATTAGGTACTAGTGAAAAAAGGCTTCTAGTTTGCTGCAGCTCCAAGATGCAACATTTTCTCTTAAGAGATTCATTCGGCTTTTTTTCCAGCTCCACAAAACAATTCAGATTTTTATATTAGCACTACACTTTAATGTCTCCGTGGTCTGAAACAAACAATTCTTGCTCCTCTTCCTTCATTTGTCCCCCTCCTGAGGTGACCATGTAAAACCATCTAAAACTGAGTATTTGGAGCAGTCTGAAGTTGGTGTTTGTCTCATAAGGATTATTAACATCTGAGAGAGAATTCTACAACAGCAAAGATGACAACAGAAGTTTAATTTTCAGGGTTTTTAAATCCTTATTTTGAGGCAAAGTCTTAAAACTATCAGTGTCTTACTGACCAAACAAGTACTCCAATGATAGTTGCAAAGTGGTATGTCTTACTTCATAATGGGCCCACTTTAATTATTGTTTCATGTTAGATTTTGTATATAGAAGCCAATATTTATTTGTTTTTATTTTCGTCTAAATTCTTTTGGTACAATGAAGTCAGATGTTTTTGAGAGGTTTATTTACCCCTTCTTTTGACAATTAACATATAAGGAACTCTAAAATATTAGAACAAAAAGATGACGATTAAGCAGTAATTTTTCACCACTTGAATGTTATCAGTTGCAGATTTATCTAATGCGTTATCTATGTTTTCTGCTCTCCCCCTCCTACAAGCAGCAGTGTTTCTCTCCTTCACTGCAAATTCTGGTGAGCAGCAATGGTCTCACTCCCAGCCCAATACCCAGCCCAACACGGCGATTTGGGTGAGTACCAATTCTTTTGAGCTGTCACAGCTTAAAGTTAAAGAGTTAAAATCTGTCAGTTACAAACTTTGCACAATTATGTTTGCAACTTCAGCTCATGCCCACAGTTTGTTGCTGTATTTCCAAATGTATTCATTTGAATTGTTCCTGTTTTCTGTCTTGTTCAGTCGACGGAGTCAAAGTCCGATCAACTGCATCAGAGCCAGCATACTCGGTCCAATAAAACGCAAAGGTGAGTCGTGCTTTAGACATGCTTTCAATGCTCTGTGTAAGGGAGGCTTTGCACATTAACGCAGCAGCAAACAGGCACACTCCCTCTGAGTGTGTTGCAATCAGACCTACCTCTGCTCTCTGTTTTGGTAGCCGATTTGAGTGCATGTACATCCTGGCATTTGTAACCTCTGACCCTCTGTGTTTATACGGAGATTATGAGATTGACCTCCCACTCAAAAGAGATGAGCTATAATCGCATCAGTTTGCTGGTGGCGTCCTAAAACAAACTTTAGCTACCTTAAGCATATTTTACTTTATGTTTTTAGGGTTTAGGCGTCGGTCCTCTGACTTGTCTGGTGTAACCTCTGCACATTGTTCTCGCTGTGGGATCAGGGGCCACTTTATTTTACAACACCTTGCTGAGGGAGGAGTTAATCATGGCCAAGGTGTTCATCTGTTTTGACTTGAGAGACTGGTGCTCACATCCAGTGATTAATGCCTGATTTAGACTTATTTAGGAAATCTACATCATAACCAGAAACTTGTTTTAACTCAATAGGCTGTGACCTTCCACACCATTCAGTCTACGTGAGATTACTCTGAAAGGTCACAGCGAAGGGTTAAAAAGGTTTTCTGATCATGATGTAGATTTCTTTTATGGTTGGAACTAGGGTTGGATGATTTGATCTATAGTCCCTCCATTATGGCAGCACTATCCACCCTTTATAAAGCACAATGTGCCAAAAAAAATTCCCCAAAAAGCAAAAAACTGGTGAGTGGGCTCATTAAGTTCCAGTTTCTAAACCATCATGCAGTCAGAAGTATCCTGTTAGTGTCTTCTGTCATATAATGATGATCAATTTGAAAGTCTGGGCATGAACCTGTGTGCCCTCAGACATATGTTTCGAAAGTGTTGGTTATGGGAGGGATGTGGATGTGAACATGCAACTTAAAACTTGAATCGGATAATATTTAATTTAATGCATCAAAGGGGAAATGAGGTGAAAGTCGTCTTGTTTGGTGAGCTCTGATGTTATCGTCCATCAGCACGACCGTAGTCAGAAGCCATCTGTTCAACATATCGGCCTTGAAGCTTTGATTCTAATGAAGAATATATTTATAAAGAAATGTCGGACATCTAAGAATTGAATACATTTTAAATGGTATGACATGCATATTTCTGTTAATCATCACTGTTTTTAGACTACAGGACAAATGTTGTGGAAATGAGTCTTCGGTGGTCTTTATATTGATGAAGTTAATTTATTAAGCGCTGTGGTGCAGGAAATGCTTGTTAGGCTGGTAGGGCTGTGCGATATGACCAAAATCTCATATCCCGATATGAGACATTTATCATCCTGACTAGAGCAGGGCGATATGGCCAAAAATATTTATCACGATATATATTTGAAAATTTGCGACGATATAATTGATGCGAGACAAAATACAACTCCACAACATTACTAGCGCAAAAAGACAACCTTCCATTTATTTTCACTTAAATAAGAAGCTGGTTTTTATGTACATTAAAGCTTTATAAAAATGTAACAGTGCAAATGCAAATTCCTTGCTGAAAGTTTAACCAAAAGGCATTTCCAGTAGAAATGGGCTGACATATCCTGAGCATAACCATGTATAATATCCACTGAAGTTAAAAAGAGGTGCTTTGCAACATTAAACTGCAGTGTGCAGTACGTATTTTTCGGACCATAAGGTGCACGGGATTATAAGGCACATTAAGCGAAACAAAGCAGTCAGATAAATCAAACTTTATTAAACTCATTCTTCTTGCTTCCTCCACTTCTGTACCATTGATTCATTAATGTTGAATTCTCTGGCAGCTGCTCTATTCCCATGTTGTTGCAGTATATTAATGACTAACCTCGTATTGTGGATGGATTATCTCAGTTGTTCTCCTGACTGAAGTTTGGTCCGTTTACAGCATCCTGCCATGCGATTGCATTTGTCTCTAACCATGAGGAACCTTACACGTTAACTTTTATAAGTGGAAAAGTGTTAGTGTTCGTCCTCCAGCTTCACTGTTTATGTTATGCTAACATAGCTGTGTCGCTAGCGATCACGTAGCACATCATTATATACCAGCTAGCCCAACTTCAGTAACCCTACAAACGTCACTGCTGTTTAGTTTCCTGTCTTCATTTATGTTGGAAGTGATAGCAGAGCTGTACGTTTGAATTTTTTCAGAAATCTCTCAGTCAGAACATGCTATATCATGCTTAGGTAACGAGCTAACTTCCGCTAGCTTCCTGCTAACTTCTAACTCCGTTAAATGTAATAAATTTTGTTTTCATGGATGCCTGGAAGTTAAACTTCATAGTTACACCTGGTAAAGCAGCAATGCTGATCGTTTTATTAAAGATGAAAGAATTTAGACAGTTTTTAACTCTCAGTGATGCTGCAGTGTTCGTTTGACCTGAAGTACGGAGTTTAGGACCCAGATTACTCCCAGATTTAAGAGCATCTTAGTCCGACAAATATGACAATAACGACGGCCGCTTGCATGTTCTGCAAAAAAATGTGCTTTGTCGTGTATCTGACGGACAAACATCAAACCAGTTCCACATCATTGAAGTTGCACCATTTTTACAAACCAATTCTGGTTCATCTGTTTCACTCAACAATCGGCCATGTGCGTATGAAAACAAAGGCACTGCGCATGCGCGTTTTACTCATATTCTATCGCGATGTTTCATTTTCCTAGCGTTGCCTAACATTATACCGTTATTACCGTGAACGGTATAATATGGCCCAGCCCTAATCCTGACAACTAAATATATCACAAAATTTTTACATTTTCTGTAAATTCTGTGAATCTCGGGCAACTCGACTTGGTTAAAGTGTTTTCAGCTGGGCGTGGTGTACCTGGAGTCGTGGCACGGCCACAATTTTCATTGAGTATTTATTACACGGCGTGCAGCAGGGAAACGCCTGTTCTAAGGTTTATTTTTTTAGTACCTGACGGCTATTTTGTGTGATTCAGTTTATTTTGAAAAATCTGAACAGGATCTTCAACTTAATTATGAAAGGTTTATGTGGGGAAATAAACAAGCGGACGGCGGAGCCACGCAATGATTTTACCGTTGTTGTTGTTGCTAATGACAACGCTTAAAAACAGCCACTTGTCCATCTGTAGTGTGGTTATATTAAATATAAGAGAAAGAGAGAACTTCAAGAAATTCTACAGTTACCATCAAAACAATGGAAAAAACTTTGCTGTCAACAGTTTATTTTGCGATACCACGAAACAAACAATAGCGTAACATGAAACGATAGATGTTTCGTCTGATGTATCTCGTTGTAGCGAACAGCCCAATAGGGCTAGACATGCCAGCCGATGTTATACATGAGATTCAAAATATTTTCCAAACAGACTTGATGATGTTGTGCTTGTGCCATATCTGTGGTTAAACAGTATCTATAATGGTTCATGGAAATAAAGATTCTTGGAAGAAAAACATTTGACTTGTGATCTGGACACTAAATGTTAATGCCACACAACTCTGTTTGGTTACATGTCTGACGAGCAGTCTCAACTCAGAGTCTGAGTCTGAGTCATCTGAAATCAACCTGCTCTTCAGTCAACAAACTGACTGCATGTTATTTCTAAATGGAGTAAATCAGTGTGAGAATATTAAATCATTCTAACCTCATTGTTTTGAACTAAAATAACATTATATGAGAGGGTAACGCGTGTCACAACCGGCTCAGGCTGGTTGTTGCTGCTGCCATTGTAGCCAGTAAATGTGTGCCTGTGTGTGTATACACAGACGGGTAAAGTAGAGTAAACCTATTGCAATATGCAAATTCTGAGAGGTTTACATTTGAATCCTTAATCATTAAACATGACATTTGTTTTGATTTTGGGTGTGTTGGTGTGTGCATGTGTACTTTATGGTCCTCTGTTGACAAAACACTGCCACGCTGCAGATTGAACGTGCTGTTAATCACTATGGACGTGACTAGGTAAAAGTTCACCAAGTGTAAACTTTGCCTGTTCATCTGCCTGGCTCTTTTGTGAATAGTCGCACAGCTCATGTGTCAATTTCTAAATGTTGGACGCTTTTTACTCTGCAGGTGAGATGGAAACGGAGAGTCAACCCAAGAGGCTCTTCCAGGGCACCACCACCATGCTGTCCTCGGATGTCTCCAACCTGTCAGATCTCAGCTCCTGGTAAGTAACTCTCAGGCCCATCAACAAATAAGAAGCTGCTTAGATAAGGATGAGCTTTTGAGTGCTGAGGCAAGTAGGCAGACACACTGGCTGTAAAAGCCAAGCTTGATTACTAGTCACCATCTCGTAAATGGGAAAACAAGGAAACCCCTACATGAAGAGGATTTGAGTAATTAATAGGGGATTTTATTGAGCCTTGTTGATTCTGATCGGAATCAAATGTCAGTCACCTCACTGGCAGCAGTTTTACAGTTTTATTTAAGAACTATTTACTTCCATAGAAATCGAAGTATATTGATTCTGGGGCGATTCTCAAAGTTGAGTCAGTGTGAGTGCTGACATTTGAGATTTTGAGCAGTGCATTCATTCAGGGTGAATTAGTTATGCAAACTTTTCTGAAGACTACCTTTTTCTTCCCTCTCAGTCACTCTCCAGATTTACTGGATGGAAGCCTCAGCAGCGTGGGCTCCTCCACCGACTCGCCAGGCAAAATGGAGGGAGTGTCTCCTTCCTCGTCCAGCAACTCACCCTTTGCTTCTCTCCAGGATTTGTCTCCCAAATGAGCATGGGATATCTAAGACTATGGGGGGGAGAAAAAAAGAGTGGAAAAGACTTCTCTCCAGGGAACTGGTTTCCTTTTCAGACCCTTCACATCGCCAACTACATTTCCTTCAAGTGGAGTTTTCCCCCACACTTTCTTCTGACTGGCTGTTTTTATGGCTACCTTTTATGGAGGGTCTCGATTTTAAGGAGACTACAGCCATGGATGTATTTGTGTAAGAGGTAATCCTAGTAAAACTAGGACTGAGGGAAGTCGCTGCGCGCACCAGCTGCTAATTGATCTTGGATGGTGCCAGCCTTCGTAGGGATACTAATAAGTGGCTGTTGTATTAATCTGTCCTGCCAGTTCCCCTCACCAGAGAGAGAGACATTGAGCACTGGACATATAAAGACTACTTGGATGTGTGCATTTCCCTGTTTTTGTGCTGGAAAATGTCTGGCCCACTGGCCTTAGTGTGCGCACAGTCTGCAGATTTTGTAAGAAAAGATTTAACTTATTGTTTTCCTGCTGCCTGAGCAGAAATTCTAAATATTTTTATGGTATAGGCTGTGAACTGTGGTGTTTGCATTTTTTTTCTTCCCTCCCCTTCAGCTCCAAATAATGATTTGCTGCTACTTTAATTGGTAATTCTGAGCAAGTGGTAAATCATGATCATTCCTGGTAGTCTCAACACTAAAAGTTCCTGTGTTCTTACCAGGATGATTTTTGTAGATAAAAGTACCGTATGAAAATCTGACTTCTTTTTTCCCCTTGTTCCTTCTGGCAAAGTGTTCTTATTTATGGACAACACATTTGTTATAAAATTGGATTCATTCTATCTGCAGTAAGCCATCTGTGCTGTCATTTACACCAAATCAAGTGACTGCTGGAACACGAGGCAAAAAAACAGCACCATCACATTGTGAGTAAAGAGACTGCAAGAGACTGCTCTTTCTGCTGTGGTTACACTTTTTTTTTTTTCTTTCTTTTTTTTTTTCAACACATATTGCACAGGATGCTTGGTCCTGTAGTGTTTCAGCCTGTGTGAGTCTTAAGCAGGAAACAACTAAATTTGAAGAAGAAAAAAGTCTGACTACAATATGTGGAGGTTAAAGCCTGCACTGTGATATTTGCATCTAAATTTGGTTTCATTTGTCCTGACCCCAGTGTTCATATCCATCCGTATAACTCGATACTTCCGAACCCCTCTGTGGCTCTGTAACCTTAAATGTTTATGTACAAAAAGGAAGTGATTGTAAATCATTTTATGGAAGTGTGCCCTTTTAATTTAAACAAGTGTGGTTGCAGTTCACTTACTGATATATTTTTTTTTTTTTTTTTTTTTTTTTTTTTTTTTTTTTTAAATACAAATAGGAAAATGTTGGGGGTTTCTGCTTTGTTTTTGTTCCCTTCACGATGCGTTTTTTTTCTTCTGCTCATTTTATGAAGTGTTCAGGGCATGAACTTAGCAAATGATATGCTATACTGTATGTCTGTAATAGAGGCTGTAATCTGCTCGTCTTTTGTGACTGCTATTGTAGCGGACATCAGGAGTAAATAAATTATTTCATTATGCTTTTGTATCAGTGTTTTCTTCTGTATTAACGCTCGTATATGGAAGACCAAAACTACCAAAATGAAAAGAAATTCCCGAAATATTAGTCCAACGGAAATTGGAGTTTGTGGGGTTTTTCTCAGTTTATGACTGCCAGAAATCCAGAAAAAATAAGGAATGAATTAAAGAAATATCCAATCAAATGCACTGGATATATTTAAAAATCCATATAAAAATAATGCGTGGGGAAAATGGCAAACGATAAATGTAGGAAAACAAACATTATATGGAAATGGAAAAGTTTAATCGGAATAGCAAGTTTCACATTTCATCAATTACGGTAACAGTATTTTTATAGGACATTTCGTGCATTTATTTTTACTACTTTTTTTTTTTTTTTTTTTTGAGTCAATTACTGATTTTTCTCAGTTTTAGTACTTCATAAACCAAAACATACAAATTAAATGCGGATGCATCAAGGAGCACGACAGTGTTACCAGTTCTTCTAGAAGTAAACAATATTGCTAAAAGTATTCACTCGTCTACCTTCACATATGAACTTGAGTGACATCTGATTCTTAATCCATAGGATTTAATGATATAGTGATAACAGTTTCAACTCTTTAGGACTGAGTTTATGGAAATGTTTTACCATTCTCCCAGAAGCACATTTAAAAATAAACTATTTATATAGCACTTTTCAAAACTGAGTTCAAAGTGCTTCGCATTTTTGAGGACACTGATGTTGGACGAGGAGGCTGTGTGCCTCAGCATCCACTGACACCACTCTGTGATTCTACTGTTGCTGTTGTTCCCAGTTGCTTCCACTTATACCACTAACAGTTGACTGTGGAACAGTCATGGAAATATCCATGGAAGTGATTGGAACCCTGAATTCACTCACAATTCAGTGATTTGGATGGGTGAGTGAATACTTTTGGGAATGTAGTGCAAGTCTCACTGCTGCTATACTTGGGATCATTTTCCTGGTGCATGACCCACTTTCAGCCAAGCTTTACCTGTCAGACAGATTGACTCTAGAATACTTTGGTATACAAAGGAGTTCATAGTTGTAACGATAGTTAGTTGGTAGTAAGGGGCCCAAAGTGTGCCAAAAACATTGCCCAACTGTTTTTAGCCAACCTATAATTATGTAGCCTAATAGTTGCAGGGACATTTATCAAAATTGAGCTCAAAATGCCTCAACAGTGACATCTGCAGGCTAGAGGGGGCAGAGCCTGCATGAGTTCGGGCAGAGAAAAGGACAGTGCAGGAGCCTGACCTCTGCAGGATGGGATCTCTCATTTTATTTTAATGCACTTCAGTTTTTTTCATGCCGATGCTTGTTGTACCACATGGTAACAATGTGCACAACCTAAAGCCAATATCTGCAGTTGTGATAATAGTATCATTATTAATATATTGTTATTATTATATGTAAATGTTTGTTTATTAGAATAAGATCGAACTCTCTGAAAATTATTAACTAAGAAAAGATGGCAACAGGTAATTTCCTAGTAATTAATCTATTTATTATTTGAGGCATTATGATTGTGCTGTGTTGTTTACAGGATACCTGCTGGGATTCCCCTCCAGGCTTTTTAAAGGGAAGCATAAATGCTGAGATAAAATCTGTTTTGTTTCTCTTCGAAGGTTTTGGGAGTTCAAACTGCAAAATTTTGATTAATAAGAAGCTGAAACAAAACATCCAAGGTCCATCCATATCCTGTAGTAATTTGCAGATTTTCTTTCAAATTATGTTTATTACGTTATGTTTCAAGCCCAGATATACTTGAAGTTTCAGTGAGTCAGTTTTGAGAAGGAGTTTGTACCAGTTAAACTATGTTTCGGTATCTCAGTTTTGTTTGAATGGCTTGAAGTAAAAATTATAAAACACAGGGCTCCACGCTGCTGGCTCTGCAGGAAGTGGTGAGAGTTCTCAGAGTCCTTCTGATCACTGCATCTCAGATTTTGAATAAACTTTCCACTGATGTTAGAAAGGCCACTTTGAATTGAATCCCTGCCACTCACACAGCAACATAAAGCCAGGCCATTGTGTAACGCTCCATCAGAGATCACATGGTCCAGGCCATCCTGACAGGAATCAGAGAGATGTACACACACAGCAAACTTTGCACAGGTGCTGCTCATTAAAACTGTCGATGTAACAGTGAGTTTGCATGCTCCCTAATTACACCTGAGACTTTTGCTTTGGTGGATCAAGTTGGAGTCACTGAACTTTGTTTTCAAGACAGTCCCTCAATAATCAGTCAATCATATTTCATTTTTGTTCTTTTCGTTTTTGTCGGGACACTTTAGATAGTGGTGTCCAAGCTGAAATATTCACAGACGCTTTGGGTGGCTTAAAACATTCTTCCTTAAATGTGATTAAAAACACAAGTTGAAATAAGTATTTGTGCTGTTAACATGTGTCCACCTGGGGATGATGACTGTGGAGAAATGACTGTACTAGAAAAAAACGTAGGTTACTGGATGCAACAACTTTATAATAGTCCTTTACACCGTTTGTTTGGGGAGGCCAGACTTTACTCTGTGGTGGCTTTGATCACCTCTTCTCACTCCTGGTTGTATTTAGCTGTGTTTTGTTAATATTTATGTAATTTCATAGTACTTCACTTTTATTAATATCTCAATACTTCATAGAACAATGTGTGCATAATGTCTTGCATGCCTTCAGACAACCCTGTGCATGCGTATCCTCCATCTTCGCTGCTGGAAAATGCTTCCACAGATTTCAGTTCAGCATTCTCTTGAGTGTCACGTCCCTCTCTGTATAATTTCTTCAGTGTTATTTCTCTGCCTTATTTACAGCTTTAGAGGCAACTGGTTCCCAAGCAGCTGCACATCATGTTGCTTTGAGATGACACCCCTTCCCCGAGGGAGACCGCTGGATTATTTTCAGGCACCATCATTGCAAAACTAACAGGAGCTTTATTGTCCTGTTCTGTGCCGTGTGCTTTCCTGACACAACATGTAATGTGTAAAAAATAAAACAGAATCTATCTTTGAACATGACACACTACAGCTGTATTGAGACTTTATTAAACATTTGATAAAGCATGGCAAGCGAACCATTCTTCTTTCAAGAGGAGATCCCTCCTTTGGTGATAGGTAGAAGTATCTTACTGCTAACAAACTTAAAGCCCACTCATACAAAGTATCCACACATGCAAGGAACGGCATTTAGTCTTCAGTCTACTCTAAAAAGCTTTAAAAAAACATCAATTTAATAATGGTAACAGGTAACAAAACTTTAATGGCTTTATATACAAGTACCGCGTTTGCATGTTGATTCCTTCACACTGAAATGACCACTTTCTTTCACATAATGGCAACAGAGTTACAGACAATATGTGAGGCCAAACAACAGCAAATGGCCTCACGCTTCTTCACAGGCCCTTTATCTCAGGGACAGCTCCCCTCACTCTGACCTTACACACGACAGCTCTTCCCATTTACGTCACTTTAGTTCCGTGTATGTATTAACACAAATGTGTAGATTTGAAAACAAGTATGCTAAAATGTATTTTTCAGAGGATGAGGTAATCGAATAAGTACCCCTGTTCCCCTGCTGTCAGCTCTACTTTTTTTTTTACTCATAGTAGTGCCTCTGGTGGGAGAACATTCTCTTCATGTTTCTGTTTCTTTTCTTCCCTCCTTTCGGCTCACGGCACTTCATGTGCGTAGAATGACCATTGTAAGAAGCCCTAAAATATGACAAGAAATAACACCAGGTATTATAAACTTCATCACACGCTTTGTCAAAACAAACAGCCTGGTTCTCACTTCAGAATGGAACATGCAACTTCCTTCTGTTTTTACTCACCGAGAACATAAGCAGCTACAAGTTTCTTGTTAACACTTAAGTGGAGGTAGACAGGCACAGTAGATTCTTGCTCCCCCAGTGTCGGGAGCATCAGGGCGGCCATACACACCAGCCCAAGCAGTACTGTCAACAGACTGGGTCCTCCAGCAACAGGACGGCTCTCTGCAAGTGTCACATACACACAAATAAACACACTTAGATTGAGTGCAATCACTTGTGTAACTCAGAAAAAGCCTGGTAATTTACCAAACGAACTTAAACTGCTTCCATTTAAGTCTGAAGGGGGACCCAATAGCAATATACAGCAGATTATGTGGCACTAAATTAATGTGGGTATAATTAAGAATATTATTTAAAACAAAGCAACACAGGGTTGGAAGAACAATAATAAAATTAGAATAAGCGATATCGCTTGAAATGCTCACCAATTGAATTTTGTGACAATTTGGCTCCATCTAGAGGCAGTTTCACACAGCAGCGATTTCCTCTCTTTTTCCTACCTGTCTGGAATGCAGTCTGTTCAAAAAACTCGCTGTCAGCAATTCGGCGTTCCTCATCTTGGGGCCGGGGGCTAGGCGGGTCCTGTGAGGCAGAGGGACGGAGAGTGGCCGTCACCTCTTTGCGGCCCAGAGCTTTCCGCTGACTCTGCTCTGACACCTGCAGCCGGAACTTGTCGTAGACCCCATAATGGCACGCGCGCACATCTCGGTGTCGGATTACTCTGCGTGGATGCAGAAAGTTAGCTGTACAGACAGCAATAAATTAATCAATCTGCTAGTTTAGGTTCACCAAAGCATGAACTAACTCACATATCAACGCAACACTGGGGCTTGACGGCTCCAGTTGCATCCACCACGGTGTACTTGTTTGGCGCTGTGCACAGCACTGACAACGAGGAAAACAATACACGACGTAGCCATGTGATTGGAGATGAAAAATGAACATAACAATTATACGTAAACACAGAGATGTTGTTTCGATCTGCTCACTAACCTTTAAACTTGAGGGCGAACTCATAGGGATTGTAGAGCGTGAGCACCTGTTTGTGAGACGACTGATCATCGGCATAGAAGACGAGCTCATTGGGGAACACGAACACGGGAAGGCTTCCTCCCACCAGCTCTGGCGGTCGATGCTGCTGCTGCTGCATTGGCTCCCGCTGAGCTCTACCCTCTGCCCAGGCCCCGCCAACTCTTCTCTAGCAACTCTCAAGCTTTGTGAGCTCCCTTCAGGTGAACAGCACTTCCCACTCTCAGCTCCTTAGGGCCATGACATGATACTGTGAAGAAACACAAGTGATGAAACGCAAAATACGCCAAGAGGCAACAGCCTGTCACTCTTTTACATTTTATGAAACTCTAATAGGTTAGTAATAGTGTAGTGGTAATACATTTCTTTCATTTTTTCATATATCTCCTATAGCTTCTAGTTACCTTACACTTTACTGTGCCTGTTTGTTTACTTTAGTGACTCGAAGGCAGGTTTCTGCCCACCTCCCTCTTAGATGCTTTGTCTGTTTAGCTTCTCCCCCACCTCTGTGGGTTCACACCCTCTGTTTCCTCACCCCCACTGCATAACAAAGAGTGAAGCCATCCCCCGCCAACAAATGTTAACCCACCCCCATAGCCTTCATTTTATTATGATATTCTAGTATATTTAAAAGTACATTTAAACACTTATAACTTAATTAGATTCTAGATTTACTCTGTTTTTAAATACTCTGTATTTAAAGCAAAAAATATAATTATATCACTTACGTGATTAAAAAAATGAGAATGTTAGACTCATCTAAATGTTTTAGTTTAGTCTGTTTTTTAAATTTAACAGTGTAATAAGATATTTACATTGATAAACATTTAAACCTTTTCTAAACCACCTAAACCCACGTCTTTAAAACTTGAGCACAGCAAGGTTTTGTTATATACTGATAATCCTACACGTGCTATATTTTAACGCGACGTGTATTTTTAAAGGCAAATACTTGAAACAAAACTCAGACCTTAATGATAAGCGAGAAAGCTAAGGCAATTTCATTGGTACAACTTTTTATTAAAGGCAAACAAAGTTAAAGTGAACTCCATGTGCCTGGTCACGTGGCCCTTTGTGTTTACATGGTAACGGAAGAACTCGAGGAGCGAGA
Organism: Haplochromis burtoni; assembly: GCF_018398535.1. Taxonomy (NCBI): domain Eukaryota; kingdom Metazoa; phylum Chordata; class Actinopteri; order Cichliformes; family Cichlidae; genus Haplochromis; species Haplochromis burtoni. Next base: position 735,204 of record NW_024582380.1, read on the forward strand.
CCTGTGGTGTCGTAACACTTTTTATTTTCTACGTATAGTTTGCTCCACGTCAGAAAAACACAATAAAATCACTACATTTGAAGCACGATGCTGAGAAGTCACTTTCAGTATATGAGATATGATATGTTATTAAGTTATCTAGATTTCTTTAGCATTTCGTTAGTGTATATAAACTCAAAACTGCCTTTAAAGCACAGGTAACAACGTAAACAGACACCAGAAATAGGTTTTTCGTTGAATATTTGACATAAATCTATAACAACTGTGATTTTAAATTAATACGGTGCCTATTATTAAGTAATACCGATGGTATAACATGTTCTTTATCTGCTCGTGTAATAACACATATTTTCACTGTAATGCTAACGGTGTTCAATACTGATGGCTAGCGTTAGCCGGCTAAGAAAACCCAGCTGATAGCAAATTGCCTCTTAAACGTTGTCTACACGCAGTGTCATTTGAGAAAGCAAAGCGCAGATTTGTTTAATTTCAATAGCAAGTCAGAGTGAAACTTTACCTTGTTGTCAGCACACGGGTTCGTGAAACGTTGGAGCTGTAAACGAGATCTGTGCTTCTGCTCCCACCCTGTTGTTGTTGCTCCTCAAGCCTTTTTTTCTTTGTGAATAATTGTACTGCAGACCTCGCGGTGCATGCTGGGATGGCAGAAGACGAGTACGTGAGAACGTAAATGTTCTCCCAGCACGCGGGCAACGTTTGGATCGGAGCAGAGAAAACTTTATCCCCCAGGCATAATTTAATTATATTTGCAGAATGCTTTGACAACATAACTGCTGTGAAAAAAATGTGCTCAGTTGTAAAGTATACTCACACTTTCCTAGTGCAATAAATTGTTTTCTTTAGCATATAACGTATAAATAGGCCAACTGAAAACAAGAAATAGCCTGTTTTAAACTTCCACCAGGCATGAGGAATTTTTCTAAACTGCTGGTATAAAGTTTTAAAACTTACTGTAATTTGATTTTTCCGTTATTTCTTAATATCATGGTAGCATCGAAGCACACTATCGTGACTTCAGTATTGTCGGAGTTACCACCATTACGGCCAAACGATACAAAAAATACGGTTCGGTAGCGAGAATTATTTTCCCGCTGTGGTATTTGCAAACTCAAGCATGCATGTGTAAGTTTCTTCCCCAGTTTTTGTTGTTTTAGTTAACAAGGTCATGTAACTACATGCGTTGTTATTACGTTAGTCAGAAGGACGGAGCCTTTGAGACGCCTTGAACGCAGCAAAATAATCACATCTGTGGGCGCGCGTGTGAGGTTGTGATGGGGCGGGAGGGATACGGTGCAAGCGGCAAGAAATTTCAGGTCTAAGAATACAATTCTCACACTGCAACAAACAGTTATGTGGCTTCAAACTAGCCTCAAGGGACCACAGATACGAGGGCATTATATCACGCTTTTGAATAACCACCCCCAACACCAGGAGACTGACAAACTGTACTCACAAGCCATTTCGACTTCGTTATATCTGTGCTTGAGGGGGCGTGGTCATTTCCATCGGACTCAGCCAATGGCGTCGCACTGAAAGGAGCTGGGCGTTCCATTCGGTTAGGAGCAGAAGTTGAACAGCGCGAGCCGAGACAGAGCTCTAGAAAGGCAGATAGGGAGAGGGCAGAGGCAACGGCCCTCTACTGGAGGGGGGGCTTATTATAACAAATATATACACACATGTGTGAACTGTTGGGCTGCACGATAGGTCATATGTGGATAATAGTTATTTTAGAAAAGCATATAACTGCGGCTTTACATTTAAAATGCCTATTTTACTTTTCCTGTTAGACACGTCCGCCTCTATGAATCAGCGCACTTATTTGGGTACGACGTATCTGGACGTTGCTAAAGGCGCGGTTGAGGTCTTTATGAAGGTAAATAATGATTTTACCCCGACCTTTTTCAGCACGTATGCACCTTTGGTTAGCTTAGGGTTCCTTGGGGAAGATAGGTCAAAATTAATATATGTTGTTTTGGTTTTCTTTTTTGACAGCTGCGTGCCCGAGACCCGGCTAGTAGAGGCGACAGGTACATGCTAGTTACATTCGATGATCCACCATACGGAGTGAAGGTAATTAGCAACTGATGCCATTTTTACATTTTACAAGCCGTTCGTATTTTTCTGTCAGTGAGATTTTATTGTCCTTCTGGTTTGTAGTCAGTGTTGGGCGGCTTCCCGGTGGCAAAAAACGGTAAATTAGTGCTCCAAATACTGACAAACGCGGAGCTGCACTGCCTCCGAACATCCAGCAGACATTTTGCTTTTGTGTTGAGAAAAGTCTCGGGCGTTGAGATGGAGGCGTGGAGATTTATTATCAGCTATGACGTCGCTCTTTTTTTAATATAACAACGTGTAGACTGGTCAAAGAGCCCGCCGATCACTTTTTACCCCGCCCCTTGCATCAGTCACGCATCGCCATTGGCCAATCTGGGCTGAAAGTTGATAAGCCCTCTTCATCATGAGATCTCTTTTTTTTTGTATTTTTATGAGTTTGCTCATGTTCTCATTATTCATATTATAATTATTTGTCATCCCGATACGAGTGATCGTCATGTCCTTGCATAGGAGCAGTAGTCTTCATACATGCACAGACACACAGGAACAAATAAATACAGCGTGGGAATCACTGCGATCATTTCACGGGGTTAATATCAACAAAGGTTTCCTGACTATAATCTATTCACATGTTTTATGACCAGACACATATCTCCATCTGATCTTTTCATTCCCAATAAAATACAATCCACATGAACCCCTAAGGTCCCTGGTGTGCTTCAGTGGCTGCTCTCTACACTATATTAGGTCTCTCCAGGCTTCCATAACTCTGTCTACAAACCACACTCTACTACTCAACACAGCGTGCAGGGAGCTTACTCCGTCTTGTGCCATCACTGCCTGGAGAAAACAGAATAGTTTGCATGCCTCACTACCAAGAAGCAAAATGCTCAAAGCTGAAGAGTTAATAAATGTACAAAAGCATATGTTAGAAAGCATCGCTCAGCTCACAGTGTGATGACAAATTACTTCCACATTTCAGTTCTTTATAATCCTCTCAAAAGCTGAGTTACTGTTTACTCTGAACTGTTCAAAGAGCAGCGGTGTTTTTAAAGACACTGAAACCAGAAGTGAGATTCTGAAATCATATCTCATGATAATTAAATGCAAACTATGTGACACAGTATTTTATGCTCCATCTTCATATGCCCAGTCATTTGGATAATATACTTAAAATCATTATTTATTATTCAAACTAATTCAAGGTTTCAAAAAAGCTTATTTTAAATTTAAAACATTCAACTCACTACTATTAATCTAGTTATACTTTTGACTACTGTGTAATTACTTGTATATATATATATATGTGTGTGTATATGTATATATATATATATGTGTGTATATGTATATATATATATATATGTATATGTATATATATATTTGTATGTATCTTGGTGGGACGCGTAGGCTTCTTCTAGTGATTTGATGTTTTTTTCTAATTCCTGAATATTTTTGTTTTCTTTTTTCTTTTTATGTGATGAGAAAGAAATTATTTTACCTCTCATCACAGCTTTCCCTGCTTCCCATAGAACAGAAGCTGATGTTTCGGGAGTGTCATTATAGTCCAAATATGAAGTCCACTCTTTTTTAAAATATTTAATAAAGTCTTCATCTTTAAGTAGTGATATATTAAATCTCCAGTTTTTTCTTGGCGTAGTATTATTCTTGTGCATTAGTGTTAAAGATACAGGACCATGATCGCTGACAGCTATAGGGTGAATCTCAGTGTCTGAAATGTCGTTCAGCAGTGAGCTGCTGACCAAAAAATAATCCAGACGAGAGTAGGAGTGATGGACATGTGAGAAAAAAGTATATTCCTTACTGGTGGGGTGAAGGGAGCGCCATGCATCGCAAAGACCAAAGTCGCTCATATACTGTTTGATTATATTTGTGGACTGCCAATTACGCTGAGTTCCCGCTGTATTGAGCCTATCCATGTCTTCATTTAGTCCAAGGTTGAGGTCGCCTCCAAGAACAAGTGTGCCATCTAAGTGTTCAGAGAGTGCACTGAAAAAACCGTGAAAGAATGAGGGATCATCAACATTTGGACCATATACACTTGCAATACATAGCTTTTTATCAAGTATAGATAGTTTAATGATTAAGAATCTGCCCTCTGGATCTATAACTGTATCGAGTACTGTGAAATTAATATTTTTATGTATTAAAATTGCTACTCCCCTTTGTCTAGAATTATAACAAGCTGAGAACACATTGGAAACTCAGGTGTTTTAAGTTCATTCGAACCTCTAAGAGGTCTGTGGGTCTCTTGTAATAGGACAACATCTGCCTGTAGTTAAAAATGAACGATTATAGTTCCTCTTACTTTACTAGGGCTGCTCGATTATGGCAAAAATGATAATCACGATTATTTTCACTGAAATTGAGATCTCGATTATTTGACGATATTTATTTAACAATAACAATGTATTGAATAATGACTTTAAAGATTGTCAAAAAATAATATAAAATAGTGTGCAAATACTGATAACAGTGCAAATGTTTGCAATATAAAAAATAAATGAAAAATGTAAACATCTATGTTTAGTGAACTTTGCAGTGTTGCTCTGTGGTGCAGCTACGACACTGTAGCAAAGTTTACACACTATGTCTACTTGATCCACGTCTGACTCCGCGAACCCATAATGTTTCCACACCACTGAAGTTTTTTTTACCTCTCTTTTCAACCAACGCAGTCACTCTCCTCTCCAAATAACTTCTGCTTAGCTTTCCGAGCTTCCCTCGGGTCCTCTTAATCAGCGGTCCCCAACCCCCGGGCCTCGGACCGGTACCGGTCCGTGAGTCGTTTGGTACCGGGCCGCGAGAGTTGAGGCTCAGGTGTGAAATGTATAGTTTTCAGGGTTTTTATCGGTTTTCAGCGTTATTTTGTTATCGTTTTTATCGTTACTCGGTTTTCCTGGGTCTTTTCACGTGTGTTATGAATAAATCTTCTTTTTTTCGGTACCGGTACTAGTTTTATTTTGTTGATCCGCGACACCTTAAAGGCCGGTCCATGAAAATATTGTCGGGCATAAACCGGTCCGTGGCGCAAAAAAGGTTGGGACCGCTGCTCTTAATTGTTGTGACACGTGTTCGAAATGCAGAGAGGTGCGCTCGATTTGCCACACGGAGCAGCGCGAGAGTAAAGCACGAGGGAGGGGCTAATAATCGGCTCAGTCATTTTTAATGATCGTTGAAAGCCCAGATCGTAATCGTGATTAAAATTCGATTAATTGAGCAGCCCTATCTTAAACTGCTTACTTTAGAGCGTGAAAGAAATGAAAGCACCTGCCAAGGCCCAGTATAAGTATTTTGAACTCTCTGTTAAAGCTGCATTGCTGAACTAAAATAAGTCAAAGAATAAAAATATGAAGTTGGAAATGACCCTGATCTCATCTTATTAAATATTGTGTGTAATTTTCATATGGTTGTTATATTGCTATCTATAGGACTCAGATTATCTACTTGTATTGCAATTAACACTAGGGATGGGTATCGTTTAGGTTTTATCCGATACCGGTGCCAAACCGGTACTTTTGAAAGGTGCCGGTGCTTAAACGGTGCTCAAACCGGTGCTTAAAGAATGGAGAACACAAAATTGGTCCAAAAACCTCTCATGTTCAGCTGTTTTTTTGTAAAAAGATAACAATGTTAGCCTTTTCTGCAGCTATGGGGCATATATGGTATCACTCTTGGCTGGAAGCAGTGCTTAAACAATGGAAAAAACACAAACTTTGTCCAAAAACCTCTCATGTTTAACTGTTTTCCACTTTTTCTTTGGTCATTTTAGCCTTTTTGGCCAGGGTGAAGGGAGTATCTGCCATCAAACAAGAAGACAGCCGCATGTAGCTATGATGATGTTTGCTAGTTCACCTTACATGCATTAATGTAATAACGTGGTTAGCCTACTCAACGTAAATTACACACGAACAACATTAAGCTACTCACGCAGAGAAGAACGGCTGCTGCTGCATCATCATCCGTCATCATTTCTGCTACACTGGCAGGGCTAGGGGCCAGGACTCTCCTCTTCGGGTTTTTGGGGGATGTTGCTAACTCCGGGTCCAATAACAGGCACCACACCCGCAGTAGACGTGCTTGGTGTGAGGTCTCGCAGTAAGCTATCAAATACGGCGCATTTCTCGGCTTTTAAAAAAAACGTTATGCGTCGCCAGGTGTTTCATCGGATTTGAGGTGTTACCTCCTTTGCACAGTATCACAGGATCAGCTTAAAGCACTTGTTGCTGCTGAGTTTGTATATTTTGCTGTGAAGTACAACCAGACTTTTGACCGCTTTGCCTTGGGCATTTTAATCTGTAGCTCTGCTCTAACAGAACGTACGTACCTGGCCCCGCCTACTATCCTCGGAAACGTAAAATGATTGGCTAGAATCTAAAGTGTATCACAGCTCAGGAAAAAAAAGCACCGAAATAAAGCACCGAAATGTGCGCTGCTTTTTGGTTTGGTTACGCACCGGATACCGGTACTCATCCCTATTCACCACCAGTTATAGATTAAAACAATCCAAAACATGATTCTCACCCCCCCACCACTCAGAAGCACCCAGGTGCTGAAGTGCTTTTTCCTCATTCTAAAGTCTACCCTCAGCTTCATCCTGCTCTTCCTGTCTTTGTCTTTGTTGCTGTCCCCTCTTTTATTGCTTTCTTTGTGTGCCGAGGATTACGATAAAGGACAAGGTTATAGTGAACGGAGCTAGTCTGATTGCACAGTTACAGAAGCAATAAATTGTTGATGCAGAGGGAGAGAGAGATGAGGTTGGGTGGGAAGAAAATAGAAATATTCTGTAGTCTGAATTATTGAGTGCACACTAAGCCTTACACTTCTGTCAGGGATGATCTGTGTCTGGGTTTCTTTGCTGCTAACCCTCTTGAGTGTTTTTAGTGAGGTTTTCTTGTATAACTGCCCAATATTCATCTAATGTCATTCACATAACAGTGTGCTGTGTAGAAATTCCATCTAAATCGTGGCTTTGGAGTCATATCTCATGTTAATCCAAAAATCTACCCACTGGCTTGATTCGAAGCATTCGTGTTCATCCCAGCAATTCAAGCTTCTTCTTTTTTATTCTCTCTCTGTCTCTTCCCCTCCCTCTCCTAGCAAAGGAAGTGGTAAGCTTGCAGGTCATCCTTAGATTAAGCATGAATCTGCAGCGGTAAAGCACTTGACCCCGCTGGAGAAAAGTCCAAGTGCAGTTACACACTCACATCCTCTCTTAGCAGTATCTCTCTGTCACGGAGGACAGGCAGCGCTGGGAAGTGTATTTTTGGATGCTTGTCATGTATGAAATTAGACCTTTTCTGAAAGGCAACTTGCAGCTCAAACGTGGGTGTGAGTTTCAACAGTGTTATCTTCTATTTCCAGAACTTCACATTACCTGATCAAATTTTATAGTTACAATTACGCCACGGTGCAAAGAGTCAGTGAAACTGAAACTCCTCTTACCAAAGGGTCAGTTTGAGCTTTTCAGTGAACACAATTTGCTGTGTTTTTTTTTTTTTTTCTTATAATGACGATCTAACTATGTGTGGGTGTGAGTCTTTTTTGCAGAACAGTGACTTCAGACCTCCTTCGCTACTGCTTGTGCCTTTAACACATGTCTCTGCACTGCTTGTGTTTCAGGCCGGCTGGAAGGAGAACCATGCCACTTTCATGTGCGAGCTGAAGAATCTGCAGGCGTCCGGGCTCACAACATTAGGACACGCTCTTCGCACCGCCTTCGACCTGCTTAACCTCAACCGCCTCATCTCGGGAATCGACAACTACGGGCAGGTGTGAAAGGTTTCAGAGTTATTGAAACAGAACTTGTTTCATTGTTTGTTATGGATGTTAACACAACACTGCATAGTTATTTTTAAGCCCTTTTCGAGCATCCATGTTTCCCACAGATTCATTCATAGGGAGAGCCACAGTACGCATGAGCAAAGTCGCACTTCACGTTGTATACGTCAAGTCTAGTAAAGCAAAATCCCAATTTATGTTTACATGATCTGCAAAGGTGGCCCAGATTATTGTGTGTAGTGTGAGGTTTATTTTCCTTGTTCCTCTTTGTGTATAGTTTTCAGTTACTTGGCAGTCTGTTTGTGATAATATGGCAACAAAATGTGACAAGTCAGGAAAAATCCCAAATCTGTTAGTGCTACATACTCAGAAATTTACAATAACTACGCATTCATGTCATCAATCTTAAATAGAAATTCAGAAACAGTGGTGTAAGTGTTGCAGGATGGTGATTTGTCTGCAGAGTAATACAGGTGTAGAGCAACTTTGCTTTTATATCGGAATATACCCTATAGCTGGCAACCATTTGAGGCAAGTCTCCTATTGTAAAGAGACTTGTCACAGTAGGGTTGCGTAGACAGACTCACACTGATTGCAATGCGTTGGCACTTTGTCTGCATTTCTAAATTAGACAGCAGTTATTTGTGAAGCTTTCACAGTGTGGCTGAGAGCGATTGCAGTCGGTCCCAATCAGATCCTGATGGTTTTGAGACGGGTACCCCACCAGGTGACTTATGCAATTTACTTGTGATAAAGTTGCTACAACTACTTGCAGTTTTTTCAAAAGCAAAAATGTTGAGTGCAATCATCAGGCAACCAACTGTTTTTTTCCTATTCACAAGGAGGTTGCTGTCCTACTTTTACTTTCATGTGAATGAGCCGTTAATCATGAGTCTGAAATTACCTCACTCAACAGTACTGAGTGTCTCACCACAGGAATCTTGTGTAGTGGGGCTGACTGATGCAGTTAAAGTTGCCCATTAGTGCATGACGTCTTGGAGTTTGGGATGAAATCTGACTGAGTGAAGCCATTTACTGTATATCACATTTCCACCATCCTGTGCTCCGACTCTACATCTGCACAGACATTCATCAAAAAAATCGTCTCTCTTTCTTCTCATCCTCTCTGTCACCTGCTCACATACTGGTTCCCACTGAATATCAGCCTATAAATGAAACCAGAAACACAGGACTGTGACCAAATCACACTGGAATCTGTTACTGTTTGCTAGGGGAGAAAAAATCAGGACAACATAGTCAGTAGTCTATGTCATAGTCATAATCAATATTTTGCGTGGCAATATTGTAACAATAGTAGACACCAAATATTGATATTTTATTAAGTAAAATGTGATATTTTTGATATATAATAGATATACCATGGAATATCAATATTTGCCTAATAGGAGGCAACTTTTCTGCAAACAGTTGCAGGCTGACTGATTGCAGTCGCTCTCAGAGGCACTGTCATAGGTTTGCAAATAATTGCTGTCTAGTTTATAAATGCAGTGAGATAACACGTTGTCATTAGCAGTGTTGGTCAAGTTACTTGAAAAAAGTAATCAGTAACTAATTACTGATTACTTCCCCCAAAAAGTAATCCCATTACTTTACTGATTACTTATTTTCAAAAGTAATTAATTACTTAGTTACTTAGTTACTTTTTAAAAACACGATTTACAACCTGAAGAGGTGATAAAGCGATAGATCTTTCAGCCCAATTCTACTTTTTCTGCATAATCCATCATACAAAATGTAATCAAATGGAAAAGTCTCTTTTTTTAACTTGTTTTATCAGTTTTAATCTTTTAACTTTATGCATCAAGCAAAAATTTAATTATATGCAACATTCTCTGACTTGAAGAAATTAGTTTAACATTTAAACCTATTTTCTGCACATTCCAGCACATAAAATAAAATATTTTTTGTGTTTACACTCAGTCTTTCAAATAGATGCAAGTAAAACACAGCAGAAAATAAATAAAGTCAAAGACTCAGCGGTCCTGTTGCTCTATTTTCACCTGTAAAGCAGGAGTGGGTAGGCGGAGGTTTACCCTGGTGCAGGTGTGCCGCAGCGGTCAGTGGAAGAATCCGCGAGTTTCTCTGTGAATTTCCCATTACGTGGTACGCACTCGGTGCTTGTTTAGGGTTTTTTTTCGCTGTAAAAAGAAGTTTTCTTCCCACGCACAACGGACGTAATGTTTTTGTCACTTTTTATGGAATCAAACTCAAAGTAAGGTCAGTACTTCCACGCTTTAAACGCTGCACGCTCATACTCTCTCCCGCACTCGATATATTATCCATTGTTGATCTGCACGCTGTTGTCACGAACGTCGCACTCGCTTACGTCATTGTCATGAGACATTCTCGCAAAAAAATCACGGTTTTAGTAACGCAGCGTTCCTACGGGAAAGTAACGGTAATCTAATTACGTTTTGCAATAGTAATCCCTTACTTTACTCGTTACTTGAAAAAAGTAATCAGATTACAGTAACGCGTTACAAGTAATGCGTTACAAGTAATGCGTTACAAGTAATGCGTTACAAGTAACGTGTTACTGCCCATCTCTGGTCATTAGTCGGATTGAATCTTAGTAAATGAGCACAATTTGAGGGGACTCGACTCAACTGGCTGTATTCTGGTTATCTTCAAAAAGAACAGGAAAGTTTCAGAGTGCAAATTATATAAATGAATTTCTGTCTGTTTAGAAACGAACATATGTGGGATTTATGACACTTTATTACAGGTAATGGTTGTATTATCAGAAACATATTGGATGTATTCAACACCTTGACTCTGTCTTATGGCAGCATTTATGGCAGGTTTTAGTGACAGTGTCGGTGTGCTCGACAGTCTCATTTTACACCATGCCTCATATTATCATGTAGGAAATGTTTTAAACCTGTTGATTTGATTTGATTTGATATACCTTTATTAGTCCCACAAGGGGAAATTTCATAATTTCATAAGGCTGCCGACCTATTGCATGCAATGGCGGCGCCATCTTACCCTCCGACCATACATACATGACACAAAACATCACATGGGGAAGACAGGTCAGAGGGGTTTAACATGGAAAAGCACAACATGAGGAAAGATAAGGAGATAAAAAAATAACTCCCCCCAGACTGAGCTCCAACAGGGAGATCAGTTTGAGAACAGAAAAAAACACCTCTGCACATAGCACATGAAAAAAAACTCTTAATACACCAAAGAAACACATGACAAGCAACAGGGGTGGGTAAAGGGTGAGAGACAGCCGATTTAGACAGTACATCCGGGCCTGCGTGCGCTGGTCTCCTTGATCCACCGTCAGCATCGGAAGGGAATGAGCGTTGAAGGCGTTTGGAAAGGGAGGAGGGATGAGTGTGTGCATATCAGTATATGTATGTGTGTGCGTGTCCAGAGTTCAGCTGAGACAGTGTCCTTCGCCCTGCTAGGCTAAGTAAACAGTCTTCCAGCCAACCCAGGTGGCCTTGCATGGAATGGGAAGGAACAGACTAATAGAGCTGGGCGATATAAGATTTTTTCATATCACGATATGTTTTTTTCATTTCAGGCGATAACGATATCTATCACGATATAAGCCAAATAACTATATTTGTAAGATTTAAATGTGCCGTTGCTCACAAGTAAAATGTGAAATAATCAGCAGCTTGTTTTATTTAAATATTTATTTCCCATAATAAGTTCAACAGGGTAGATGTACTTAAGGAACATGAGACTTTTTCAGATAAATAAAGGCAAATATTGCAAACTACACAAAAGGCAGCCCTAAAGCGTTTAAGTTTCAAAATAGAACAAACGAAACAGACTAAATTGTCAATTCCACTTAGAAACAAAATATTAATTCTAAAAATAAATCTTAGTTTGTTTTACAGAAGAACAGACAAAACTGACTAACTTTTGTCAATATCAAATAAACTGAGAACTAAAAGGAAATTCTCAATCTCTCCTTGTTGTATAGCTGAGCTTTTCAAACAGTTTTAACAGTTACTTTAGTCTGACAAAAGCCGAATGACGAATTAGCGCTTCCAGTCAGAGATTGAGCATGCACCGCTTTATTGTATTTCCAGACTTGCTTTCGGCACAATTTACAGTGCGCGCTACTCTGTTTTTGTCAGACTTGAAATAGCCGAAATACCTTCACACTACGGAACTTCTATGGCTCTTCCGTTCGACAATCTCTCCGGCATTGGAACCATCATCTGTTTTCTCTTCGGTAACCTTCGGTCACGCTCGGTTGATTTTTCTCTAGTCAGTCATTTCCTCCATTACCGCTGGCTGCTTCCCAAACAAATACACATGTGCGGCACGTAACAAGTCACGTGACGTGACGCTGCGGCTGTGATTGGTTCGGCTCTGCGCTACTTAATTTGGATTGGCTGTTGTTCTTTTTTTTTTTAAAGAGGACAAGAGAGATGAGGCCTATCGCAATAGTTTAACTTTTCTATCGAGGAAAAGTTATTTCGCAATACATATCGTTATCGTTCTATCACGCAGCTCTAGTCTAAACACAGTCGTTATCAGGGTGTTTTTTGTTCGGCTCCAGCCTTGCGACCGCAGCTGGCGCCGAGAGGGTATCCGCATGAAGTGATGGTGCTTTTTACTTTAGTGCGAACAACTCATATGAATTTCAAAGCTGTTCTAACAGTCCAACACTGGTCTCTCAATCTCCCGTTGGAGAGCCGTGAGCTTTCTATGATGTTATCCAAACTTACGTTCCGTGATGTTGTCATTCTTTTTGCTCAAAGAGCAGGTTCTGAGAACTCACGACCGCAGTGCACTTCCCCAAGATGTGATCGAATTTGCGCTCAAAGGTGTTATTCGAGCTAGCCCCTCCAGATGTAATCCAGTTTTTCACTCAGAGGTCTTGTTCTGAGTATTCACGGCAGCCGTGCGTTCTCCAAGATCTTCTCCGTGCTGCACTCAATGAGCCCATTTTGAGAAACTCACGCCTCGTCCCATCATTTCAATCCCAGCGGGCAGCCTTGTGGGGGTTTGAACAGCCGGTTCCGCTTCCTTAATTCTTCGATAAGCCAGGGCCAAGCCAGCTCCGATCAGCACAGAACCCTGTTATCATGGTTCCGAATAGGTAGATATCTTCAGCAGTCAGGCTCACCCGAGCCCAGACTTCTCGTTGAGAAGGGGTGTCAATTCATTCAGAGACCAGTTGATCAAATCCATAATTCTCTTTTAGGTTTTAGAGAACAGACTGTGAGAGAGTGTTCCAGGGAAAAGTAATACAAAAAACACGAGACTAGACAAGGACATAAGAGGCTAAGCAGGGAAGCTAAGGGAGAGGAGGAGGAGGAGAGGAGAAAAGTGCGACCGCCTTCATCAAGAGCAAGAGCAGAGATGCACTCTCAAACCTGAATTGATTAAGCACCAGAGGCATGCACAGTCTTAATCTTGTGCATTCCTACTGTTTAATGCATCTGCATGCAGTTCACAGCTTTTGTGGAGTTGAAGGTGGAAAAATGGATTCACACATTCTGCCCTTGTGTGTTTGCTTTAAACTGTTAGTCAGTGATATAAATGCATTGTCTTAAAAAGAAATTATGGGACACAATAGTGCTTTTAACACACTGATGTAGTTTTGAATTGATTTTACCCTGTATGTTTTTTGATGTTTTAATTTAGGTTTGCTTGTTTAAGCTGCTCATGTACTAATCAGGTGACCAAGGGCAGGTCTACCAGAATAATGTGAAAGGAGAAGTGGATTTTACTCATTTTAACTTTTAAAGAAAAGTACAAAAATGAATAGCGGAGTCTGATATGTGTTTATAACCGAGACATTTTATGGCTAAACCCAAATTAAGACTTAAGTTGGAGTAAATGTAACTGAAGTAATAAGAGGAAGACATCATGTACCTGGAGACAACATGGAGAATAGAGACTTTTGCCTAATCCACTCGACCTCGCTTCAGTTAACCCAGTCATCTTCTCGTCAAGTACATCTTTTTTCTAAACCCCTGCTCTAAGGCACAGATGGATTACTACGCTCGGGCAGTGACCCGAGTTCTGTGCATCAGGAGCGTTTAAATCTACTTAAGCATTCTCTGTGTGTTTGAATTAGATGAGGCTGACCTCTGCAGCGCAGTACTAAAGGCCTTTGTCCTTATTAATAAGGAACACACGGACGCTTTGCACCTTACAGATTCACCCACACACAAAGAAAAAGATTACATGTAGTTTCTGTGGGATGGTAATTCCATAATGATTCTGCATCTTAGTAGATGTCTGTTTAAACGGTTTACCAGCATTTTGCAATTAGTCGAAGCGTGCAACGTGTAACGGTTGTGTTATTAGGTTCACATGTGTTACCAATTTTATGATCCTTTTCATCCACAGAGCCCTGAACAGTGAGTTGGAATGCAAAGAAAAAAAAGAAGTCAGAGTAGTGAAAATAAATGGCCTCAGTGTTTTTTTCCATTTAGTATTGAACTTGGAATTAATTGCTGAATGTTATCGTTTCCCTCTCAGGGCCGCAACCCATTCTTCCTTGAGCCATCTGTGATCATCACCATCACTGATGGGAACAAGCTCACGCACAGCTCGGGAGTGCCAGATGAGGTGAGAGCACAAACAAATGCAGTGGCACTACCATGTAGTATTTATACAGTGATTCCAGCTGGGCCTGTTGTACACACATGTCATACTTTGAGTCGCTGAAGCCATCTGAAGGTTAAGATCTGTAAAACGAGCGACCTTTTGCATTTCCACTTATTAACTTGCTCTCCTACTTCATTCTTGTCTGCTGTGTAGCTGCACCTGCCTCTGAATTCTCCCTTGGCTGGCAGCGAGCTGACCAAAGAGCCTTTTCGCTGGGACCAGCGTCTGTTTGCATTGGTACTGAGGCTGCCAGGAGCAGCTACACCAGATAATGAGCAACTTGGTAGTGTCCCCACGGATGAGTCTGCAATCACCCAGATGTGTGAAGTTACTGGAGGTTTGTCATGTTTTCCTATTTTCATTCATTCACTGTGTGTCTGCAGTCTTTGGGGTAGAGTCCACAATAAATTCTCTTATGCCTGATCGGCGTGTGTCTTGCTTTTTCCGCTCAGGGCGATCATATTGCGTGCGAACACAGAGGATGTTGAACCAGTGTCTGGAGTCTCTGGTCCAAAAGGTTCAAAGCGGTGTTGTCATTAATTTTGAAAAAAACGGGCCAGATCCGCCTCCAATTGGGGAAGGTGAGTGATCAGAACGCAGCGACCATTAAAAGTTCAAATCCCAGGATGAAGTTTTTCACCTGTTTAAACTTTAAACACAGTAAATGAAATTAAAGGAGAACTGAGTGCATTTTCTAATTTGGCCAAGTACTTAATGATTAGTTATTTGGATAAATAAACCTTTGATTTGATATGTTTAAGTTGCATTTTATTTAAAATTATCGCTTCATGTTTAAGAGGGCAAAGAATCATTTTTTGAGTGAAAGAGAAACTAGAGATTCCTTGTTGAATGTAGTTTGGATGAATGTGATCAACTAAAATCAAATTCTGTTCTTTCCCATTTGCATATTTTGTTATTTTTTCCCCCGTTCGTGCAAACGTATTCTTATTTGCCTCTTAGCTCATATCAGTCAACGTGGCGTGATCCTGCCAAGTAGAACAGTTAGTATCAGCCCGCTTATTGTTTTCTTTTTTTTTTGTTTTCCAGATAATTCTGTGGACTCAAATCGGCCTGTGTCATCCTTCGGCCCACAGCCATGGCACAGCTGCCACAAACTCATCTATGTGCGACCAAACCCAAAGACTGGGGTGCCAGTCGGGCATTGGCCCATACCAGAGTCCTTCTGGCCGGACCAGAACTCTCCAACCCTAGTGAGCAGAGAAGCTTCAAAATACCTCAGCAGCCTTCTTAGTCTGTCTTTCAGATTACATCTTATAGTGTTTGATTATATGTCAATATTTGTATTGTGTAGCTTTATGGACACGCAAACTCTCTTACTTCCTTTCTCTTTTATTGGCACCAGTTTTTTTCTGTAACACCTTTTAGTAACCGTCCAGTATAATAATAATAATAATAATAATGGATTGGATTTATATAGCGCTTTTCAAGGCACCCAAAGCGCTTTACAATGCCACTATTCATTCACTCTCACATTCACACACATAATTGCGATTACCTGTAAAACTTTAATGCTTTGTTATATACTGCTGTCATAAGGACGTCAGAGGATTGTGTATCAAAGACAAACACACCTAACAGTTTGCTCATTTCCATCTGCTGCTCACAGCCACCTCGCACTGCTCACCCCGTGGTGCGTTTCTCTTGCGTGGACTGTGAACCCATGGTGATCGACAAGCTTCCCTTCGACAAGTATGAACTGGAGCCCTCTCCGCTCACCCAGTACATCCTGGAAAGGAAGTCCCCACACATGTGCTGGCAGGTAGAGTAAATGCTTCCACTAACGCTCTTTGCCTTGTTTACAAAGTCACAGGTGTTGCCTCGGGGACTTTCTAGAAACCCAGACATAATGAGGTTACTTGCTAAATTCATCATAGCGTTTCACCTTTTTTGGGCTGTTATGAAGTAGTTGTTGGTCACGCCATTAAAGCTCTGTGAATACAGCTTGGCTTCATTTTTAGCAGCTCTGCTTTACCTTCATGTTTTCTCTTGCTGTCCTCAGGTGTTTGTCAGCAGCAGCGGGAAGCAGAATGACCTGGGGCATCCTTTTGGCTACCTTAAAGCCAGCACCACTCTCACCTGTGTTAATCTGTTTGTTATGCCGTACAACTACCCAGTCCTTCTCCCACTCCTCGGTGAGACATATTGTAGTAAATTTGTCTTTAGGGTGGCCTAAAAAAACCCAAAACTACAACTTCTGGGTCAGTAGGCCTGAGCTGACATCATATTTAAAAGCTCTCCTTTTCTGGGACACCTCATCATCTCCAGTCATGACAAGTATCAGTCTAACAGCACAGAACATCATTAAAAGGTTTATCTTTAACAATTCTGTACAAGACATGAATATTGTCTGGGTCTTTATGTGTGTTTCAAAGCTTGTTGTAGACTTACCATCATCATCCTCAGTACTGATGCATGTGGATCAGTGGGTCTGCTGCAGCTGGACACTGATGCAGATGCTATAATCTCTCAGACTAACCCACTGCTCATTTTCTCCTTCTCCCTGCAGACGATTTTTTCAAAGTGCACAAACTAAAACCAAACCTTAAGTGGCGACAGGCCTTTGAGATGTACCTGAAGACGATGCCTCCATACTACCTCTTGGTAAATGAATGCAACATCTTTAATGCTGCCTTTAGTTTAAATGGATTTATGGTGTTTTTCTTGTAACTAACATCTTAAATTCTGACAGCCCTTGAAAAAGGCACTGAGGATGATGGGTGCACCTAACCTTATCGCGGACACCATGGACTGCGGACTGAGTTACAGCGTCATTTCTTACCTGAAGAAGCTCAGCCAGCAGGTAAGTCACTTCCAGGCAGTAAAAGAGGTTTTGTGGTGCTTATTGATCGTGATGAAATGTAGAGATCAGACTAAACGACACAAGCGCTGAGGAGACTGAACTGAAACTATAAACTTGTCAAAGACAACGAGCACTGATGCTGTGTGAGGCCTCCGGTTCCATCAAAGGCTTCTTATCTTATTTCTTCTGTTAGTTTGAAGAGTATGTTAAGCATCAAGCAGCGGCGTCTAAGTGGAAGTATTATTCAAGTCATAGTTTGGAAACTCATGCACGCTGACTGGATATTTTCAGGAGTGACAGTCTCACCATCTGCTGCAGATACAGGTGCTGACTATACAGCTATGAGTCCTGTGCTGCCATAATTTAACTATCAAGTGTGGAGCTAAAAGAGTTTCTACATGAGGATATAAAGTCTTTATAAATACTTGTCTTATTTTTTAATATGATTATCTGTGGCTGAAATTATCTGCACGAAAGACTGCCAAGAAACGGAGTGGAGAGATGTCTTCCAAATTATATTTCACTCATTTCACTTTGCTTGTTATCCTCATACTGAGATTTTGTTTTGTTGGCTCGAAGGCAAAAATGGAGTCGGATCGTCTGATTGTGTCGGTGGGGAAAAAGGCTCCGCAGGAAACTGGCATAAAGGTGAAGAACCACTCCAGCTCGCTTTCTCTAGCCCACCGGCGAGACTTTAAGCAGCTGCTGCAGGGAATCACGGGGGAGGGGCCCCTTCGCCTGCCGGACATTAATTTCAAAGAGTTTGCCGGTTTCCAGATCGTCCTGCTCAACAAGGTAGGTTTAGGACAGTCGGACACTTTGTGCAGTGTGTGGCATACTTTCTCTCAGCAGAGAGGGAAAACACAGCGTGTACAGTATTTGGTAGGATTCTTTCTGACTAGATGTGTTTGCAGGATGTAAAGCCTCAAGCTTATCGGAATGCCTACGACATCCCAAGACGGAACCTCCTGGATCAGCTCACACGAATGCGCTCCAATTTGCTGCGGACGTCACTAAAACTGATCCGAGGGCAAGATGAAGGTAAGTCAATACGCAGTGTGTTGCTAGTGGGAGGCAACAACTTAATGAGCTTGCATCATGCGTTTCTTCAGCTGGAATCCGGTGTAGTTACTGCAACATTTCATGAAATCATCGTTTTGTGGTTGTTAGATTCCCTGCACAGTATTCCAGTGGCTCAGATGGGAAACTATCAGGAGTACCTAAAAATGATGCCATCTCCTTTGAGAGAGATTGATCCCGATCAGCCTAAACGGCTGCACACATTTGGGAACCCTTTCAAGCAGGATAAGAAGGTAATGCAGTTTAGCTGCACACAGATGTCTTCACTCCGTATCGCGCCCTTACATTGTGTAACGGTTTCCTCTCTCTGTCTGTTATTCCCAGGGGATGATGATCGATGAGGCGGATGAGTTTGTAGCAGGCCCTCAAAATAAGAAGAGAGGAAATTCCAGTGACTCCAATTCGGGAGCTACCGTGAAGAGAAGGCGGAACATGTCACCGTTGCTACGGCGGCCGCAGACCCCATCAGGGAACACCAACCATGTGGTGATTGGGAAGAACCTAGCAGGGATTCAGGGGCAGCAGAACCTCCTCAAACCGGGTCCACAGAACAAAGGTAAGATGCGAAGGTAATAACAAAGTATGCTCGAAGGTGGTGAATATGAGGCTCACGCTGTTCATTGTTGCATCATCAGCAGTGGATAGCATGGTGGTCACAGAGAGTAATGGCGACAGCGCTCTCGGGCTCGACTCTGGGGAAATCTGGCCTGCAGAGATGGAAACTGAGGCAGGGAATACATCCTCACCGAGTTTAGAGGAGAACGTTGAGACAGGAGCAGCAGTTCGCGGGGAGGACCTCGGCACGATGGAGGAGAGGCTGGTGGAAGATCATCTAAACGAGCAGCCGCTGGAGGAGAAGCACAACTGTGAACGCCTGAGTCCACAGAGCCAGCTGGATGGCGCTGACGCTGAGCCGGCAGTGCCTGAGATCATTTTCATAGCTCCACTAGACGGCAACCTGGCAGAGCTGCGGACGCGGGTCATCAAGGAGGTCCGCAAACCCGGACGAAGTGAGTGCATTTTTGTTTTTCAACAATATCATAATTAAAGATCTTTACACAAAGAGTGCTTTGCAAAAAAAACCAACACAAAATTCAGAATTTTTCAGCTCTGGCATTGCCGTGTAACGTAAGCGTTACGATTTTATGAAAAGTTTCCATCAAACCACGATGAGCTGGCCCTGATGTTTCACAACAAGAAAAGGAAGAAACAGATTCTCAGTTCATCCAATTCCTCAGGGTTCGATCCAGGAGATGAAACTGCATCACGGCCGCTTCCGTACATATTTCAGGGCGTCAGTGGGCAGTTTGATCTTTTGTTAGCAGAGCTGGGAGCTGTGAAATCATTTCAGAGAGCTAACTGACCTGAATCAGCATCTAGCTGTGTGTCTGATTTATAATAATATTATTTTAGTAGTTGTATATGTGTGTTACCAGGTCACTTGTTACCAAAGGCAGTGGCCTGATTAGTCACATCTGTTTATTTGCAAAAAATCGGAAAATTCAAGCTTGATTGGAAAAAATGCCAAAAATTATCAAGCAAAATTATGTGGTCTGTGTGAACGGCTACATTAGGAATTGGTGAGTCTCTAAAACATATTTTTCCAGGCCTTCATATTAATAATAGCCAAAAAAGACTGTCAATATGAAAAGAAGCAGAAGCAAAACACAGAACTAAGACTGATGCGTGACAGTCTGTATAGTTTATTAGGAAAAAGTGCATGTTTTAAAAAGAAATATTTAATTTCAAATAAAAATGATCAATTTCAAGTGCATGAAACACGGACTTATTCAGACGACGTTGGAGAAAGTTCAAAAGAGTTCCTCAAACCTTTTCAGATTTTTTTGTTTGCTTAAAATATTTGTGTTAGTGTTTGTAGTGGACGGTCGGACATTCTGGACAATATTGTGATTTAAATTATCACAGTTGATTTTTATTGATTTTTTGGGTCTTTTTCAGCTTTTGTTGACAGATACAGTGAAGAAATGACAGGAAGGGACAGCAAAGACAGAGGCAGGGGAAGACACGTGGCAAAGAGCCGCGGGTCAGACTCGAACCCGCGGCCTGCTCAAATCACTGAGCTAAATCGGCGCCCGATCACAGTGGATTTATTGAACTTGAAAACATTGTCCTTTCAACAGCGAATTTCTTTACATTATACTTCACTTTATCAGGAAGTTGGTACACTGAAAGGCGAGCGCATCGTAGCCAAAAACAGCAGCATTCGTCCCATAATGTTTAAATCTTGCCACAGTGAGACTTCTTTAGCTGTTTACATTTAATACTTATTAATCTAAGGTAATCTACGGTTCGTATTCATCATCTGATTATGAGTTCCAGCACAAGCTGATTTCTAGTCATCTGATGAGATTTCAGGGTCCTGATTTTCATCCCCATGCATTTAGTTTTTCATGTGAACTCCCAGATAAAGATGCTCTAAAAAGGTAATTAGACTGAGTGATGCACTTTCTAAAACAGTCTTTGGTCATTGTTGGTGGGGGAATTATGCTGCTGTGCCTTTAAAATGTTCTTTTAAGATAAAATGTTTCCCTTTAGTTCAAAGTTCGGATGAAACGGATGTTAAACCTCTTCGAACACATGAAAACTCTTTTCTCCTTGGGCGTCTGTTAGAGTTATTGTCAGATGTCGTCTTTATGGGGGTAAAGTTAAAGGTCGAAGCTTGATTGTCCTTAATGCTTGATCATATCACACTTTCACATGTTTTAAAATTGGATTCGTTTTCTGATTTTTAGCTTTTTTTCATTACATCAGAGAAGAGGTAGCTGTAGCCCATTTACAGTCTATGTGCACCCAGTGAGGAACATTGCAGTATTTTTAAAAAAAAATAAAACATAATGGATCTGTCAGCTGTGCGGCCAGTAATACAACATTAACAATATGTTTACACATTTTTAAAAACTTTTTTTCATATAAATCCCAAATTGTTTTTGATTTCTCAGCTAAATCAGTCAGAGGTGGCAGAGAAATGTAAAATACTGATTCATTTTATTTCTAATTTGAGGACGTACTGGGAACATTTGAACCGCTTCCTTACCTTGTGCCTTTTCTCAGACTATGATGCAATACTCAGACTACTGCAGCAGGTGAAAGGCCCGCCAAACGTACAGAGGTACTTTATCCAGCACGCCATCAAAGAAGCAATGAGGTAAGAAACTGAGCGGCTTTGAATCTTTTGAAATCCCCGGACAAGCCTGTTAAACAGCGCGTCGCTGCACTGACATACAGTGAGTTCAGTGTTTCTGAGGCACTGCGGCTTCAATGGCATTCATTTCATAGCCCTTTGAATCAAATTCATCTGCAGCACTCTGATAAAGTTTGAGGTTCCCACTGCAGTAAGCTGGAAAAGGAAATCAAATCGATAGTGTGAGCTCCCACCAGCATTACAACTGCACTTGTTCCAAACACCTTGCCGCAGTTCATCTGTGGATTCATCTGTTCTGTCTCTTCTTACACTGATTTCATGTGAGGTTGATGTCGCACGACTCCTTGTTCTTCCTGTTATTGAAAAGTCGTCGCTGTGATCCAAAGTAACATCTAAACATGTCCCGAACAGGTTCAAGAAGCGAGTACTGATCCAGCAGCTGGAGAACGCCCTCACGGAGCTGGAGGAGAAGCAAACAACACCACAGCTTCCCAATGACCATGGCAGGTAGTGACAAAGCCACTTTTGCTTAAATTTTCTTGCCGGCTGGACATCGCAACCCGAAGAGAGGCATCCCTCTAGACCAAGCCTCAGAAATTCCGATTTGGAAACCAGCTTGGGAGAGGAACAAATGCACTGATAGTCCCTGTGCTGTACGTCACATCCTGTTAGAGGCAGAGGGCTTATTCAGAGGAGGGGCCTTGGGGAGCAGCTCCACAGGGGATGAGTACAGACACTTTAAAAATAATCCTCTGACAGATGCCTTAAACACCCATATGGCTTTTGTCTGTATGGGGACGTTGCTCAGAAACCACACATACACTCCATTAGACAGATAACACAGTAAGCCAGCAAAGCAGTGGGTAGACTGGCTTATTGGGATAGTTATGCTAAAAAATAAAAAACAAAACAAAACAGGCCCTTCTTCAGCTGGTCTGAAAAGTGTTTTATGGGTAATAAAATGTGCATTCATGGAAATTCACGGATGGAAGGAGAAATACTGTCCAGAAGCAAGACAAACCCTCATATTTTTTTGTGTTAAATCGGCAACAGGATGCACTTTGTTGTCCATGTTACTGTTGATCAATATGCCCCCATTATTACTGGTTGCACTGGCATCAGAGGTGGGCAATATGGGAATAGGACTATGAGTGCCATAGTAGCAGAAGTAACAGAAAACAGAGATTTGAGACATCCAAACCTTAAGCATCAGAATCTGTGAGATGTCGGCTTTCAGCCCGACGGCGTGTCCGTGTCCGTGCCATCGGCTGAACAATCCGCGCTTCGTGCAGAATCCGTTTACCTGCTCTCGTTTGCTGTTTTAGCTGTTTGGTGGTTGCTGAAATAATTTTGTGAGCTTTAACCGGAGATTCTGACATTGCTGGTAAAATACATTTAAAATACATGTATTTAAAAATCAATTCAGGATATAATGAATCGATAACGCGTTATTCAAGCTAAAATCGATTTGAATCAGAAAAGCGAGTTTTTTAAACCCACCCTTAGTAGCAATATAGCGTTGCTTTTCTGGGAATGCATTAGAAATGTGTATTTATGGCTAAATCAGTCAGCAGGCTGCACATTATGGAAAATACTGTGTTCAGTATTGGTGTGTAATAGATTTGAGTCAGTATAGCAAACTCATAGTGTGAATATGACCATATTGCCCAACCCCAAACAGCATTAAATAAGATTCACATATGCCTCACTCATGGCAGCTCCCAACATGTTCTGAACCCACAACCAGCTCCAACCTTTTAAAGCGTGACTTTGAAGGACAGCACCAAGTAGCCGAATCAGTGTTTTTTTGATAGTTGCACAGAAGCAGCAGTGTTTAATGGTTAAGTGACCGAGGAGCATTCTTCCTCTCACCTGCCATCACAGCAATACAACATGGGTCACTCCTGCAACTCCACAGGCGCACACTCACGCCCGAGTCATCCTCACACCTCAAACGCTCCAGTGGTTCCCCAGCGTAACGCAGTTTTGCATCCAGCAGTCGCCTTTTTGTTGAAGTTGAACCTTTTGCATTTCTCCTCTGCTGCTTTTCAGATGAACCCGGCGTCAGCACTCCTCCTGAGTTCTCCTTGTTTTTACAACAGATGTACACTACTTTTTAATGTTCATAGGGAATAGAGATTATTTTTGTGAAATTGCTTATTTCAGAGTCTAAGAAATATTTTGAAAGACAAATGTTCAAAGCCATTTTTGTAAACTGTTAAAATACATATAAAAAGTGGAAAGTTTTATGAACCTACTTCTTTTTTCATCAAAACAAAAAAATAAAAAAAATGATAAAAAATTAAGCCACGGGTAGAACGGTGTTTTGTGCGTCAGACTGTGTAGTTCTAGCTTGAAGTTGGTGTTTTTTTTAAAGACTTAAACAGTTGATGAGCACACAGCTCGCTTACTTTCATCTTTTTTATTCAAGCAGTTTTGGTTTAACCTCCATAAAGTCTCTAGAGTCTGTGTTTCTTTTGTAAAGCCTCACTTTTAAACTGAGCAAATGCTGCAGACACAACACTTTCAGTGTGTGTCTGACAGAATGATGGAGTTGTGGAGCAGAGCTCTGCGACACGCACGGCAGCTGGACCTATTTTCTTGGTGACCCTTTGTCATTGATTACAACAAATTGTAATTTTACAAAAGCCTGCAAACGCTGGAATTGCATTTACACTCAGCAGCCACTTTATTAGGCACGCCTGTTCAACTGCTTGTTATTGGAGGTGTCTTGCGAGCCAATCACACATCAGCAACTCTGCGAATTTAAGCGTGTAGACGTGGTCGAAATGACCTCCTTTATGATGCAGCTCATAAACTTGATCCCTGTGTACTTAGTGCAGCTCTGCACATCACACTTGTTCTTGAAAATTGCACCAGTACATCTCTGAAATCTTTTAAAGTCTCAATTTTTAAATTACTTGATTCTTGTGTTTTTATATTAAATACACATTAGTGAAACAAGCATTTAATATGTACTTTTTCTCCATTTCTGTTCTACATGGTTTGTTAGTTTGCTCCATTTTAACCCAGACTGGAACTTTAGTCTTGACTGCCACCTAGTGTCCATCATAAGCAGCTGCAGGTTTTTTGGATCAGGAGGGTTTTTTTGTGACGCAGCAGTCCTGCACCAAGGTCACAGGTACAGCACAGCTCTGCAGACTGTCACTATAGTAATTAAGTTTTTAAAGCCATGCGTACCAACTTCTTCCTGCATAAATAGATTACCTGGAAAATAAATAGTCCACTTAGTTTTGTCTCACAAAAGCAATATTCCAGCCCAAGTACAACAAAAAAGGAGATCTGGACACTTCGTAAAATCAGTATGCCTTTTATTAAATTAAAAACAATCTGTTGAATATTGACGAAATGTAAAATGAAGGGAAATAAAAATCCACTCTAATGTACCAGTACTGGCTAGTCTGCCTTATAGTGTTCACAGTCTCATTATAATAGCGCTCTAATATCGCCCATCCCAGTGTTCACCTCATTTCCTGTGACTTAAAAACCATTTTGCTCACATACAGAGTGTACAGATCATTTATGCTTCCTGGAAATAATAAAGCAAATATTAGAGTCCACTGATTAATCTCATTTTAGTTGACAAAGTTTTCAGTTGCTGACGTGTATTTGAAACGAAACAGCAACCAAAGCAGGCTTTGTTATTCCCTTCATACAAAAGATATACAAAGGAGAGTAATATCCCAGTTCAGTTCAGAAGGGATCAAAGGGGTACATGTCTCAGTATTTTAAGACTCCAAAGCGTTTACATACTGTATATACAAACAAGTCTGCTTGGAAATAATAAAAACAAAAACTGAGGGGTTGGCACAGTCAGTGTTGAATATGGTGGCAACCATGTTATGGACAGAGATGCATGTTCAGACAGCATTATTAGTTTATTTACAAAAAAATAAAGAAAAGTTAAATAGGAGAAAGATGAATTCTGACACGTTCTCCCTCCTTCTGCCTAACAAAAACAAATCTTATCTGACAATGACTGTGTTACAGACAGGAAAAGGCCAGTCTCAGTGCAAATGCTCCAGCTTGCGTAACCGTATGGGGTTGGGCAGAGCTTGTTGGTTGCGTACAGAAGAGGGCTCCTCCTCTGGTGTGCGGAATAGCACCCGACCCCTGTGATTGAATAGGTAGAAGGATGGGTGGTTCCTCAGAGTGTCAAAAGTCCTGGGGAAAGAAAGAAAATAGAAAAACGTCTTAAACACTGGCACCAAGAGGCAGGAAGTTATGGAGATTGATTACATCTGTTAAATTATATAATCCACTCCTGTAGGAGAGAAGGGACAGAAAAGTGTGTTTACATCCCAATACAGAGTTAGAATAAAGAAACAAACCAATGTTAACACCCACTGGAATCATCAGTGTTGCAGTGTGGAGAACCCAGTGTCCAGTCATCAGATGAGACATTTTTCAGGTAAAATTGAAAGTTTCAGGGGAGAATTGCATCAACTGTGTAACATTCAAGCTGTGATTTCTCATGTGGGATGCTTTGCTTGCCGATTTGCATCTACAGGGTTCACTTATTAAATCTAGAAGTGGTTACACTCCCGCTGTAAAAACTTTGCCTATATTTTGGGTTTAGCACTCAAACTAACCAGTTAGCAGATCACAACATGAACAAGTCACTTATGTTTGGCTTTCTTACCGCCTTACTTCTTTAACACATCTCTTTAATTCTTATGTATGACTGCTTAGTTTATACAATGTTGCTGCTGCAGTTGCCTCCAAATCACTTTATTTATTCTTTTATCTGATCTGATAAAACCTCACTGATGGATTAAAGGTGATGGGAAACATGAGGCCCAGGTACCAGATTCAGCCTGGCAAGGATTCAGACCGGGCCCACTCCATGCCTTTGAAAAATGTAAACAAGGGTATAGAGCCTGGGCTTAACAGTATTTTCATGAATTTGACAGCTTTTTCTATTGATAAACACCTCACCTACCTACAGCCATACATACAATGCCAAAGTAATGAATATTTAAACAAATAAATGACAGTGAAACACATGAACTTTTCTATGTACTACAGAAATGTGTGTTTTGTTTGTAATGTTACACAGTTCTTACAGTTTAAGCACAAAGACTCATATTAATCACTGCTAAAAATTATTGAATTAATAATTTTAGTCATTTGCAACAGTATGATACTAGACAGGCACACAACTCCTCCCTTCACTAACAGCTGAAGTAGTCAATGTTCATAACACTGAACAACAGACTGAAGCTCCAGCCAAAACACCATCTTGTCACCTGCAGCTGTAGTTATAATAATGTCACACTGTGACCCAAAGTTCTTCTGTCAACCCAGCAACCTTTCATTTACTTTCACGTATAGGCCCCATTCTTTGGCTTTGCTTTGAATACGTTTTCAGTCTTAGGAGGCTTTCAACACACTAGCTGTGTGATGTAAAGCTGCATCTGTGGGATTCGAGGTGAACAGCTTCACAGTAATATTACTATAAATGTCGCTGAGGTGGTGAGCCATGAGCTTCCCCTGTGACAGAGGACAAAAAACAACTGCACTGCCGAGGGAGTGGAGGTGTGCCAAGGTGAAGTCAGCTTACTTGTTTTTCAGCTCTGAGGAAGCATCCATATCTTTGAACTCTCCAGCGATGTGGACAATACCGTAACAGGTCATGATAAATGACAACAAAGTCTGCAGTACAATCTGGAAACACAAAGAAGGAAAACGCTTGGTAAAACAAAGAAAAAAAAGAAAAGTATTTGAAATCAGGAAGAAAGCTGAAAGTAAGGATAAAAGTTACTCACATCAATTGGTAGCGTCTCGTGCTCCTTCTCTGTAAGTCGCATGTATGATCGATCTGATGGGAGAAACATGTTTGAGCTAATGCAGTTAAAATGAACACCTCACACAAACAGTGCTAATTAGCCAACTCTAAAAAGGGCTCCAAAAGAAATGCCATTACTCTAGATAGCTGTCTACCACTAGCACTGACTCTGCACTGCAAGGAAAAGATTTCAATCGCAACCACTGCGCCCCATTCAAAGCGGAGCAGAGTCCACCTAGCATGATGTTAGCTGGCCAAAAGGCCCGAGCTGCTGTTTTGTCGAGCTACCCGGTGATACCGGAGACAGTGTGCGTTAAATACAGCTACAGAGACGTGTCTTTCGCTCTGTGTAATGAAACTCACGTTGTGCCGCTGAGAAAGCAGCATGAGCTAAGGAGAAAAGTCCGATGCCGACAACACCTTTCCAAAACGACGAAGCCATCTTGAACCGAAGCGAAGAGGAACTGCGCGTACGGTGTCGTAAAACGGTGTCGTAAACAGCCGCACACATGGCGGTGTAAAAAAAACACCCTATTAATAAGTGGGAAATTACATATTAAGGGAAACACGTATTAATAAGTTATATATGAATATACACAGACTGAATGGTTTAATTTGGCTACTTTATTGGTCGCGAATACACGGCCCTTCCTCATTTGTGCTCTTACTTTGAAGGGATGAGCTAATATCCGCTCTAGCCTCTGCCCTTTCCGGTTTGCTCGCGTAGAGCTTCCATATGCCATATCATCTATAACTTATTATATCTCTTTGAAACATTTACTCACTCGACAGTACTAATTAAAAAAACACAAACATGGCAGAAGCCATTCAAAAGAAGCTGAAGGTGGAAGTGGAGAAATACGCGCAGATGCAGAAAGGTGGGTGCTAGCTAGCCCTGCGTGGTTTCTCCTAGTGTGACATGATGCATTGAGCTAACTGACCATATTAGGAAAGGTAGATATACATTAAAGTGTGCCGTATTCATTTGAATTATAGTCGCAACAATACTTTCGCTGTAATTAAAATGTAACCAGTTCCTCCCCTGATTAGCTAACTGTGTATTGTTCAGAGGTTAGCAAGAGCATGTCAGCCAGACAGAAGCTCGAGACGCAGCTGACAGAGAACAACATTGTTAAAGAGGTAACTATGATCGCTTATTTGCTATTTTATTCACTGATAGCACCATTGGCATACCATTTGTTTCTATGTTGCGGTATGTGTTGTGTTCTGTAGTAAACACGAGATCTCATTTTGTCTTTCCAGGAGCTTGATCTGCTGGACTGCTCAAACACCGTTTATAAGCTCATTGGTCCTGTATTAGTGAAGCAGGACCTAGATGAGGCCAAAGCCACAGTAGCCAAAAGGCTGGAGTACATCAACGGAGAAATGTAAGCCATTTCACCCACACCAATGTGTGAAGACACCTTCACAGTGCTATGGGAATACATGAGGTTTTGGTCACTGGGGATCAATTATGATTCAAAACACCCTCTGTGAGTTGACTAAGTGTAGGTGTTGTGATGATGGGGGAGAGGTGGAGCGGGCGCACACACCGTCTATATTGGGGGTGGGCAATGATTTTTGAGAACATGAGAAGCTGGGACGGTTTTGGATGGCTGCCCCAACAAGCTTATAAAGAAGTTAAAATTAATATTGAATTCATATTTAGCACATCTGAGTTCAGCTTATTGGTGCAACCCTCCACAACAGTCCCGGGTTCTTGGGAAAATTAATTGGCCTCCTCTGGTCTATAACTGAGACTCATCAGTATTGCAGAATTTGTGACATTCAGAGAGTTCAATTTAAACAAAAAAACTACCGTCAAGTCCAAGAGCTCAGATTCACTGGTGATTGCACACAAGTAAAAAGACAAGCAGCGCCATCACCAACTGCAGCAGTAATTCAAGTTGTTATTGGTGTTATTGTAAAGGCTGCTTCGCAGTCAGTCTTGGACACGTGCATGACTTCCTGAAATCAGCTGTCATGTTGTTTAGTCATATTAAGCTCAAGGAATAACTGATAAGAGTCCAAGTTCTTTTCTTTTCCGATAAGATAAAATAAGATAACCTTTATCAGTCCCACACGTGGGAAATTAGTTTTGTTCAGGATGAGTTCAGGATGTGGTGGGAGTCAGCAAATCTGTTTAGGATTACTATTGCCTCGCTGTAGACTAAATACAGTGGACTCAGAGGTTCCTTTTGTGCCAATATTCTGGTCCCACTGTGGCCTGAATCTGCAACAGAAGACTCTTATGAAGCATTTTAACTTCAACTCCAGACTATACTTACAGAGCTAATTAAACCAGCTCTGGGAAAACATTTGTCTGTTTCAGTTCAACTTCCAACATTAATTCTTTCCTCTTTTTGCTCTTCTTGTCCGTGTCGACATACATGGGACAGTGTTTGAAAAAGTATTTTATTACTTCATGTTTTGTTTTTGTTTTTCCATTGTTTGCAATCTGTCCAGGAGAATAGATCCATCTTGCTGTGCCCTTGCTCTTGTTGTGTTGCCCCAGGTCTTCCCGCCTCATGTTTCCCCACTGGTGTGCACACCAAGCCAGTTTTGTAGCTGTCCTCAATATCACCCAGCTGCCTCTAAAGAAAGTCTCATGTTATGGTCAAATTGATTCCATTTCCCCTGTTGTGGACTGAAGTCCTTTTCCAGTCTGCACCTTAAGACAGTGAAACCAGAGTCTTTTCACTGGACTCACTGGAGAGGCAGCTGATTATTGCTCCAATATGTATTGTTCCAAAGTGTTTTTATAGCCACATGTCTAATACTGTGGTAAACACTACAGTTCACATGTGAACGTAGTTTTGGGACAACTGGAACCTCATAAAATCAGAAACAATGCCTGCCCATTAAAAATGAACTGTGCAGGCAGCTTACAGATGGCTCCATTGTACATATGAGAACAGACTTTAGCTGTGTCACTGTGCTCCTTCATAGGTAGAGGGCAGTCATGAGCTTGATCTGTGTCAGTCTTTTCTCCTCACTGAGATTACATAATAGCAGGAGAAGATTTAAAAAGGCCAGTCGTTTAGGCAAAAGTACTAAACTAACTTCTTGATTCAGCTTTATTGCCACTTTGTACTTTTTAAACGGGTTACATTTTTTTGTACAATTATAGATAAAAATAGAATAGAATTCAACTTTGTCATTGCACATGTCACAAGTACAAGGCAACAAAATGCAAAAATGTGGGTGTGTGGGCTTGTAATACTTAATTTAAGGTAGTGTTCTTTTTGTGTTTGAATGGTTTGAGATATTAAATGTTAAAGTATTATAACCCTGAATAATTACAGATGTTCAGTGTACAAGAATGGGATTTAAATATTCCTCATTTGTGTGTGTGTTTAAAACTCAGTGGTTTCCTTTTTTTGTCCTTTTGCAGTCAGAGGTATGAGACGCTACTGAAAGACATGGAAAAGAAATCCGAACAGCATCGAGAAGTGTTGTCAAGTTTACAACAGGAGTTTCAGAAAGCCCAGGGCCTCGCTGTGGGCAAAGTCTGATGGAGTGATGTAGCTGCACGCACGCTTACACAAAGTAGTTAATATCATGTAAACCTGCGACACTCTGCTTGTTTCTTGGCATTTCTTTACAGTGTTATTACTGTGACTTTTCTCTTGATACGAATAAACATTTTTTTTTTGTCATGAACCATCACCTTTGTTAGTTTTCATTTTAGAGGGCATTTTACCTTTAGGACATGTGCTGCATCCTGACAAATTACACACCAGGCCTGTGCAGCACTCTGTTTGTTTCTGTGAACATTTGCCTTAATTACTGGGGCATGCTGGTTGCCACCAGAGCAGATGTTGTCCAGTCACTGACCTCTTCCACAGCTCACAGCAGAGAAAAAAGCACAGCGGTGCTGCTTTGTTCAACTCAATGAATGTGCGTTCCTCTCCATTTACCACCAGCGGAGGGGTTCGCTAATAGTCAAGAAGTGAAGCCTGTCTGAGGGTTTAAAGGAAAAACATATACTCTAAATTAATATAGATATGCGACTAAACTGTTGTCAGCCAGCGGATTTTGAGCTTTTAAAAACTGTTCATACAGAAGAAATACCAATTATGTTATAAAAGTCGCACGTAAATCTGTTTCTTTGCTGAATTTCGCTGCTAACCTGTGTAATTGTAACCCTGCTTTGCAGCGTAGGCTACATGTGTAAAAGCCGAAGCCGAGCGCATTTACGGGCTCAAACTCCTGCATCACCGGTTTGCGTTAAAATGTTTCACATCTGCTGTGAGTATCCTTAATTTGGCTAACGCTAACCTCACGAGGACGTGCGGTAATTGGCACTACGACACGAAGGTGTCCTCGTGCACGAGTCGGTTATCTCCAGCGCGCGTGCTCCAGCAGACCCATTAACACCTGGAGGTGCAATATGCTTTAAACACAGCCAGAGCCGAGCCACTGACAGACCGAAACCAGCTGAACGTTCGGGTATTTAGTCGGTCTACACGAGAGAGATACTTTGCTTTGTTTTGTTTTTTATTGATTTCAGACAATAAAAACTGTCTGTTTACCTGCTATTAAATCATGTGCTGTATTTTGTGGCTCTGACTTGTGTCTCCTGCGAGCGTCAAATGCTTTGTTGTGGAGGGCAAACGGCGTGTTTATTGTGTTCTCCCTAATGTGGGAAAACCATCACGGGCGGGAGCAGCTGCCGATCTGCAGGTTTAGTCAAACACTTTCCGATGCTACAGTTTGGGATATTTGTTTTGGGACAAAATTCAATTTCATGTCCTCTCTGGCATCATTCTGAGCAAATCTATCTGATTTATAGGTTGTATTCTTATCCACTTCACAGCGCCTTTAAAAAAAACAAGTTTCCTGTTGACCTGTTTGATCTTCATTTAGACAGATGCCCCTCTAATGAAACCTAATCTGATTTCAACTTTAATTGATTTACTTAGTCTTGTGTGGGCTTTTCTTCGTGCGGTTAAAGCTTAGAGGCGCACAAAGGAGCATCCTGTCCAGAGATCAGCGCAGCGGGACTAACACCTCCTTTGATAGATGTTTTCAAACGCACTTTGAAGGAATTCCTGTAGGATTTTTGATAAGGAGACTTAAAGAGACACACGATATTTCAAGTCGCTATAAACATGAAGCTGTGGATGAGTTTGTGAGTTTTGACGCACAAACACAGAAAAACATACATTCTTGAAAATGTCTTCTTTTATTTGTGTCCTCTGTCATTTTTTTTAAACTTAAGGCATTTCAGCGATGTGAAGGGAAAACGAGAGCAGTTACATTTTCAAATAAAAGGGGATGATTGCAGGACAATCAGCGCTACTTTATCCAGGACGGGTAAGCGTTGGGCTGTGACCTATCACATCCAGCGTGCATTGAAATGCTGATGGGGGGCAGTTCCCAGTTTTGAGTGGATCTTTTTTTCAAATGCAGATAAGCACACAATCGAGGCTGTTATCGCACTGATCACACCTGGCGGTAGCCTATTCAGACAGTTTCATCAAATCTGTCACCAAAACCCAGAACGTGGATTTCAAAGTTTCTCAAGGCTAAATAAATATCAGCCCCCCTCCCCTCACCACCAGAGACAGTTTCCGTGATGCTGTCCTTTCAGTGGCTTTGATGACACAAACAACAGCAAAACACTTGCTGGCTGAATATCCCCAAGATCTAAATGATGGAGATGCATCAAGACACTGGCTGAATATATCCAACATGCTCCTTTTACAGAACCTTGTTAGTATATGTTCTAAGTATAGGTCTTTGGTGGAAACAGACCACATCAAATATACCTCAACAAAACTGGCAAACCTACATTACTCAACCAGACCATTTTACCATCTGGACGTTAATATAGTTTAATATATTTGTATTTATATAATGTATTTACTTTAATTAGTTTACTTATTCTATGTGTGTTTAATTATCAGAATAAGATTTAAGAAGTTTGGAATAGTTTCAGTTTATTCTTAAATCACAAATCAACTCAAATACAAGGTCCAACATAATATTATATAAAGCTTATAAATGGGGACTCAAACTTTAGATAACATGGACCAAATACATATATAATTTTCAGCATATATTATCATCCTACCCTAAATCAATGCAAATATCCTAAAATAACCCAAGGATCCTCACATATAAATAACACCAATCCAATAGTTTTAAAAGGTCTTTATCATACAGGGTTTTAGTAGCAACTGCTTTGAAGCTCATTCTAAAATTGTGGATCTCTACAGTTTACACTAAAACTTGTACAATTAACTTTGCATTTATTTCCCCTCAGAAACATTTTTTTTTGCATCGTATCTGTGAGAGGAATAATCTATAAGTCTAACATTACTTTACATTACACAAGCATTCAGAAAAATGTTGCATTCAGTTAACTAAAGATTTGTAACTATGAAAAGAGGATCCGCCGGAGCATCCAGCTATATAACTTTGGTTTGTAAAGTCTGTAATCTGTATGTAGGGTAAGTAATGCACCATAAAACAATACAGCAATTTCAGTGAGGCTCCGAGTCAATTTAAACCCGGTAAAAGGTCTCACTTTAACAAATAAATCAACATATTTAGATTATTTCTTAGTAAGGCTTTTAGTTAGAAATGATTCAATGCAAAAATGTAAATCTAATTTTTGTTATTTTTTTCTGGCTTCTGTTTGAACAAAACACAATAAAATTTGTTGAAAAGGAAACGCACTAGATTTAAACCAGACATTCACCTTTATCGATCCCTCATTTATAATATGTTGGACATTTAAATAGTAGCAACATTACTTCATGCCAGAGAAATTAACGAAAAAAGCTGTCGGCATACCAAAGAATAAGAAAAGACCCTAATGTTGACCCCCCTCCCACAGGTGTGTGTGTGTGTGTGTGTGTGTGTGTGTGTGTGTGTGTGTGTGTGTGTATATTATATACATACATACAGTACTACATACATATATATATTCCATTTCACACCTGGTTTTGCTTTTTAGTTTCCAATAGCCTTTTCTTTGACGTGGGAGGATTTTGTGGATTGGATGGTGCCGCACCCTGAAGGAGTCTAGACTCTGGACAGCGTGTGAATGGGCGCCATTGTTTGCTCCTCTACCCCCGAAAAAAAACTGCTCTGATGATTCGCCTGCCTATCAGCATCACAAAGGATGTCATAACTGTCGATCGTTGTGGTTAACTATCCTGTGCCCGTTTCATCTACAAGTGCAGCAGCTTTAAAAGCTTCACACGATACAACAGGCCACTCTGGGAGGTTTGAGCAAACTGTGTCTTTATTGAAGACTCAGCAAACACATTCATGAATTATTTCTCACACACAGTGGCTCAACACACGTTCGAGCCAAAAAAAGAGGGAAAAACAAAAAAAAAAAAAAACCCTCAGCAACAGTAAAGCAGGGAAAGCAATTTTTCGCCCGTCCTGTCAGCACAAATAAATGTTTTACGTACTGATGCGTAAATGTGGAAAAAAAAAAACTTATGAGCACATATAGGTGAGGCTCAACGTTTTAAAAAGAGAAATCACTGATTACACTCGTACATGTGCGAGGTAATAGAAAGTGACTTGAGTGAGCTAAATACAGGCTGCGCAGTAGCCTAAAAAATACACATTTATACATTTTGCTCGCATAGTTACAGTAGGTACAGTAGTTACATGGACACATAAGCCTCGGTCTTGATGCTGGAATCACTGAGGCCAGGGCCTCCACAGGGGATCAGGGATGTGCCCCACACCTGCGGGGGACAGATTGCTGGTGTCAACGTGGAAGCCAGCCTTCTGCGTCAGGTAGTGGTGAGAGAGCTGGGGGTGATGGAAGGGCAGAGGATGAGGAGGCAGAGCAGCAGGAGGATGGTGAATGTGGCCGGGAGTGGTGGGGTGCATGGGAATCTCTGGAAGCGTAAAGGAAGCCCGAACAGCCGCTCCGCTGGGCTCCCCTG
This sequence comes from Haplochromis burtoni, assembly GCF_018398535.1. Lineage (NCBI taxonomy): Eukaryota > Metazoa > Chordata > Actinopteri > Cichliformes > Cichlidae > Haplochromis > Haplochromis burtoni. The sequence goes on from NW_024582380.1 coordinate 770,486, forward strand.
CCTCCTGGCTCTTGCTGGCTATGAACTGGTTGACCCTGAGCAGGCAGGTCCTCATGCCGTCATGGTAGCTGGACTGGCAGGCACAGGCCGGTCTCTGCTCCACGGACAGGGCCCTCTTTGAAGCCTGGTGATCCTTCTGTACATCCTCCTCTGCCTTCAGGAAATCGACCACACTCTCTAGAATCTCTGCCTTCTCCACTTTCGGATTCTTTAGTTTCTGCATTAAAATCAAATCACTCACAAACAGCATATAAAATAAACAACAACAACAACAACAAAAACATTATGAACAATCGAAATTAAAACTACGACGCAGAGACGTACCTCATTGTGAGTGCTCTCCAGCATCAGAACTCGCAGAGTCTCCAGACTGTGGTTGATGCGCTCCCGCCTGCGCTTCTCCATCTGAGGTTTAGAAATCTTTGTGGGCGAAAAAGTAAAACACTTTAGACTGCAAACAGGAAGATCGCGCTTTTTGCACAAAGTGTTGCTGTCTGCGGAGATGTAACTCACCCTTCTGGCGGCCCTCTGTCCTCGAGCTCCAGGTGAAGATATAGCCTTCATGCTTGCCTCGTGCCTCTCCTCGTTGTTGCAGATCCAAACCGAACGAATGACACAAGTTTGCGCCCTTGTTGCAATTTGTTGATCCCCGTGCACACGGTCACGCCCCCTCTTGACACCCGAAAGAATCTGAGTCACGTGGTTCGATACAGCCGTTGCTTCCATTGAATTTTAAATGATTTTGTTTAGGCACTCTTATTAAAAATGTTTATTGATTTAATGGAACTTTTTGAACGAGTGAAACAGCTACACACGAGGCCTGCCTTTTTTACGCATTTAACTCGGACAGTTTCTTTTAGATCAGCTCCCCAAAAGCATGAACTCTGTCTACTCCTTTTTCTTTTCGGTTAATACTTGTGTCTGCTTGATGCTTGAAAATAAAGATCAGCGGTATTTGCGCAAACACTGCCTCATTCATATTTCTATTTTGAATTATTTTTGTGCGTTTCTTCATCAATTCATCAGCCTCATGTTGCCTTTGCTTGTGCACCCCGACACAGAATACCTTAAAAACCTAACACTCAAAGAGACTCGTTCAAAACAAACAAAAAAGCAAACGCGATGCCATTAACAGTTGTCTAATTGTTCTTTTGGAAAGTAAAATGGTGATCCAATGAATACGTTGAACAGGCACTCGATTTATAGGATTATTGTTTTTAACGCACGATTTGCATAAATACACTCAGTCGTCTCTCTTGGCCTCCTCTCCACATGCTGATGACGATTTAAACAAAAATGTAAAGTTGGATTCATCACCCCAGATTCAGACTTTGATTTTTCGGCATTGATTTTTCGTGTGTAGTGTGGTAGACCTCAGCCTTCCACCCCTTAATTCCTTCCTTTACAGCTTTTTTTTATTGGTTTGGCGCAGTTTCCACAAGCAATTGGTACATTTTCAAAACTCTTAGTACTTATATCACAACAGATCATCAAAAGTGCACCTTTTTCAAACATTTCAGCATATTTTCAATTGTGTTAGTAGTACAATACACATAATGACAAAATATCATTTTCACTACACAAAATAAGTGTTTCATCTAAATAAATGTTTCGTTCACAGTTACTGCCTTTCATAATGTTGTCACTATAAAATTTTTGATTTGCATCTCTTATTATTCAGTTTAATACATTTTTCTGTCATTTAATTCAACCGATCTTAATGTTTAATCAATGAATCATTCATTATGTCCATGGATTTTCAACTTGACTGATTGTTGTCTGGTCATTTGTAAGTTCCTTTTGAGAGGAACAATGTCCAGGTGAAACAACTGCGTTCAGAATATATTCAGGTACAACACTAAACTGGCATGCAATTACTGTAACAGAGGGTGATGGAGCTGGACGCTGCTGTGAATCATCACAAGTATATTTTTGTTGATGAGGCCGTTTTCAATCTGGCAAAAACTAGACACAGAGGACGTAACCTTATTGGGCTACCATCCACGTCCCTGGACAACGTGGGGGGAACATCTCAATGTGTGCAGCTATATCTGAAGATGGTGTGGTAGGCTGTAGACCAGTTCTAGGGTCATACAACACTGAACACCTGATAGTTTTTTTTTAAATGAACTGGAGCAGGCCTGTCAGGGAGAAGACATCGTCTATGTTGTTGTGTGGGACAATGTCAGCTTCCACCATGCACAGCTGGTTCAGGAATGGTTTCAAACACACCATATTCCCCTTTCCTCAACCCAATTGAGAAATTCTTCTCTACATGGAGGTGGAAGGTGTATGATCGCCATCCCCATGAGCATGTCTCCCTTCTTCAAGCCATGTGTGAAGCTTGTGGTGATATAACTGCTGAGCAATGTCAAGCCTGGATTCGTCATGCCAGGAGATTTTTCCCACGGTGCCTGAACAACGAAGACATCCACTGTGATGTTGATGAAAACTTATGGCCCAATGTTAATGACCGGCTTGATTAATTGTATAAAAGTGATAAAAATAAAATAAAAAATATATTGTGCTTATGTAAATGACTTGTTGTTTTTTCTCCCTTTTTCGTGTGTGTGTGTGTATGTGTATATATATATATATATATATATATATATATATATATATATATATATATATATATATATATATATATATATATATATAATATATAGATAGATATATATATAGATATATATATAGATATATAGATATATAGATATAGATATAGATATATATCTATAGATATCTATATCTATCTATATATATATCTATATCTATATATCTATATCTATATCTATATCTATATCTATATATATATATATCTCTATATCTATATCTATATCTATATCTATCTCTATATATCTATATCTATATATCTATATATATCTATATCTATATCTATATCTATATCTATATATATATATCTATATTATATATATATATATATGTCAGAAAATATTGTAAACTTCAGTGAGAGTGGGTGATCAGTATTGACCTTCTATAGCACAGTGTCTTCCAAAGGTAATGGCAGAGCTATAGCTTTATTACCTTTACAAACAGACGCAAATATATATCTATATATATATATATATAATATATATATATATTAATATATATATAGGACAACTTACCTTGTATTATTTGCTCCTGAATGAAATGATTGGTAAAAGTACTAAGTTGAAAAAAGATCTTACTGTTTTGTTTGGGTGATTAAAGCAAATGTTCTCAGAATATATCACAATGATCATATGTTCTGCAACAATGATTAAGTGGAATGAAAATATGTGCAAATACAATGAAATCATGACATCAGATTTTAAAGAATGACTAGTGGTGTTACAAATGTGATCAAATGTGAGTTTTGTACTGAGAGATTTAAAAATGCACATTTTAGTTATGAAAATAGTACCAAACCAATTTAAAAAAAACTGTAAGAATGGCTGAAGGAATAGTGGCATCTCTCAGGTCTTGTGTCAGGATTTTGTTCCCTTGTTTCTTAAGGACGTGCTTTTCATTACTGATATTTTCATTAGCTGGTGATATGTTTTTAGGCCTGCATGTTCTTCTTTTGTCCTCCACCTGTGGATTGTCCTCAGTTGTTGTTTTTTGTAAGGACAAAGTGTACACGCCATGTTTCGAATAAAATCTCTTTGGGAATCCCCTTATTCGTGCAAAAAATAGTCATTTTTCTGCATGTCAAATTGTGTCTTAAATTTGGCATTTTTGCCCCATAGATAGAGGCCGCTGGTAACAATAAATAAATGCAGAAATATTAAAACAAAATAAATAAAATAGATTATTTGCTCCATTAAGGTAGGTGCCTTTTTATGCTTGAATGATGTTAAGTGGCTTAACAAGCAAACAAAAACAAAAAAAATCCCCAAGATATTGCTTAGACAGTGGTCAGATACAACAACTGAAAATATATGAAAAAGCATTCGATGTCCAGAAAAACACAAACGCCTCCATAAAGCCTGAACACTACAGAAAGTCACTGGAGGCGAAGTATAAAGCCACGAGGAATGGCTCAAGACTTTTTAGAAGTTGATTTTTACACTCAGGTGTAATGATCATTATCAACATCACCAAGAAAAAAATCGACTTTTTCTAGTTTTCTACTGAATAACAAACATGGATGCCCTCACGGCATCTCGCTTCCACACACTGTTATGTTTTTGCTGTTCTTTAAACTTGTTTGTTTCATGTGTTTGGCCTTAAACATTTTATACATTAACAGATGTATTTCTGACCCTGATCTACTGTAATTGTTTCCAACATGTCATGCTGGTGAGACCCACTTTTTTTCTTCTTTAAAAAAAATCTTTCCCGGGCGTACTTATTAACTATCGAAATACAAATAGTGAAATCATCGAGCTGAACGACTGTTTCAGTGTGACCTGCGTGTTCTCACATGACGCAGAGTGAGTGAAGTTGGCGTTAACTGCGCTTTTAGCTTAGTGTAGCTCTCTGTGCACTGCATTTATGGTCACCCTGATCCTCATAATGGGCTAAAGAGTGTGGAGATAACACTGGGATGATCGGATCACGGGGATCCAGAGGAGATTAAGTAGCTTTTCAAAAGCAATGATACTTCCGTTTCAAATCAAAGAAAGGGCGATTAGTGGAGGCCCGGGGATCAGCCCTGGTTTCTATGGCAGTCGGGAAAGAAACTCGCTCTTTAAGATACACCATTTGCAGCATGAGGATATAAAATATAGATATAGAAAGGAATTAGGTGTTCAAGTTGTGAATGCAAATACAAGTAAACGCACAGTTTGGGTCTCCGAGTGCGCTCGAGCATTAATGTGTGCAGGATTTAAGCCACGTGAACCCGCCCCATAAATAATGAGCCCGTGAAACCTAGGATGGAAACTGACTAGTCTGAAATGCTGCCCTTCTAGCAGAGAAATGGAGCATTCAGTTCTAATATGGTGACTCCTCGTGTGTGCCAGTGACAAAGGAGGCTGGGGTGTCGGACCTGACAGGTTTGGGAACGTGGAGCGAGGTCGACAAGTGGTTTGATTTTGAAAGAGTTTGTGTGAAGTCCAAACACCCAACCAACTGTCCCGAAGGAGAAACTGGCACACACTTAACGCTTGGGTGTCATAATCATCATCTTCACACGTCATCACGTCAGCACACCAACTTGCCCTTCTCCCATTTGGCCCATATCTACAACTGTGCGCTCACGAAGTTGCTTAAATCTAGTTTTTAACGATTATCTTGTGTGCGTAAAGCTGCAAACGCAGACAACACACGAGGCTATCTTCAACTTGCGCCCTGCTCCTTCATCTTAACTTGGCCTTTAAAGAAGAGGAAGGACAAAAATCACTTCATGCAACGTGCTGATGTCTCACACGTCACAAAAGTCCTTGTAGCTGCTCGTTTTCTCACTTTGTCCCTGTTCCCACGAGAATGGGATGTTTCCCATGATCTCACTTCACCAAGTGCACCTTCTTAGTGTTGCAACCAAACCTCTTTCCTTATTAAAAAAA
>NW_024582380.1:776027-805694 GCF_018398535.1 Haplochromis burtoni
TATCTATCTATCTATCTATCTATCTATCTATCTATCTATCTATCTATCTATCTATCTATCTATCTATCTATCTATCTATCTATCTATCTATCTATCTATAGGCCACACGTTTAGCCACAGATTTAACATGTTGTCTTTAATTGTCACCATGTTGGTAACGGTTTCAAGTTTCGGTTTTCCCACAGTCACTCCAGTCTCTGGTCAGTGTCATCACGCACACGTGCCAGCCAATCAGAGGTCGCAGGAGGTGCACTTATAAGTCCCCCTGTAGGAGGCAGGGGGCTTTAAACCTCTGGAGGACATTTGCATAGAGCACTGCAACATGACCAGGAAACTCCAAAACCAAACCCAGAATGATGGGAAGAGCAGGAAAAGGGTAGGAAACTGTATCATTATTCTGTGTTATATTGCATGATTCTTTTTGGGATTAGGAAAACTTTTTATCACTGTAAGCTAATGTTCTTATTCTAAATTGGGTAGACGAGGACAAAGTAGCTTCTTAGCTTTAGCAAAGCAGTGAAGTCAGCATTCGTTGTGTTGAACTTTCATCACATCACTAAAGCAAAGCTTTGTCGTGACCTCTCAAAGACTCTGAAGCCAGTTGTGGAAAAGAAGAGAAGAGATCGAATAAATCAAAGTCTAGCTGAACTGAGGCATCTGCTGATGAATGCCACATCTGATCCAGTGAGTAATGTCTGAACAACCTTAACTGTGTATGAGTTGGCAAGTAAGCCATAAATGCAGTGGGAAAAAACGGTTTCTCCTCTCCTTTGTTTTTTGATTTGACCTGTCCATCATCAACAGCGGCTGCAGAATCCAAAAATAGAGAAAGCAGAGATTCTGGACTTGGCTGTTGACTATCTCCAAAAGTGGACTGATAAAAAGGGCCCGAGCAATGGTTAGTTAAGAAAAATCAAACTAAAACCAGCATATTCATGTTCCACTTGTTTATCCCTCACATCTCTGTCTTTTTGCATCCTGCAGACTCATTTGATACTCATGCTCCTTTGGCAGACAGTGGCCACTCGGAGTCCAATGCTCCTCCTCTCTTTGGCAGAGAGAGCGCAGGTTTTCAGCAGTGTGTGGCCCAGCTGACCAGCTACATGCACAGGATAACACCGGCACAGAGAACAAGCCTGATTGAGGGGCTTAAACATCACGCAGAGGGTCTGCAGCTGAAACCAGACTTCAACCAGCGCGCAGCATCTGTGGATACCATTTGCTCATCCGACTCCAAAGAAGATCCTCCCGTTTTGCTTTTCCCGTCTTATTCCCCATTTCAGCCTCTCGCTTGTTCCACGCCATGCCATGACTACCTGAGCCCTCCTCCTTCTCCCTGGCTCTCCCCTTCTTTCTCCATGTATGCCACCTCTTCTTTTGCGTCATTTGCCTCTCTCTTCTCCATCCCCCCCAGCCTTTCACCTCCATCTTCCAACACCTCCTTCTTTAGCTTCTCACCCACAGTTCCTCACTCCATCCTCTCCCCTCTCACCACAATGAGACCCCCCTCAAACCTTCTACACAGGGAAGTGTTGGCACCAAACTCTTCCCCACCCATTTGGAGGCCTTGGTTTTGATGTGGATCAGAGACTGACATGCTGACAGGAGCAGAGCCACCTAGTGGGGATAAATTGCAATTGAGGGTGGAAAATTCTCAAAGCCTTGAATGTACAGTGTACAGATTTTTAAAGTTGCCTATAATGTATTACTATTCTTGTAAATAAATTAAGTTCAAATTCGTAAAGTGTGTATTTGCTTCCTCCCGTGCCCATGTGATATGTCATTAATCTAAATCAATAGCTCCTAAACAATCCTGAACAATGGCAGAGCCATACATTTTTTTAAAGAATATTTGTGGCCAGGCTGAGACCAGAAACTGATTTTATTTTATTTGTATTTTCAGCTCTTAATCTGTAAGGGAAAAAACAAAACCAGAACCCAACAAACTTGCAACAGATGCTAAATGTATTTTTCTTTAAAATGCTAATAAGGTAAACTGTAGTGAATTGGGCCATTAGGTAAAGTGGGCCATTCATGGTTTGAGTGTCTCAGCTCTTTGAAACTTAACAGCCAATGGTCTCAACAACAGCTTTACAATTAGCATTTATTTTTATTGTTCAGAGTTGTTGAGAGGTGCAGGGCAATTTCTCAGGCAGCCTTAAAATACTTCACAGTGAGTGGTGACATATCAAATCAAATCTTGTTTATAATCTCACTAAAAGAGCTTGAAAACATTATTTTCATGTACATTTTCACAAGTCACAGCAGTAAAGCAACAACTGATGGAGGCTGTGGCAACATCTGGAGGTGTGTTTGCCCAAGAAACACGGGGCAGTTCATCAACCACAGTGCAACAGTGTAGCTCTGGATTGCAACAGTGATAATAAGGGCGACTGTGGCTCAGGGGGTTGGGAATCGCATCTGTAACCGGAAGGTCGCCGGTTCGATCCCTGGGCTCTCTGTCCTGGTCGTTGTGTCCTTAGGCAAGACACTTTACCCTACTGGTGTTGGTCAGAGGGGCCGATGGTGCGATATGGCAGCCTCGCTTCTGTCAGTCTGCTACAACTGTAGCTGCCTCCACCAGTGTGTGAATGTGAGAGTGAATGAATAGTGGTATTGTAAAGCGCTTTGAGTGCCTTGAAAAGCGCTATATAAATCCAATCCATTAATATGTGTGTTTTGCAAATATTAGGCTACAAATTTCCATTTGGTTCCCTGCTGTTTTAGGACAGTATCAGAAGCAGCTCCGCTGGCTAAAAATGAGCCTACACACAGTATGTTGATGTCATGTTACTTATGTGGCATTAAAGAGCATTAGAGGCATAGTTTATCCCGCTGGTTCTCAAACCTTGTCTTAGATGCCAAAAAATGTTCATGCTTCCCCCAGTAATGCCCCACCAAGGGCATCAGAGCCAAAGTTTGAAAACCATGGGTCTAGGGTACACATACACAGCCTCCACATCGCACCATAAGACTGTACTTAAGACTGTGTGAGATAAATTGAAGAATTCATTGGGTTTTGACTACAGTTTTGAATTCACACAGCAACTTAGTAATTGATCTTTACTGCCCTGCCCTGTGTGCCTTAGAAACAATACTAAAGCATGCCCTTTAGGACCAAGCTTGAACAGAATGTGTTTGTGTTTATGAAATGAATCTTTTAATCACATTTTTTCACCAGCTTTGGAAGGGCAATGCATAAGAGCCTTTAAATGAAGTAACTTGAACATTGACATGATGACCGATCACTTTTTAAAATTTGTCTGATGCAATGTTTGAAGTTAGGATACATACAATTTTAAAAATGTGCAATAAATTAACTCAAAGGTGTCAAACCATGTCAAAGTTCCTCTTTGATGATATTCTGTAATATGTTTTTAACACAGCCCTCTTGTGTTGCCCATAAATTAAGCTGTAGGGTATAAGTGGACACATGTAGTTTCCAGGATACAAGAATGAAAGTGTAAAAAAGATGAGCCGGTTTGATGATATTCCTTACACGATCAAAAGAGGGCAGCATTGACACAGCATACACCTGTGTGGCAGAGAAGGTGATCTGGCTTCCTTCGTGACCTGTCTTCCAGCGGGTGCTATAAAAGGCGGCTGTCATTCGGGCTAAATAGAGGATGTCATTGAGCTATTCCATCAGCGATAAGCTCGAGATGCACGATCATCACTCTTCTCTCTTTCCGTCTCTCAGTGCTCAGGCCACTCCTTATCTTCTGATTAAATCTCTATTACAAGCTCGGAATATTTTCAGCAGAGAGGCACCAAAGGATTTGGCCTGTGAAAACAGAATTTGTCACATGAGAGAACATGTCTTTGGATAATCGTTATTCCCCCCCCCCCACTTCTGAAGAAACTCTGGAGTTATGAGGTAGCCATTGTTCTTTGTCAAAGAAATGAGAGGGCACGCACATCACTGTATAGCTCGCTTCCCCACACTGCCTATTTTGATAATTCTGGAAAGAAAGCAGAGACAGTTGCTCATGCTGGAGATATGATATTTTTTTTCTTTTTTCTTTTTTTGCGGCATGGCAGATAATTAATAGGAAAAGAAATCACCTCTTGGATTGACCTGACAAAGGATGAAAAATCCCTGGCATTTTCTCAGGACAAGCTGATTACAGCTGATCCTGTTACCCTCTTTAATCACTGTTTTTTTCTGCCAGGTTGCATTCCTGGTTTGTAGAAAGCTCGAGATGTTGTGCTGTGAAGATGTCACAGGTTTGTCTCGGCCTGCAGAGAATCTGCAAATTCCTTTGTGTTGGTGCGTTTCAAAAGTCCAAATGCTGAGACGGGACTGGTGTCAAACACTTCCATCACACATGTGCACACTTGTATGTGTTGAAAGTGCAGTATGTACACTACACAGTATGCACACTGTACTTAGCCCAGCAGGTCCACAACGCAGGTGCTCGTTATGACTGTCTGCCAGAAGGAGAGACATCCAGAAAACGTCTACAGGCGTTCTTTTCAGGACCGAGGGTGACAAACATCAGAGATTTATAAGCAGCTCTTATATATTTACATCAGCTTTGGTAGAGCACATTTGGACATTTCATGTTTCGTTGATTGATAATCAGTACCCAACATGCATCACGGGTTTTAGATGCAGGTCATCAACTTAGTTTTTGTTAAAGAATAACCATAAAGTTTAGGTTATTTTTGTTTTTGGTTAGGGTTCAACACACAAAATGATCAAATCAAACTACATGAGACGTAATTTAAAGTGTAGAACTGACAAATCTAATTCTATTCAGTATGTTGAAGCTATCATACTACTGTAGTATCTCTGATGTTGGAACCACCCTTTCAAAAAGGTCATGTATGGTCATATGTGGATGCCCTGGGGCGCCTCTGCCAGTGCGCCCCAGGGCAGCTGTGGCTACAGTGTAGCTTGCCATTGCCAGTGTGTGAATGGGTGAATGACTGAATGTAGTGTAAAGCGCTTTGGGGTCCTTAGGGACTAGTAAAATGCTATACAAATGCAGGCCATTTACCATTTAGTCTGTGACCACACGGGGGCGCCCACATCGAAGAGAACAAGAAATGCAAAAAGAGGTATTCTATTGATTATTTTCTGATTGGGGCCATCTGAGAGATCAAGTTGGCTTATGGCATCACAACACTTACAACATTTGAGGTATTGGAAAATCCACACTGATCCTGAAAGTAACCAGCAATAGGATATAAAAGAAATTAGTTAGCAAGGTTCTGCACACTCATAGTTTAATGACTTGTCAGTCACAAGGTAAGGAATGCTTTACTGTCCATTTTACTCTAAATGGCACCATCATTTTTGAAGTCGCCCCCTACTCGTCATTACAAAGAATGCAGTTTAAAACACTTATCTTTTGTGGGAGGGTATGTTTGTGACTGTGATTTCCATCATTTGCTTCACTCATAGCAGCGGCAGATTCTTGGGAATGTGAAAGGATTAGAGAAAGGCTAAATTTCTTTTGCAGTGCAAAAAATCAGGACAAGTGCACATTTCATACTGTGAGATGATGAAAATCATTTACTGTTTTACGCATGAAGACAGCAGACTGTATTAGAATTTAGAGGTCACCTCAGAAAGTCAGTGATCTGGTAGCTCAAGTCACAGGTTATTGTAATGTGTGACGTATGGAAACATTCAAATCCACTAAGGTGTCAGTGGGGCTCACAGTTACCGGCAGGACAAATTAATCTTGTTTCACTAAAATCTAACCAGTACTCTGGGAGAAGTAACGTGTCTTATTATGGACTGTCGATGGATGACGGACGCCTCACCATGACCAGAGCCCATTGGTCAGGCCAGACGAAAACTAAGCTAAAAACCATGTGTTGAACTGCCTGTTATAACTTGTGTAAAATGCTCAATAGATTAAAACTCCCAACTATCCCAGCTGCCAGTTTGTTGAAGGGCTAACACAGAGAAACAGATTCACACCTACGGCCAATTAACCTAACCCCATACATGTATTTGGACTTTGGAGGAAACTGAAGAGATTCCTCAAGGATACGGGGAGAATGGCCCAAGCTTATAGTCGAACCCCGGACCTCTTCGCTGTGAGGTGACAGTGCTATGCACCATATCACGTTGCCCCAAAAAGATCATTTCAATTTTTCCTGATATTTTTTCCTTGGTATTTGTCATTGAAACTAAATCAAAAAACCCAAATACACTTTCAAAATCGGAACACTTCTGATTCCTCTCCCTCATTTCACAGGTCTTAACCCGTTTGTAGGTCCAACAGTGGAAAATGATCTTACACAGGAGGGAGAATCAGCTTACATTTAAATGCAGAATACTTGTGCACCTTTCCAAGGCCATTTCAGACTGATTCAGTGCTCCTCCCTATATTTTGGCAACATGATGAAATTGCCTGAAAAGTATGCAGAGGAAAAATCCAGACAGCACATTATGCACATTTTGCCCTTCATATTTTGGAATCTGTCGAATGTGAGAAAAACAGATGAGGAACTGCTCTCTGGAGTAACTGTTTGTGATTTTCTGAACCTCTGGTGTCTGGTGTGCTGTCTATTTGTGTAGGAGTGACTGTGCATTCTTTTGGAGTTGAGTCGATTTGTTTGACTAAGCTTTGCTTTGGAAGACAGTCCACGGACCCACTGCTTTTATCAGTCAGATTGAAGGACTGCTCTAGACTCCGTAAGCATCCGCGCAGAGAGGAGGACTCCTCACTAAGATCGCATGTCAATACTCAAGAATGTAGATCTGTCACTACTCACAACTAAATATCATTTTTTCCTACCTTTCATTTCTTTCTCTTTCCCTCTTTTTGCAAAGGTCTTTGATGTAAATAGTGAAAGGATCCCAGACTGTAGCAAATTACCTGAGGACTGAAACATTTTTGACATAAGTCCTGAGAGACGAGGGCAAGCCACTTTTCCTGGCGGCCCCTTTAGCGTTTTTAATCTGGGGCTGAGGGAGACAGCGGCGCTGACAGAATGATGGGACAGCTGGACATGCTTCCAGGCCAGCAGCAAGGGGCAAAAGAAAAGCCATGAGAAGGGCCACTGCAAACATCTCAGCACCGAGCCAACAACTCAGGACTGCAAACCAAAGCAGGACGCAGTGTGACACGTGTCCTTGGGAGACATCTACCTCCTCCACCTTTCTATCTCAATATAACAGTATGCATCTGCAAACACGAAGGAGGGAATTATAAAAGAACTGCTTTGGTTTTTTGTTTCATTTATGGCAAAAAAAAATGTCTCACACTTATGATATGTAGTGATGATGACTTATAACTGCAGTATTTCACAATAGCTTTGACTTACACAAGGGGTGTCGAACTCCAGGCCTCCAGGGCCGGTGTCCTGCAGGTTTTAGATCTCACCCTCGGTCAACACACCTGAATCAAATGATTAGTTTGTTCCCAGGCTTCTGGAGAATTTCAAGACATATTGAGGAGGTCATTTAGCCATTTAAATCAGCTGTGTTGGATCAAGGACACATCTAAAACCTGCAGGACACTGGCCTGGAGTTTGACACCTATGACTTACAGTCTCAATTATAACATAAAAAAGATTGGAACTGGTTCATTAACACTATTAATGTAATAAATAATTAATGAAGAAGCTAGTTTGATGATGCAGATAACACATTCAGTAATCGATGTCGATTAAACCACAATATTACTGCACATATGCTGCAGATCTCTAGACCAGGGGTAGGAAACTCCAGGCCTCGAGTGCCAGTGTCCTCCAGGTTTTACATGTGTCCTTGATCCAACACAGCTGATTCAAATGGCTAAATTACCTCCCCAACATGTAAGGTACTATGAGGTCTTACAGTGTTCTGGATCAACAGAGGAAACTTCTAGAACAGTCCAATAATATTGGCTTGCAATAGTCCAGTTGTGACATGATAAAGGCATGGACTCTGAGGCAAGCTGTTTCTAATTTTACACATATTGCATGGACAGAAAGCAATTTGTTTAATATGCACACTGAAGGACATATCTTGATCAAAAACGACTCAAAGATTTCTCACAGTGTTACTGCCGACCAAGGTAATAATGTCCGTAGTAAGTATTTGGGTACACATCATGGTTCTAAGATTTTTAGAGCTGAGCACAAAAACCTCAATTTCATCTGAAATCAGGAGGAGAAAATTATGGAACATTCAGGCTTTTATGTCTTTAAGGTATACCTGTAGTTTAGTTATTTGATTTCTGTCATCTGGCTTCATAGATATAACTGAATATCATCTGCATAGCAGTGAAAATACATTATGTCTTCTATTAACATTGCTTAAGAGAAGCATGTATATGTAAAAAATAATGGTCAGAGCACAGAAGTGCGTGAAAACCACAACTAACCTTTGTGTGTGAAGAAGTCTCCCCTACAATAAAAAAGCATCATTTGCATTGTGATTAAATCTCACTGAATCAGCTGTTGCATGAAAAAAAGAGACAGAGTTCCACATTTTGACAACATTTTGTTTGTAAAGGTAAGAAAATAGTTAATATTATTAAAAATTGTGCTTACAGTCATTATTTTGTTTGCATTCATTACAATTTCATGTAAGTCTTTCTGCATTTGTGTGGTTTTCTGTTTTTTTTTTTTTTTGGCTCAACTGGAAATGCCACAGTCAGGATTTAGTGTTTTTTTTCCTTCCAAGATCACTCTCATCTACACACACACACACACACACACAGAAACACACACACACACACACACACACACACACACACGACACACACACACACACACACACACACACACAGAGCAGCCAACACACACACACAACACACACACACACACACACACACACACACACACAGTTAAAATGCCCAAATTTACAAGAAATATGTTGACAGCCTGATACAAAAACAGTTCTGACTGCTCTACTTTACGTTCCTCTTCCAAACAACTGCATGATGGGTATTTATTCATTTTTACTGCATACCCTTCTTGCAAAATGTTACGCCTGTAATAAGGTACACAGCTAGCATTTCTAGGTGGGTGGGTGCATTTCTGTTTTCTTCAGTACTTGATTGTAAAGGACAGACTTTGGAGTCAGCTACCCAGTTTCCTGTGAAAGTCAATTTAATTTTTAAATTGTCTTTTTAAATCAAAGTTAGCATCCCATTTAATATCACTTTGAGATATGAATGCTTCTTTTTTATCAGCTCTAGCTAATGCTGGCATCAGCTAGTAATTCCTTAGAGGGTTATATTAAGTTCAACACAGCCAGGCTGTCTTAGGCTTAGCTTGGCTTGACAAATCCTAAAACCCCAGTTGGCGATAACAGGTATCACAATGTGGTTATCAACTTTCTCTGCTTTCTACTTCAGAGTCTGTGCATGCTCACATAAAAAAAGGTTTCACAGGTCACATGGCTTTTCTTCACAGAAAATGATTCCTATGAGTGTCACCTACTCCAGTCAGTGACAATATTAGATAGTGGTGTCTGGTGAGTTAGTGTAATAAAATACAATTTATTTAATTATTTTATTGTTGAGTGCGCTCTCAGTGCTGCTGTTTATTTACAAGGTGATGGCTGCAAGTTCTGAAACTTAAACCTGGATACATTTAAACATTAAAGGTTACCATCTCATAGACTAATAAGGTTTGTTGGCAGATGAAAGTGAAATTAATTGCACTGATTGAACAGGTATTCTTGATGTGTCTGTTTTGCGTGCCAGTTGTTGGAATTCCAGCTGTGTGAAACAGACTAAATAGCCAATGAGAATCAAATATAAAACATGTACACATTTTCTAAACAACATGCACATTCCTGTGACAATGCAATGCAGTTTGCACTTAACTCTGTGGTTTTATTCGAGTATGGAATAAATCTGCATTACATATGTTTCATATAAAACATGTAAACCCAACAGAAAATCTATACTGTGCTTGAAACATGAAGTACACAAAGGAGTAAATGGAAATGTGGCAATTTGAGAGGATTTTAACCCTTACATGCATGAATTATGACAACCTCAATCAGGATTTTTTTTTCCCCCTAATATTTCGGCATGAAAGAGGAATAAAAATACTTGAAAAAATCTTGATGAAGGTTGTCATAATTCATGTATGAAAGGGTTAAATAACAGAAACACGTCACACATCTATAATAACATTAAAGGACTAGTGGGTGCCAGGGTATGGAGTGACACGTCAGTGTGCAATGTGGTGCTTTATGTGCAAGTATGCCATCAACACTGACACAAATACAAGAAAACAGCCTTTGAATAGCTGTCCACTGTCGTGACCACTATGTATGAAAGGGTTAAACTGACATAACCAGGTTATGTGTTCTACATCAGTTACCATGGTGATTTAGCAGGGTAAAAAGAGAGCCCCTTTCGTAACACAGGAAACTTTGACTTTAAGCTTGAGATATCTGGCTAATCTATTAATCTTGCTTCTCAGTATACCCCTCTGGTCTACCCAACTATCTACATATGATCTCACAAAAGAAAACAAAAAAACTCCTGAACAGACAAGATGGCAACAGCCCAAAAGCCAAATTTGAAGGCCAATCTTTGATATAGTGAGTATGTTCAAAGAAAAATGTATAACTTGAATAACTGCTGGTAATACTGGGATGCAGATTTTGTTACACTTGGACAAACTGTTTCTTTCCAGTCTTCTAACAGAAGCAAACCTGCAAACATCTGCAGCCTGTAGAGACACACACAGTTGTTAACCTGACTCTTGGCAAGAAAGTGAAAATCTTATTTCCCTAAATGTGCAACTGTTACTTTAAGATTGGAAACTATGCCGGATTAAAATAAATCCTTTCACTTGAAAGAAAAAGTAACACATTTAGCTCAGACTGAACATCCCACCATCTTGACGGGAGCTCCATTGTCACGACAAACATGCTTTAAGCGGACAGGAAGTAACCTGAGCCAAACGAGAGGATATTGAATCAGATGTTGCTAGCTTGTTTTTCAGAGCAGTGCAATTATATTTGACATAAGGCGCTTTCCACTCATGCATCAGTGCTCTCCACTTTCAGAGACTGGTATCACATTGGTCCAGTGGTTTGCCTTTCTTCCTCTCAATTTTACAAAGTCATTTTGCTGTAGATGATGAACAATGGCTGTCTTTTCAGAGATCCTATAACCTTTTCTTCCCGGGGGACCCCTTTGCAATCGAGTATGCCAAAGCATATTGTCATTCGCGTTGCTTGCGCGGTCCAAATTGTAATCTTCCCAGTGCTGCTTAGCGATATCTTGAGATTCAAAGCGCAGTTAATTGTCAGCATGTTCTGACCTGAAATGCATCTCTGTTGGCGTCATCACAGTGCTACATTCATCACATTTGTCTTAAACTTTTAACCCAGAGGAGCCATTTCTTCAAACTTGGGGTTTTGACTCGAGCCTCTCCCGCCTGTTTTCCAGTATTTTCCTGTGTTTTGTGTTTGAGCTCTGGAGCGCTCCATTTTCTGTCTGGGAACATGCATCCTCTTCAGCTTGCGGGACCCTGTCCGCCCCCTCCACCCCCACCCATGGGTGGGCTGTGACCCTGCTTGCCTGCAGCCACTACAGGTTACAAACTCTCACCCTGCAATGCTTGTAATCCTAGGGATGTACTTCAGTGTGCTTAGTGCTCTTTGCCCCTTTCTAGAATTCAGTAGGAGCCCAACAGGTCACAGGTCAGCGTACCAAACAGAAGCTGCAGATAAAAATAGCCACTGATACATAGGTCATCTAAAAATACTAGCTCCTGTCCGTTCTTATTTACGGAATACTTTGTTTTGCAGGGAAACATTTGGGAACTTTTGACATTTTCCACCGGCCAACGTCTGCAGAAACAGGAGTGAGAGGCTGTTTTGTTCGGACAAAAAGCGGGCTTGATGATGCAGATGTCTTTTTCTTGTATGTAACCTCATACTGCTGAGAAAATGTCAGTGCAGGCGAAAGAGTGTGTGGACATCAGATTCTCCGGGACCTTAAGGGGCCCCATGCACTGACAAATAGAGCACTCTGTCCTTATCTCGACAAAGTAAGAATTCCACCTCTGCTGCTGGAGACGGCAGCGTCTGAAGCCAGAGTTTATGAACAATAAAAAGCATATTAGGAAAGCTCTAAAATTAGCCACGGTTGAAATAAAATTAGTCTTTATTGCAACTGTGTTTGACTTTGTATTGCCTCAATTTATAGTGGCTGCGCTATGTTTGACAGCAAACAGTGGATAGTTTAATAGGAAGGGTTGATAAAAGGTGATTGACACCAAAGTGCACAGTGTTCCAAGTTTACCACGCCATGACAAATCTATAAATACAAGCCTGGTGTTCTTTCAGGAAACGAGGTAGCCTCTTTTTCTAAGAATGAACAAACTAATCAAGACAGCATTCTAGTCCTTTATTGACTTACTCATGCATTACAAGTGTGGAAAAAATGCTTTTTTATTGCACTTTCACAAGATGACACCTGGCAGAACTGATGTAGGTGAGCAGAGTGTGCTCTGTCTTGGGGATCTGGGGTTTCCCACTACAGCTCCATGCAGGAACAAGCACCAGAGCAACGGAAAGGAGGAAATTATATATCTTGACTGCCAAATACCTACACTTTTAACTTAGGTGGTAGTCATTTGTGAGGTGGCTAGTGCAGTCATGCTAATCAGTAAGTGACCAGAGAGTAGTGATGCTTGGTGTATGAAAAACGGGAAAAAAAATACAATATACAACTTCTTACTAAGGTGTTGGTCCACAATATGCTGCCAGCTGTCATGTAATTAATATATCCTTAGTGCTTATTTTCTTATTATATTGTTTTATGTACTTTAATAATGAAGGTTTGTAAAGCAAGGCCACTTTTGACTCATAAACTGAGTGCTCAGCCAGACTGAAAAACAGGAAGTTAGTGTAGAGCTGTACAAGTATATTAATAAATACAGGAAGCCAGACAGAAAAGAGGAACTTGTACCATATAAGGAGTGTTTGTATCGAAACTGTGTGACGTGTAAAGTACCAAAATAACACCTATATGTGAGACGTTTTTAAATTCTAATGTTAGAGTTTCTGCAACTGGCTTTTGGGGCTGTGCAGGGCTCTCTCTTCCGGAAGATGATTGAATAAAAAGAATTATAAATGTTTTTGACCACTATGAGTCGGGTTTTCTCTGTTCTATCATGGGGATCAAAGAATCAGGTTTTAATACAGGTTAGCTTCAGTCTCTCATAAAGCGGTCAGGAGGGTTGAGATATGATGACCACAAAGATCATAACATTTGATTGATATCATACTCATTTAACAATTCAGTGACCTATCGTGCCTTAAAATCGAAGGGACCACTCTCATTGGGGTATAAAGGTGAACTCTGGTGGGCGTACAGCATGCCAGTAAAACTCTGCACACAGCAGAGTCACAGCAGAGCCCCTCGCTGTAGGTGTCAGATGTTCCTGGTGTGTGTGACAAATGGACCAGGCCGTGTGTTGGTTATATGATGCTTGTGAGTTTTTCACCACTGTACAGTCAACTGTCCATTCTTTATAATTAGGTGTGTAAACAGTGAAATCCTGGCTGATGAACTGTTCTTTGTGACAATCTGATCATATTCTGATTTTTAGGACTTGTTCAGTTTATCATTTCATACAATCCACGAGGACCATAATTTCAAATCATCCAACTCTAACTCACTGACTCTTTGTGATGGAAGCAGCTTGAATCTGTGCACTGAAGTTAAACTGCCCCAAGATCGGCTAGCGGGCTGGTTAGCTCAACTAGCCTGGCTATTTATGATGTATAATCAAACATTTACTGGAACCTGATGTAAATATGGCCAATCTCAAACTCACATCAGCTTTTCCAGCATGTCCAGTTGGTCTTCAGTATAGTAATCAGCTGTGTCTTCGGCTGCGAGTGAGGGGTTTTAGTTGGAGAATCCACAGTTTCCAAAGCTCAAGGTTGTGGATCAGGTGAGGAGTGAGTACAAATTTCTAGAGGAGACCCTAACATGGTCCAGAGGTGTATGAGAAGATGTGCCCAGAAACTTTTAAAATCATTGTTTGCAAAAGCTGCGGCTAGCTTGACTAGTAGCCAAGCTAGCAGCAGCGCATTACATTTACAGTGTTATCTGGCACCATCATCAGGTCTGTTTGTGACCACAATCATTCGCTTGACTGGGACTTTCTGTTTAGTGCCATTTGCAAACATTAGCATGCTGCTATTCTAAACTAATGACACATTTATCCAAACTGTCTTTCTGAGCATGTTAGCAGGAGTTAGCTAGTTAGTTAGCATAAATCTTCAGTTTTTCTAATTCATTTTTGACATCTTAGGATTTGCAGGGCTTTCTTGTGTCAATGCTGTTAACTCTCCTGACTACTTCAAGCTCCACTGTCACTCCCGTTACAGTCTCCCTGACTCTGTGTGTGTTATACATATCTGGTGACATCTGGGAACATTATCATAGCACACTCTGAAGGCCTGAGAGCGGCGACACGATGTACTGCGAGGGGATCAGTGCTTTCTAACATCAAAGCTGCTACGCTTGTTCTACGTCACAATCAGAGATTCTCCGGCACTGATAAATAAGCATTAGTTTGCCTCTCCCAGTGTTTATTTTTGGTGGTGACGTTTTCTTCTCGAGTCCCATCGCCCCCATCCTCAAACATACCCTCTGAAAGCTTGAGGAACTTTTAAGAGATGAGCACGCTATCTCCTCTTGAGAAGTGTTGCGTGAGACCATGTGTGTGTAGTTTATCAGAGCTTTTCTTTGTCTCTTTTCATCCAGCTCCCTATTTCTAAGTTCTTCATAAAACACAGCTGCCTCCTCTTGAGACTAGACTTATCTGTCATTCAGGCTCCCTCCTCTTTTTTCACTGTGGTCTAAATGCATGGACCACCAACCTCTCATCTTCCCTGAGGAGTAAAGGCAGGGCGATGTGATGGAACAGATGAAATTCTGCTCAGAGCTACGGGACCTGGTGGTACTTTGTCTAGCCCATCTAGATCACTCTGATAAGGTGCCACGATAAGTAACATGAAAGTACCCTGTCATCAGCTTTTTCTTCTCTTCTTTTCTGCCCACAACATCACAGCGAGGCAAATAGACAATACTTTTGCATATCACTGGCTTTCAGAAGTAAAAGATGGCATGAAAGAGTTCTCAGGCCTCATCTCATAATTATCTACTTCATTGGGTCTCCTGCTGTCCTCTCCATTCCACATTCTTCAGGTTCAGCTCAGAACCCAAAGCTAACAGTGATGTTTTATTACTGATCTGATACTCTGTGGCACTACATCTGACTTCACAAGGCCCTGACTTTTGTGTTGGACTGAGGTCCTGAGCTGCAGTGCCAGGACAGCAGATTACGCTCACTATTTTCCACCCTTAGCAAAAGCATTTCATCTAAATTATGCTAACTTTATCTGCTGAAAGCAGTAATAGTTTTCTGTCACAGTAATTTTTTTTTTTTTTTAGCATCAATAGTATCATTTTCACATTAGTATCTCTCAGCACCTTTCTTTTTTGGAGATATAAATACTTTTGCTTGGACCAGTTTGTTTCAAAAACATATTTTTTTTTACCTTAACTGGTTAGATGTGGGCTACCTCCCTAATACGGTGTCGCCATTTTCCCCCCATTGGAATCTTTTGCAAATGCCAAATGCTATTTTTTGCATTTGATTTCATTTTTTTAAAAGGATGTGTTGCTGAAATGTTTCCATTTTACAGAATGACAAGCCCAGTGCCAAACCTGAACAAATTAATTATGTCAGCCACTCTGCAGACATTCAAGCATACTTCAATCAGCTCTGTTCTGATCTCGCGCAGCATCCTTGTGGGTCAGACCAAAGGAATGAGGTGGTCTCTGTGAAAATAAACATTAACTGTGAGATGTATTACACCCAATTGCAAAACATCCACCAATGACAACATAAACCCTTACCTGTCTTCCTTCAGGGCCCGGGATTGTAACTGCGACTGTGATTGGTCGCTCTGGGTGAGACATGTTGGGGAAATAGCATGCCTTTCTCCTCACAAGAAAACTGTCTTTGTTTGACTCTGACAGGGGGAATGTGTGGCTAAGCATCTATGTGGCACTTTGAGCACTTGAAATGAGTCCCCAGTATTTTCCTGATGTGCGCAAGGAAGCGCTTTGATCCTGGGTATCAACTCACTGGAAGATAGTGCTTTTCCTGGTTTGTTTCTTTTAGAGACAAACTGATTTATTTTCTAATCTAAACCAAGACTGAGAAAGAAAAGTGTCAAATTCTACCTTTGAATACTCAAATATGACAAAATTAGCTTTCTTTAATAATGAAACCAGGTATTGTCTTTCTTTTGCCCAACAATTTCTTTTTGCATTTCAATAATACAGAGTGGTTGACCTGCCTAGCTGGCAGCAGGTTTTTGATCACCTCACTGATAACTCTGAATCCAATAAAAACACACCTGGGTTATTGAAAGACCAGAGCCAACCAGACAGACTAATGTGAGCTGGACCAGCCTATTAGTGCAAGCACAGTAAGCATTATAGGGAAATGGCAAGGAAATAAATGGCTCCCCTCTCTATCACTGGAACATTTGAACAACTCCCCAAACTGTTCTGCTGAGTCCCAAAGCTTTGAAGTCTAATGTCTGCCTACTGAAGCAGACACTGTTCATATCTCCTTGGTTGAGGCATGGGAAATGAACCCGAGAAGCACAAGTGAAGGTCTACAAAGCTTAAATATGATATTTCCTGTGTGTTCGGTCGCTGTGTTCTTGGCCAGATCTGTATGGTGATTAGTTACTGGGACGTGGAGAGGTATGCATGCCTTATGAGCAGGAGGACAAGGAAGAAGAACCTCATCAAAACCACTCCCTGTCCAGCTACTGCTAATCTTTGTATTCTACTTATAGCTGTCACTGATCTGTGAAGGCTTTTCTAACTAGTCCTGGGTGTTATTAGAGACTAAACCACGTATGTCCACATTATTAGATCTCTTAAAAATCTGCATGAATTTTCCTGTAATGTCACTTTGAGTTTGACATCTGGGGTTTAGGGTTTGGAAAGGTCTACAATAAAACTGATGGCCACATCCAGTTTCTGATTTGGCCAATACTTCTTGAGCATGTACCTGGAAAACAAATGGCATCTACGTTAGCCTGATTTTGCGTTTAGTGTTCATATCCACATGTTAGCATGATACAATGCTCAAACTGAGCTCAGCGTTAGCTCAAGTGGTCCATGGAGTCAAGATCAGCCAACATTCTCAGCAGATGAGCAAAGTCCCGCATTAAAGCACCCTTTAGCCTGAATATAGTTACCACTGCCCCTGCAAGCTAATTTGCAACCCACCCAATTTTTCATGTTATTTGCACCATTTCGGACTTATATATCATCTCATTTGTCCTTGATGTCCGCTCTGTTCTGTGATTCACATTCTGCACTCTCTCCACCTTTTCAAGTGTAGTTTAAGGTCACACCATTGGTTGTTGTATGCTTTGACTATGATGTCACCACATTTCCTCAACCATTTACATCTAGTTTTTGCTTGCCACTGTTGCCATCACAAATTGCTTAATGTTAGGTTACCATAAACTAAGCTTGACAAAAACCAAGAGGTTCAAATCCAACCCAAATGACAGTAGAGCATTTCGACACCAGCAGTTGTCACTATTGGCATGTGCTACAATTCATGAGGACAGTGGAGACCATAAACTGGGCACTGGTTTTCAATATCTACATCACAGAACAGAGCCAGACTGCAAAAAGTGGTCCTGATAGAACTATGAATATGAACTATGAAGAGTTATATACTGAACTATGTTTGCCTATTAAACTGTATCTTTGCTTTTAACTGAAAGCATTAATGTGTCTCAGAGCTTCTAGCATGGCTCAGCTGTATGTTGTAAAAATAGAATAGCAACCTCCAATTATAATTAGTAAAAATATCAGGAGGTTGCAGCAACCAACTTTTGATCGCAAGGCGATTGCACAGGTCACCTGTGACAACTTATCGCCAACTGCACTTACTCTCAGACAGTTTTTCACATAACTGCTCAGACAGATCGCCCGTACACTGCAATCAGTTTGAGTCAGTCTGCACTGATTTCTGAAGTTCTGTTTCAAATCTATGAGTTTCTGGCTGAATGTACGTAAGTAGTTAATGTGAATTTCTGTGTATGTACAAAGCAAGAAATTGGAGATTTTTGCCAATTTATCGTAAAGATATTGCATTTACTGGCCAACCTGAACACGTTTAATTGACACTGATAGCAGGCTGGCTCCATCTTTTTGCCACTTTATCGCTTTCTTGATGCGCCAACGTCAGTTTGAAGACAGCAATTAACTGTAACTGTTACAAATTTGCAAGGTGACTGCATAGTGAGTCAATTAGTCTCCAATTACTGTGTACGCTTCATACATGACGAAAAGAGATGCCCACAACCCAATTTTCAGCCACAAAGAGGAGGATATGTTTTCAGTGGCAACGGTGCCAATGCTAGCTGGCTTGCAGACAACATCAGATTTTTATGAGGCCTTTAACGTGCACGAGTTGTGATGTTGTTTGTTGTGCATATGTGTGATACTTTCATCTTCAGCGAAGAAGAATTTGGTATTCTTCTAAGGGACAGTTGGTGATGTTGCATTCGTTATATTTGTTGAACACGCAACTTGCCAATTCACATCTCAGGTATTACACCATGTATGCAACATGCTCACCAAACTAGAATTGTTCTAAAAAAAAAGTCAAAATCTCGATCTTTGAACGGCGCGTCCTCTTCTTTCAGTCTCTTTTAACTCTTGTGGTTTATCACCTGTTGCGGTTCTTTCGTGGTTTTTCATGTTGCCTCTGATACTGGAACAAATGCAGGCTTTGGGAAAATAAAAGCTCGCTCCAGGCTTTGCTGATTAAACACTGAATCTGTGATAAGCAGGAGATATCAGCAGTTGTGAGCAGCATGCTGGGATGGATTTTGATTGATATGGGTCCATTAGAAAGTCTTCTAAAGATACTGTCACAGGAGTTTTCATCACACATGCTGGCTGGGAAATAATCATGTTATAATTCCATTTGAGAGTTTTTAAAGTCATTTTCATTGTCATTCATCCAGTTTTCTCATCTGTTTATACTAGAAGAAGATCCAAATTCTGTTACTTTGTAAAAGGTTTCCTAATCTGAAGAAAGGTCTATAAGACTAGATCCACATATTGTTGAATGGTCTGCACACTGTGAAGCTCCCTGAGATAGACTTAGTCTGGTTTTAGATTGTATAAATACAGACCTGATATGAGTTAATGCTATCTTATCCAATAAACCCATAAGAAGGCTCTCCCCCCCTATTTTACAAAAACAAAATGGCCTTCAGTTTTACAGTTGGTGGTGTCTGGGATGTGCAGAAGTTTGTGTCCAAGTTAACCGAGGTTTAGCACCGTCCACTAGTCTTGTGTGTTGTGGTTTAAAGGTGGAGTCAGTGAGGTGGCTGTGTTAAACCGCCCGTCTCGTTGCCTCTGTAGTGGAGTGATGTGTCTTTCCTGGCCAGGGGATTTCCTTCTTCCAGAAGCACTCAAAGTTATTACTGTGGAGGAGGATCTGAGCTCTGCTGCAACGCCTGTTTGAAGTTCGCCACAACGTTTTGCACCGCTAACACTCCCAGAGATCACAGTGAAGAGCAGCCGCAGCAGCAGGGAGCACACACACGCAGACGCACACACCGCTGTCTGGTTTCATTTTAATGTGATCCGAGGTTACAGGCGTGATAACAGTTGTGCAAATCCACTTTCACCGAGCTTTTATATCATACACACTTAACACTATGCATAAGTGATGTAATTAGGGGTCGTAGCATTTATAATGCAGCAGATTACAGGTCTATTGATTCACATTGATTTCTCTGAAGTGGTTTCTGTGTTGGCTCACACTCCTTTCTATTCTCCAAAACAACAAGCGACTCAAGCGGCACCCTCAGAGCCTAGTGACTCGCCGGGGCTTGTTCATGTTTAGCCCTGTGATTTATACAATGCAACTATGTAAGAGCTACAGATTATTGTACTGTATGGCAAAGCCCTGTTTACTCTATCTGTAGAGCAGTCTTGTCATAGGAGATAAGCTGTTCACAATCACTAAACACACTCTCCTAGAAGGGAAAGGAAAATGAATTTTAATTGTTTAACTTAAGGATTACTTGACAAAAACTGCTCTAAGTGCAAAAGAAGTTTCACACTTTAGAGTGAAGCTATGCAAATCCCTACAAACTCTTGTCTCCCGGTTTCTTCTGCAGCCCATTTGTCTTTGTACTTCTGGCAGCGTGATCTCCAGATAACGTCATGTTTAGAATATGAGTTTCTAAGTTCAAAGAGTGCTACACAAATATTAGGCTGCCGTGGTTTTAAATGCTTAATATGGAGAGCAATTATTGACCTTTCTTTGTTAGATGGTAGTTGTTTTTCAAACGCCTTTTATATGAGTAGTCAAATAGCTTTCGGGTTACAGGGAAATTTTTGCATGCCCGGTCGGATGTTCCAGTCAAATCAACGTCTAAATTTCATGTAATACTCTCATAAACCTTTGTATTTAGTGTTACCATTTGCTTAGTGTTATGCACACTAAGATGGCAAACGTGCTGTAAGACTAGCATGTCAACATGGTAAAAATCTTAGCATGTTCATGTTAGCATCACTTCGCTAACTGCTGGTATGACCATAGCTTTGTTGACACTGAGATTTTAGAGTGCAGCTTGAGTCTTTGCATTAGGTGATTGTTAGAAAGTACTTTAGCTAAGCAGCTAATTCTGTTTGAATCTATCAATACTGCAAGATGACAGCTCCCATATCCAGGCTAAATTTATGTATATCGTGAGGAATAGGAGCATTTTTGTCACTTTTTTACAGTCACTGGTCGCCATCTTGATTTCAAAAATATGAATGGGATGAGCGGGTCTAACTGTGAAAAACCACTTGCTCCACAGCAACAAGTTGTTAGCCAAAGAGCATAAATAGATAATCCTCAATTTTGTATGACCAAGATTTACAAAACAGACTTTACTTTTATATTCACTGTGACCCGAGATGGATGACAGTGCCCATAAACACATCTGGAAAGAGTTAACAGGGGTCAAAACAGAAAGCTGTTTTCCCACAGACTTCTATAGGATCACGTCTTTTTTCAACCACAGCTATCGCCACCTGGTGGCCTTTAGAGAGAATGCATTAAGAATGGTCTAAGGCAATTTTGCAATGGCTTCATTTTTCTGACCCGGAAACTACTCCCATGTTTTATACTGACCATGAGTAAAAAGCAATAAAAACAAAAACCTCTCTGAAATAATGATGCTTTGAAAACGTGAGATGAAAATATTTGAAACTGAGCCCAGTGCCTAAATGTATTGGATAAATGTGTTGCAAGAAAAAAGGCAACAGAGTTCAGGGAAACAGAAAGACGTGAAAAAAAAGAAGGTTAAATGCAATAATGTCTCACAGGCTGATATTTAAAGCTAGAATATTTGCTTTCTTCACTTTCCTTTCACAGGGTGAGAAACATGCAAGATATCTTTCTGATTTCCTGGAAACAACAGCAGATGTTTAAGATATAGTTACGACTTTTAAAGTTGATATCAAATAATACAAATATTTTTAAAATGTGTGATCCTCCTCATCTTTTACTTGTTGTCCATGCTCTTCATTTAAAGCATAATCACATATCAACCTGATTCTATTTTTACTTTAGACTGCTGCAGCTCAGAGCCTCTGTGTGGACGAAACAGTCAAGCAGTGGAAAAGTTTTAAGTGTTGCTGTTGTTCTGTCAGCTCAAGCAGTTGCTGTCCTCAATGAGAGGCAAACAAAAAACAAAGAATGTTCTGTTGTCACTCGCAGGAATAATTAGTGGTATTCTCCGGATTTGGATGTTGGCCAAAGCACGGCATTTCATCTGCCACTGTGAGCTGAACATATATTGGGTTCAAATGAGCTGAAATGGCCAATAGACGTGCAGGGTTTCACGGTGAATTCTTCTCGCGTATCGTTTTTCTCTTCCCCCGTCTTTATGTGGCTCGCTTTAAGCCCTCTTTTCTCTCCTTCTCCCCTTGTTTTGTTATTTTACCTGGAGGTGCAGGTGTGAAAGGGTGAGGCCGTGGAAAAACATTCGATTCCGTAAGCTTGTCATGAAGGAACCCATTGACTGACCTCTGCATCTTGGCACACAATGACAAATGGGTTTGCAATTTTCCGCCTGACTGAGGGGCAACAAAGCACATTTCCACTTTCACCGGTAGGCAGCGAGAGTACAGTCTCCCGCTATCTCACTTGCTCTTTAACCAGGCGGTAAGCGTTACACATAGCTGGACTCTTTACTTTGGCGCCTTCTACCCGTACGGTCAAAACAGACAGTCCCACTCGGTGTGATGTATCAAGGCAAACATAGTTAAGTGAAAGCCTGACTTCACGCAGTGAGGTAATCTGTTGATGAAGACAAGAAAGGCTTGTTTTTCTTGCATCACATTTTAAGACTACTGCTCTTTTTTCTGCTCACAGTCACTGTCACAAAAGCTCAGATCGTCTCAAACTGGTTTCTTCACCATGACAGTGATTTCACCGTACTCACCAGATCTCAGTCGATTGGTGCAGCTTTGCGATGTGGTGGAACGCCACATTCACGTCATGAACGTGCAGCTACTGTGTGATGCTTTCATCTCATCTAAACCAAACTAGCATGTGTCTCTTTGGTGGACTTTTGCACTGGTTAAAGCAGCTGCACAAATGTCAAATAACTTTTAATAAAGTCATTATTTGTTGTTGTAGCTGCCTGCAATCTTCTGAAATTACCAGATTAGAAGAAAGACAATGCTCCAAGTGAATGCGAAGTCTGTTATATCTAATATGTTCCAGCATTTCCAAGCTACACAAGCTCTTATATTTTATTTCTCTGTCTGTTATTTTGTTTATGCGTGTCTGTAAATGCTAGCTGGTGTTCCTTTTTTCTTTCAATTGCTTCCAAAGTGTCCAAGAATGTTAAAAGTGGAAGCTATGGAAATGAACCAATTGACCTTTTTTCTGACCCTAGAGATCTCCACGCCCTGCGGGAGCACAAACTGTCAGACTGCAGCAGAGTTGGGAAATCAAAGAGATCTGTGCTGTTATTTAGTGCGGCGGCACCTTCAGACCTGCTGCCACTCCCCCAGCATGGATTTCACACACTTTTTTTTGCCACACTGCTTTCAGTTCAAAGAGATAATTTGGTGTTAATGAGAATGGCAACTGTTTAGGAACCACAGCGGCTGGTTTTATTGCTTATCTTGGCATGATTGCACAAAAAACAAATCCACTAGTGATCCAGACATATTTGCATATTTGCAGGGTTATTGTGTGTGTGGGTGTTTTGCATCTGCCCTGGTGGGACAGTCCAGCCAAGGAGCCCGGAGTGGCGATTATGTCCTGTAGGGATAACCTGCCATGGTGCTGAGAGCCTAATTGATGCCTCATGCTTTTTGGAAGGCAATTATAGCGTCGAAATGTCAAGACCTAATTTGTGACTCTGTAATGTGGACACGCAGGCCAGAGGAAATGGTGACACGGCTGCTCCGGAGGAACTCACACACTGGTTTGGTCAGCAGATGTGAGGGGCCTCTTTTGAGCGAGCTGGTCTAAAGTGAGGGGACTTAATAAAAAGATGCAATTTTTATTCTGTAAAACAGTTAAAGTTCATGCCTTCAGAGTATAAAACAGGCACAAACATTTAATCAGAAATGTGCACTCAAGTGTGAAATGTGAGCTTACCCATTATCCCAATGATAAATTAGCACACAGTACTGTCATATAATACTCGATCAATCAACGCTGCATTAGCACATATTTTATATTAACAACTGATGAAATTCCTGTTTGTAATATCAAAGCTTCAGCTCTGCTTACTGTTTTAATGCCTTTTAGCTCTTTGTTTTGGCCACAGCCGGACTGTTTTGCTTCACTCCCAATGCTTTTCTTAACTTTGCTCCAAGTGCCGAGCAGACGGTTATTTCCAGTGACAAAAGGCTCAGCTGCACTCTGCCAAACAGGAGACAGAGCTGTTGACTGGATGTTGGCATAGTGGAGCATTTAGCATCTGTGTTACAGTTGAAGGTGGAGCTGTAATTATCAACAAATCCAGACATAAAGATGATTATTGACTCCATAAATAAAATAATAATTAAATTTGCAAACTGATTAGAAAGTGTGAAAAAGTTTTATATTGTTTTTTACATTCTCTTAAACCCTGTTATCTGCGTGTGATTGGTGATTAGAGTGCATCATGTGTGGTATATACTTTTATCGACACCCTGCTGATCTC
Source organism: Haplochromis burtoni (assembly GCF_018398535.1). Taxonomy (NCBI): domain Eukaryota; kingdom Metazoa; phylum Chordata; class Actinopteri; order Cichliformes; family Cichlidae; genus Haplochromis; species Haplochromis burtoni. Next base: position 800,251 of record NW_024582380.1, read on the forward strand.
TGTGTGCTGTTTTTGCTCTGTTAGATGCTAAAAATGGCAGTTGTGCATTTGTTATGCCAGCTCAGATTCCTCAGCCTCCACCAGGTTCTGTGTGTTCATGTCCCTTTAGTCGAACAAAGCACCGTCAGTCACCGGCACCGTTTCATGCCTTGTTAACCGAGACTCTAAACTCTGCAGAAATGTACCCCGGCTTCTTCTCCTTTCTGTACCGCACAACACCTAAACATGGCTGTTTTCTACTAATGTCTCCATGGAGATGCAAACAGAGGAGCATATTTTCCACTGGAGCTGACAGCTCGCGATGTGGAGTGTCAGTAAATCAGGTATGCCGGTCTAATTGCCGCGTGCGAAGTGCAAAACCACAAAATCCTCTTAGCTATGACACTAAAAATTATTGAACTCTAACAAAGTACAATGCAGGACGTGTAAAAAACGCTATTTTTCTTTTTCAGGGCACAAAACATGAATGACGACTGGAAGCTTGGATCAAGGGATGATATTTGGGAAGGCTGGATGTAGATTTTTCCGGAATGCCTCTCTCTCCCTCTTTCTCTGTGTCTCTCCATAGACTAGGATAAAAGCCTAAAAGTATCAAGTGGATAACGCTATACTTACACTTCTGCTGTAATGCCCATAAACACACATGCAGCTAATAATTTGTGCGCACAGCAATTTACTAAGGAATAAACAAACAACAAAGAGCCTGAAATCAATAGTTGCAGGATTGCAATGACACAAAGCTGCAGGCACCATCCCTGTGCAAACACAGTCTTAGAAGTGGCCACAGCTTTAAAGCAACAGGTGAGCTTCTCGGCACCTCCCCTGTCTTCCCCAATGCAGCCTTCTAAATATAGAAATTATGCTCTCTGATAATTGGGGGCAGACAACAAAGCCGGCTATATTTCCACCCTCCTCCTCCTTCTGCTGCTGCTGCTAAGTCATGTTCCCAGCTGACAAACAGCAGGCCTGAGATCAGAGTGTGAGAGCTTGAGTGCTGAGGGAACACCTGCGCTGCCTGACTGGACTGTGAAGATAGATGAGGAAGATCACTGACTTCCACACCTGCCAGTGGACTCATGCCATACCCACACATTCACACAAACTTGATTTGCTTTTCCCTCCCGAGGGCTCTTTAAGGCCGCTGCTGAGGACGCGATGAAAGTCGGTGGAGCATCCATTAAGCATGGCAGACGGCCCTCCAGAGTGGGTGTGGACGAAGGGGTTTAAGTGTTTTCAGCAAGGAGTCGTGGACCACCTGGAGGAGGAGGAGGAACGGGGGGAACAAAAGCATCTGTCTAAAGGGGCCAAGTTGACTCCAAAAAACCCCACCAGTTTAACAAGTGCCAAAGAGCACTTCTGGGCATCAGGTATCACAAGTCAGGATTTCCAGCATGTTTAAAGAGATGACCTTCAAAATGTGAAAAGGGAGGGCTTACGCGCTTAGATTGGACAAAGTCTGCTTTTCGTGCCTACAAAGGCAATGGCGACAAAGCCTGCACTGAAACATTAGTATTGTTGGAGATGTCGGGAACAAAAACAGCATAAAGCTCCAGGTCAAAGTCACGGACAAACTCTGGAAAACATGGAACAAGACAGGAACAAAGCCCTGTTTGAAAACTGAGTGTCTGAAGAAAGACATGCTGGAATAGGCCTGCGTGCGTTTACTGGATGGACAGGGGGATGTCCACGTGCGTGCAGGATATATAATCCACTCCTGGATGCTGTCATTAATCGACAGCAGTTGATGTTCAAGGTGTGCAGGTGGGAAAGTCCCACAGTATCACTCTGTAGACAGGAGAGAGTTGGCAGCAGGGTTGACTATCCATATCAAGACAACCCCACTGGCTCACACACTCACACACGCTCAGTTCACAGACTGATCTTTCATGCTTCAACACAGATCTGATCCCAACCATGGAGGAAACTGTGTACAGATAAGAGATACTGCAATGTAGTTTTATTTTGATGTTCATGTGCAATTAATATTTTGAACATAAAGACATATTGAGAAAAAAAAGAGAGAAAGAAAGACTACAATTTCTTAAAGATGTCTTGGCCACCTGGACATTCTTTAATAGGACATGACAACAAGGCTACAAATCTCAAATGGTGAGCAGGACTTTCTTAATCCTTATCGCCCTGACCTCTTCTTTTTATGCAGCTGCTAAAGTGGCAGGACCCGAGCTAAAGGTCAGATTTTATTTGGCTTCGATCATGTCCTCTACGTTTGGAGCGTTCGGGAGGGAAGCTTTGAAGTTTTATGCATCCATCAGGTCTATGATTCGTCTCCGGGTGTAATGGCATCCATAAAGAAAGACAACATTGATCTCATAAGCAGGTTTAAACTGTTCAGAGGCAAAGTTAACCAGTAAAGCACACCTTTTTTTTTTTTTTTTTTTTTTTTAAATACCCCCGTGTCAGTTGCAGTGTCAAAAAAAAAAAAAAAATTCACAGTAATCACATTATGATAAAATGCATGCCAGATGTGGGAATCTTTTCAAAGAATTTGCTATTGTTTTTCATAATTTTTTAATCATTAGTACTAGCTGAATAAACGACAGTTCAGTTCAGTGTGTCAGTTTTTCTATAGTACAGTTTCTAGTGGGCTTTTGTTTTCTATATTATCGTTACAATTCTAGCTGTAAAAATATATTCTCAAATAAATAAATATATAACATAAATATGTGTATCTAAAATGAATAAATAAGCTTTTACACTTTGTTTTTTTAAACAGGTCTAAAGACAGGTGAGATTAAAGAAAAAGCTGTATTCCTTCAAAGTCCTTCTGATCAAGCTACGTCTCTCTGAGTGACACTGTAGTACCATCTTGTAATGTCACAGATTCCCACAGACTCCACACCAGCTGGCATCTCTGTCCAAACGAGGAGATACTCCACAACCGTTCAGCCCTGCTTCTTATTTGTCTCCTAATCCACGCAGGTACTTTTGTGGAAACAAATGACGCCCTCATGCAGAGCGTGCAGACATTCTAGCCTGTCCTCCTGGCTGCTGAGAGATGATGGCCCGTGCATTCCTACAAGAGGCCCCCCACCCCCTTCTCCGATGCCTTTATCCCCGCTGGTCGGGCTGCTGTTCACCAGCCTGCGACCGGTCACATCCCCGCCTGCGTCCCTCCTTCTTCCTTTCTGCTCCCAGGACTGCCTGCCAAGGCTTTTTAAGCATCTATTCCTGATCTGGACCAGGCCTCCAGCTCTCAGCTGTGTCCCAGGATATCCCTGTACAGCTCTGGCACGCGCTCAGGGTCCACAGGCCTGGGCAAGAAGTGTGTAAATTTCTGGTGCCGCCTGGATTTAGTCCCATCCCTTGGTGTCCCATCTTTATTTAATGCCACAAAGTAACGCGTCCCTTTGTCTCCGTGCTTGTAGCGGTTGGATGAATACGTGTTGTACCAGTTCTCCTCAAACTGCTCCCTGAAGACACAATCAGCCGTGAGCTCCTTCTGCAACATGATGTGGGGGAAAACAGAAACACACATCCCAGTTATTCATTAGGATTATTAATTATAGAGGAATGAAAAAGTCTTTCGCAGGGAAAAAATTGAGAAATAAAGATTTGGGCAACAGGAACAAGAGAAATGATACTTACAGAGCCATACAGCTCTCCTTTGTTGTTCATCCCCAGATAGAGTCCACTGTCCACCCCTTTAATGCTTATCAATCCAACAGCCAGGCTTATGAATTCCAAAATACCTGCAGGAGAATAACACAGTTGTTCTGTAAAGCCTGGCAGAGATAAAAGAATACGATCAAAGAAACTCAGTTCATTACCACAATTAATATTTGTAAATAATCAGAATCAGATCGAAACCTGTCTGTTCTAATACCATTGTTGGCGCGTTTTCTTTCTTCCTCTCATTTGTTTAATCTCAACTACTTTTCTGCAAGTGGAATTATATTTTGAAAAAAATGATCTTAGTATTTACCAAAACGGCTGTGGTCCTTCCTCGTGCCTTGCACTGTGCCATCCGGAAGTATTTCCAGATGAAATCCAGTTCTGCAGTACAACTGCCTCCTCCTGAGAATTCCTTTGAGGTGCGTTAAATCCGAGAATCTGTCCCCAGGTACGAGGTGCTCTTCCAGCCGCGTCTGGCTCTCCGTGAGGAAGAAATGAGAGCCGACTTGTGCGACACCGTCGATGCCGTGCCAGACGCCTCCAACTTCTCCCAGAGTGGCAGCACCACCACCAACAGCAGCCATCGCGTCCGAGCTCAGCGGGTAAAGTTCAGAGAGGAGGTCCGGAGGGAGCGCTCTTGCGTAGTAGGCTACCTGGCTGCCACTTATTGCATGTTTACGTCCCTTCTCCTCCTGTGTTACTTAGCACATGTCCCCGTGTGGCAGTCACAGCCTCGGGTTCGTTTCCCCTGACATCAAACACTCAGAAAATCTCAGCTACTGGCTGCACAGACTTCTCCGGGTTGTTGTTGGGTTGTTTTTTTAAAGGTGCGCCTTCTTCATCAGTTGGAGGTGGGCTGCAGTTGCTGGTCAGACAGCCCGCATGTTGCATACCTGTCCACAGTAGATGCTCGCGCCTCTGTTGTGCCGTGGCGGAGGTTTCAGTAAGTAAGGGGCTCGTTGAACGCTGCAGTGCAGGTAAAAGGAGCTCCTGGAGGTTTTGTGCTCAGAGGCAGGTGCAAAACCACAGGACTCGTAGTGGGCGGGGCTGTCAGATTAGACGTGCCCTTACAGGGCCTTTTCCCCCTCTTATCTCAGTAAGAGAGAAAGAGAGTTGTTGGTGGGCTGGTGGCTTAAACTGAGCGCGCGCATCACTTAAAATAAAACCAAAAATAGCAAAGATAAACTATAAACCACTTTACATCACCTTTTACACGAGATATAACTCTACGTGTAGTTTCCCCCCCAGCAGTTCTTTCACTCCTACAAATTTGACGTTCTTTAATCCATGAGCTACTTGAAATACCCACGGCATTTCTCGCGAGCTCGCGAGTAGCAGACGGCTCGAGCTCCCCTGCTCTCCCTCTCTCTCTGTCTGTGTGTGCGCGTGATATCGGTTACGACACCATAGTGTAAACAGCCATGGCTGCACTGCGCAGGCTTATCGTTTCATTCAGCTCCAAAGCAGAGACGTTCACGGCGCAGAAACCGCCTCAAACACCCTCAAAGGCGACTAAAGCGCAGAAACTTATCGCAGCGGGAGCGAGCATCACAGCCGGCGCCGCTTATTATTACTATTACTATTATTACTCCTGCCGCTCGCACGTCGGTAGGCGCCCCGGACTGAAGAGCCACGTCGAGGCTCGACTCATGCATCTGGCGCTGCCATCAGTTTCCGCCACCGATAAGGTACGATAAAGTAAGCAGCGGCTGCTGTATGGCGACAACATTCAGCTCACTCCAATACACACACACACACACACACACACACACACACACACACACACACACACACACACACACACACACACA
>NW_024582380.1:805714-877045 GCF_018398535.1 Haplochromis burtoni
CACACACACACAGAGGAAAGAAATTAAAAATACTCTCAGTTTATCTTCAATGAACAGCAGCAACCTGAACCCCAGCACGTGATCACCAAGACAGCCTCGTGCACGTGAAGTGACAGTTATAGTTATATGTCGTTACCATAAGGAGCTATCCGCGACCTTTGGTGCTGAAATGGCAAAAAAAAAAAAAGTGGTCAAAAGGCGTCCCAGATCGCGTGGCCAAGTGGCCACCATGACTGAAGGTTTTGCCTGATTGGCTTACAGCCTATGGGCCAAGACTGAACATTTAATGTTGTGTACGCACTGCTGTGTAGATTTAAGTGGTGGACAACATAAGAGGAACACCTGACTGCATTTGTAACCAGATACTGTGCTGCAGTGTATTTGTTAATATCAGAATTTGTTCTGTGTGGTGTTTTCTAAAATACTTTTCTATAATTTACTATTTTAGCATTTTGTAAGTGGTCTGAATGACTTGTAGTATGACGATATATACTGCAGTATACTTCCTCTATCTATACTCTCACGGATCAGTTTGTCATATGCACCGTCAGGTTTCACTCTTTTACCTTCACAGCTGCTTTAATTCTTCATTTCATAAATGCAACAAGGTGGTGGAAACACTCTTCTGAGGTTCTGGTCAATGTTGACTTGACAGCATCACACAGTTGCTGCTGATGTGTCGGCTTCACTTCCACGATAGGAGTCTCCTGTATCAGCACATCCCAAAGGTGCTCTGTTTGACTGAGATCCGGTGACTGTGGAGGCCATTTGAGTGCAGTGAACTCACTGTCATGTTCAAGAGGTCAAGACTGTGATAATAAGGGGATGAGTATAATCGATACAATACTCAGGTAGGCTATAGTGTTTAAATGATACTTAGTTGTTACTAACAAGCCCCAAGTGTGCCAAGAAAATATGCCCTGCACCATCACACACCACCACCAGCCTAAACCGTCGATACAAGGCAGGATGGATCATGCTTTCATGTTGTTTCTGCCAAATTGTGGCCCTACTATCCAAATGTCTCTTGAGAAATTGAGACTCATTAGACTAGGAGTCTTTTTCCCCAACCTTCTCTTGTTCAGTTTTGGTGAGCTGGTGTGAATTATAGCCTCTGTTCTTCTGCTGCTGTAGCCCATCTGTTTCAAACTTAGACGTGTTGTGCATTCAGAGATGCTCTTCAGCATACCTTGGTTGTGTTGAGTTACTGTTGCTTTCCTATCAGCCTGAAGCAATCTGGCCATTCTCCTCTGACCTCTGGCATCAACATGGCATTTTTGCCCAGAGAATTGCTGCTCACTGGATATTTTCTCTTTTTCAGACCACTCGCTGTAAACCCTAGAGACGGCTGTGTGGGAAAATCCCAATCTGGCATTAAAAACCATGCCATGTTCAAAGTCACTTAAAAAAAATCACATTTCTTCCCCATTCTGGTGGTCAGTTTCGACTCCATCAGGTTTTCTTCACTGCATCTATGTGCTTAAATGCATTGAGTTGCTTCCATGTGATTGGCTGATAAGATATTTGTGTTTAAAAGAACTTGGACAGGTGTATCTAATAAAGTGGCCAGTAAGTGATCATCTTATCTAAACAGGACTGGATGTTATTTTAAAATATTATGTTTTCTTTGTAAATGAAACCTTTGTGGTGATTTTGCTTTTCAGGCGCAACGTTGCCTTCTTTCAAAAAGCAAGGACAATTCATGGCACCTGAGCAGCTGTAAACCAGAACAACACACAAAGGAGTCATTTTAATTCTTTAAAGCTTCTTTAAAACATGAAGTAATTGCCAGAAAATTAAATCCTTTTTGTGAACCTTCAGATAAAAAAATTAAATATTAATTTGCATATATGAGTTTTAATTTGTGTCATATTTGCTACATCAGGGGGAGTCACACTGATGATGTAGAAATCTAAAACCCCCCAAATTCATGTATCAAATATTGGCTTTCAAGGATTAAAACACACTGGAAAGTATATTTAGTAGCATTTAGACAAAGAGGACAACTGCAAAAAATAAATAAATAGATAAATTAAAATCCAAAGAAACAAGTAATTGCTGTCACTTCAGCAGATTTTTAAATGTTTCTGATTCAGGTCTCCCCCTGTTTATACCTATTCTTCTCAGCACCAATTATAAGCTTCATACACAGACTTTTGCAGCCTGGTTCTAATTGTTTAACCTGCGTGCATTGTGTCCTGTTACACAGCACCGCAGAAATGTGTCGACAATGCTAACAAGATTTTTACAGATCATTGGGGGATGTAAACAAACTCGTAAACCATGTGTGATGTGCTCGCTTGGCTCCACGCAGCGAAAAGATTGCTTCTTTGATATCTGTGGCTAGGAGGGAGGTAAGCTCAACTGGTGTCCACATAAAGGGGCGATCCAGGGACACAGGAAACTGGACACCAGAGTTTGGCGGACATGCTGATATTTGATGAGAGGCGGGGGTGGTTAGAGGGGGTTTAATGGTTAAGCAGAGGGGGGCACGCATTCCCCGGGTGTTTGCTCTGTGCCCAGTGGACCTGGCGGTGTGCCACCTGACAGAGAGATCCACTCTGTCTTCACCAGTCCGGCCTTCTGATCTGCCTGGGTTTGAGCAGTTGTAGGGACATTATCTGCTGTGCAGGGATGAAAAATAAGGCTGACATAACATGCGCCCCATTACCGAATTAAAGCATGGGCTTCTTTGTTGTGCCATGTGAGCGAGGCTTTTCGTGACAGAAAAAGCTTCCATGGATTTCATAAGAAGCATCTTTCAGACACTGTAATCACTGATATGATTTGCAGTATTTCATGGCGCATGTGTGTCTGTGTGTGCTTGCAGACAAGGACCTACGGTCTGGATGATGGAGATGCCTACATGTCCTCCTATGAAAACAGATTTCGTCTGTTCAGTTCGGTGGAGTACGAGGGACAGCTCTACATGACTCCGCTGAACTTCATCGAGTCGGTCACTCTGAGCGAACCAAAGAGTGAGTCAGCTCCTGACAGCCAGCTCACAACACAGTGCCACATGTCCTTTGAAAGGAATGAAGGAATGAGTGTTGGTGCTCGGGTCAAATGGTTAGCCAGTCAATTAATCTCTTACTTATTCTACTTTATAAAATGCCAGGATTAGCTTGAAGATTTTACTGTGGCCTTTGGGGCTATAAAGAGTGTGTTTTCCTCCTTTTTTTCACTACACGGTCAAACAATTCATAAACTGCTTTTAAATCTTTGCCCTTTATTGAGCCAATAGGACCTTTGGAGACCTTAGAACAAGAAACTGACAGTAAAAAACCTTTTTTCAGTTCACCTATGTGTATTGCTGTAGCACATTGAAATAAATGGTAAAATTGAGTTTTGGTTCTTTTCTTACAGCTCAGTAAATAAAGCCACAATGTAAAATTCAATTCAGTTTATTTTATCTACATAAAATCAATTAAACCTCTTTATATTTTAAGGTAAAGACCCTAAAATAAAACAAAGGAAATAGAGAAAACCCCAACAATCACGCGACCCCCTGTGAGCAAGCACTTTGGTGACAGTGGGAAGGAAAAACTCCCTTTTAACAGGAAGAAACCTTCAGCAGAACCAGGCTCAGGGAGGGGCGGGGCCATCTGCTGTGCCTTGTTTATAATAAACAAGCATTTTTTAAAATAATCAGACATACCAGGTTCAAATCTAGGGCGCGGGTGCTCATTCCATGGAAGAATCAGCTGTTTTTCTTTTTCTTCTTTTGTAAAATAACTTTAGTATACTTAACAAAGCCACACGAAATTGTACCTTCCTGTTATGAAAACTGTTCACGGTTACAGGCCCTTGAAGCACATATAAGTTGGCTGAAATATTTTAGCTTTTTAATTCACGTTATTCAGCCAACATTTTTGAGTCCTCAGAGCCTCTTGAATACACATCCAGGAGAGCATGATGGACAGCAAGAAATGGTGTATCCTCCCAAGCCAACCCGGCATGCTTCCACCCACACCTCATCAGGTGTTTAATTAAGCCCATGCAACACCCAAACAGTCCACCATTATCAGTGCGAGGACAGTTTGGGCTGCAGAGGGACGTAACACTTTACTTGACTGTCGTCTCTTTATCGCACGGTTTTGCGTTCCACCTTTATCAATAATCTTGTTAATTATTTTCATACTAATATAACTTTTAGTGGCAATTGACTGCTACCTGGAGCCTCAGGTTAGGGTTGGACCAACATTTAGCACCTGCAACTATGCTGTATTGTGTCTCGCAGGGGTTCATATCGGAAAGTGCCATTCCAGAAATCAGACTTTTCAGGAGTCAGGAACTTCGGCAAAGGAATCTCATTTAGTTTCTCTGGTTAAGACTGCAGGATGTGTGTAAAATATGGAGTTTTGAATTCAGCATCTTTTTTTTCTCCTTGGCTGATCACAAAGACAGAGTGGGGACAAGTCCTTATCATTTACTGGGATGCTAATTTTACAGTGAAAAGCAGGCTCTTGAGTTCAGTGGCATCCTAAAAGCAGGTGATAATGCTTCTGGTGAGATTACATTTGTTGTATTAAAGATTTATCTGACTTTGATTTATTTAAAGATGTCTCTGTCATCCGTGCACGAGGACCTGGTCTACCATTTACTTCACAAACACAGCGGATGCCGCATGGCCTCCGTGAGCTTTGTTGTTCTGCGAATGAATTAACTGCTTTTGTCAGCTGCCATTTGCTTAATTACATGTCCGTCATGTTACCAGATAAATCTCCACTCCTTCATCCGATTGTTTTCAGTTACGCAATGATTTAATAGCAGTTTTAAAAAAAGCAACAACAAAAAAACCCCCAGGGTGTTGTTTTCCGGAATATCCTTGTTGCTGAGGGCCTGCGAAGTATCATCGGACAATTAGACACAGCTCTAAGTGCTTTCAGTCATAACACCTGCATAAAGATAGACATCTTTACCAGCAACCTTACTTTTATGGCTCATTTATGTGGTAACAAAGTCACAGGGACCCACAGAGACCAAACAACTTAGCACGGATACCATAAATGTAATGATAAGGCAGTCTTGACTTACTGTGATTGATTGTAACATCAGGTGTGTGGCCTCTATCGCTGCATCTAATGATGAAGGTAAACAGGAGGCAGAAAGGTAGTGGCACGCTATTTGTTATTGTTGTGAAGCTGCTTAGTGTTAATTGTGTGGCTGTAATAAAGCCATGCTTTTCTGTTCAGTGCTGCCATACATAAGATCTGCAGGATCGTTATTCCAGACAGAGGCTTTAAAATGTGTCGGTGGAGGGTTAATGTCAATGTTATCGACACAGTTTCCCAGCCAGGTGTTTTTATGATGTGTTCTGCTTATCTTCTGCTTTATTGGCCCCTGGAATGTGCTCATGGAAACACACAGCGTATATTTCTGTCCCTGTAAACATTTGTTTTCACTTGTGCTTCCCAGTCCTGTACTCCTGACTCAACTAACTGTTGGCCTTGTTTCGTTTAGGTAGGAGAGTCTGCAAGTCCCTTACGAAAAAGGTGAGTTTTCCCGTCATTTGTAGCCCTTGATGCTGCTTCACAGAGCCTCCTCCTTATCTGTGTAAAATCCTCTCAAATTACTGTAACACCAGCAAATACATCACACTGAAGGGCTAAGAAATGAATGTGAGATCAGGGATTTGCTTCTGTTCTCGCAGGAATTAGACAAGATGCTGGCTGATACCCCACCTGTTTGGAAAGGATCATCTAATTTGTTTAGAAATCTCTGTGAACGAGGTAAAGAACCCACTCTCTGTGTTCCTGCTGTACACATAAATCCTTTGTGAGATTTTATTTTTTAAGGCCCTCCCATGTCTCGTTCAGTGCGTGCTCTGTTGTCCATGTGCCAATCTGGAGCAGAAAGCGTGGGTCGTAGTTTCTATCTTATCTTTCCATCAGTCTGCTAACATGTCATAGATATATTTTTAGGTAACCTTTTCTTGAAGGAATGGCTCATTGATGGTACAGTACACACAACAAGGCTTGTTTGTGTCTGTAGTAAAATGCTTCAAAGGTGAAGTTATTGGAAGCTCATAAATTACATAATTATGACTGTAAGCAGCCTGTGACAAGGATCCTTGAAAAAAAAAAAGCACTTAAAAATGCTACAAATGTTAGGAAAAGATTCATAAATCTGGCGACATAGAAGAGACATAAACTAGACTAAAACTCAAGTCAAACTAATATAATACTAGAACTTAACGTTATCTCAATATATAAGCAAAGAAAATACAAAATAACAGAAAAATGCTGGGTCACAGACCCAGCCTCCAAAAAACACAAGTACATAAATTATTTGTTTGGTTCAATTTAATTCAGTTTTATTTATACAGCACCAAATCACAACAACGGCCACTCCAAGGCGCTTTGTATTGTAAGGTAGACTCTACAATAATACATACAGAGGAGAAACCCAACAATTGCTTGACTCCCTATGAGCAAGCACTTAGGCGACAGTGGGAAGGAAAAACTCTTTTAACAGGAAGAAACCTCCAACAGAACCAGGCTCAGGGAGGGGCGGGGCCATCTGCTGTGATTGGTTGGGGTGAGAGAAAGAAAACAGGATATAAAACATGCTGTGGAAGTGAGCCAGAGATTAACAACATGATTCAATGCAGAGAGGTCATGTATATATACGGTTTTATATATATACAAGTAAATATACAGTACTTTGCCAAAGTCTTGATCCACAGGTTATTTCTTTATATTTTGCTTCCAAGGAGCCAGACTTTCTTCTAATTTTTTTTTTTAAAGTGGTCATGAGCAACAGTTCTCTTTCGTGTTTTTCTTTGGACACTGGGCGCCTTTATTAGCTGAAAACTTGGAAGATTTTGGCATGGTGCACATTGTATCCATAAAATAAAAGGAAACTTGAGAAGTGGATGAAAAAATACCCAGGCTTAAAAACTAACTTCAGCAGTTGATTAGTATGTGAAAAGTCATGTCTTTAATAAACTGAGACAAAACCTGAGAAATGCATCTGACCCTTTAGCTGATCCATCTACTGTTCACTGAAACCTCGTCAGAAATGGTCTCAGTGGATGGATGGCTGTCAAGAAGCCGTTCTTAAGGAAGGGAAACAGGGACAAAAGGCTGACGTACGTATGCCGAATGACACAAGAACTGGACTGATTTGAATGTTTTGGAGAGAGAGAGGTACAACAGTAAGTGTCTACAGCCAACTGTAAAACACGGTGGAGGCTCTGTCATGGTTTGAGGTGCTTTCAGTCAGTGGTGTTGGGAATCTTGTCAAAACAACCTATGATGGCCTATCAGCAAGCACTTGGTGACAGTGGGAAGGAAAAACTCCCTTTTAACTCCAGCAGAACCAGACTCAGGGAGGGGCAGCCATCTGCTGACTGGTTGGATGTGAGGGGAGTAAGACAGGACAAAAGACACACTGGGGATACTCCCAACACAGTAAAACCATACCTGGATAGACAAACACACTATCAGTGACGGACTGGCCTCCCCGGAGCCCAGACCACAACATTATTGAAGCAGTGTGGGACCATCTTTACAGAGACTGGAACAGAAGGTAGCCGACATCCAAAGAAGAGCTTTGAATGTTTCAGAGCTCTTCCTGAAGACTACTTAAAGAAATGAAAAGAAAGCTGCTTAAGAGAGTTCAGTCCGCATTGAAGAATAAAGGTGATCATACAAATATTCACTTTTAAGCTCGTTAGAATTGTACAAACTCTCTTTTCGCCTTTTATACTATTATTCCCTGTATGTTTGCACGTTTCAATAAATATTCCCATTTTGCTCTCAAAATATAAAGAAAGGACAGGTTGCTGAAGACTGTATTGCATTTCAGACAGAGCGTCACAAATACGAAGGAGAAAAGGCAACCAAGACAGATTTTCCCTAAGTTTTGGTAAATGGCCTGTATTTGTATAGCGCTTTTACTAGTCCCCTAGGGACCCCAAAGCACTCTACACATCCAGTCATCCACACACACATTCACACACTGGTGGAGGCAAGCTACAGTTGTAGCCACAGCTGCCCTGGGGCAGGCTGACAGATATGGCAGGGAGGCTGCCATATCGCGCCATCGGCCCTTCTGGCCAACACCAGTAGGCGGTGAAGTGTGTTGCCCAAGGACACAACGACCGAGCCGGGGCTCGAACCGGCAACCTTCCGATTACAAGGCGAACTCCCAACACTTGAGCCATGATTGCCCTCTACTTTTAATTACAGTATGCAAAACACACAGTGGGATCCTTCACTTGTAAACCACTACACTATGAGCCACTATGCTCATTATACCATGCACAATTAAAAAGCTAAAACATGAAGAAGGTTAGAGCTTTTAAAATGTTCTGGTGTCACCTACTCAAGTGTAGTGATTTCTTGTTGGTGGCATAAATTATCGAATTTATGTGCTAAGTTTTTACATTGACAGCTCAACTGAAATCTGTCACTTTGCACTCGGCATCATTGTGACTTCCCAGTCTTCACCGTGTGCACCGTGCAGGCTCCTGAGGCCCGTAAACCGTACACATGAACACTGCACTCTGCACGTCTTTAGCCTATATGTGCTGAAAACAGCAGACTGTGAAACTGCCGCAAACCTGAGGTCTTCGTGAGATCACACGAAGCCCAACTGAAGTTGCCGGTGTGACTCAAAGTCCCCTTTTAATGTTCCCACCTGGGCCTTCAAACTCTGAGCGCAGCAGGTCAGACGTGGCAGTGGAGCATCAGATCTCACTGTTCTGCTCTCCTCCTGTGTTGCTTTAGCTAAGTGCCAATGCTGGGATTTGGAGCTTTTAATCCTGCTGTTAAACGTTGCAGCTTTGTCAGTGAAAAAAGGACTAGATTGATCTGTGAACAAAGCGTTGCTTTTGAGAATGAGGGAGCTGTTTGAAACCAGCTGTGTCGAGACATGTCCCACTGGCCACCCCCCTGATCACCACGGACATGATGAAGCCTAAGAATGGCATTGGATTACATCTCCGGGACTGCCACTCTGTATGAAGTGTTTTTGTGGAATTCTTTGTATTGTCTAACAACATCTACTTGAGCTCAGAGGCTGAGCTTGAAGGGAGAAGGGGGGTCTCCCTCCACGAGTGAAGGTGTGTGGTATTGGTGAGACATGGCAGGAATCTTAAAAGTTTTTTTTCCCTGTCTTCAAGCTGTTTAAGCTTTAAAAGCTTTGAAGGTAGAGATCTGTTGTCATTATAGGGTCATACCTGCCAAACTGAGAGAGCTGGGTGCTTTGTTTTAGAATATTTTTCGATGATTTTATGGCTGATCCCATGCACGACTGATGATCTTCTCCCACCTTAGTTTGTGCATTTGCAAACTAAGCTCCAAGGAGAAGTATAAGACGGTAATAACTAAATCTTTCCTGACTAGTTGGGTTTTATTCCTCGAGTGTTCCTCTTTCTGAAGATATCTCCCTGCAGCAAACCTCGTACCTGAATTCTTTTCCCATAACATCCAGAGCAGTCACCCAGAACTATCTTAGCTCGATTCTCTATCTTCCTGAGCAAACAAAAGCTTGGGAATGCTTTCAGAGGCAGGAGGGAGAAGCCTCCTTAGTTGGTTGAGATGTCTCCTGACACTTACTCTTCTCTTTACCGTGTCACACAACAAAGGGGGCTGAAGGATGCGACACAAAGCCCAAATCGGCTATTCTCAATCAGTGACAGATCACTCGAGAATGTATTACACCTTGTTACCCAAACACGATCAGAAAGCCACGGGCCTTAAATTTGTTTGGGTTTGTGTCCAGATAGGTCAGCTCAGTTGTAAAGTTGGTGTTTGTGTGAGGGGAACACCAAGCATGAAGTAAAAGGCACCTTTTAAGATGTTATCGCCAAGCACGAGGAGATTACCTGTGTCTGAAGGCGTGCTCTGTTTCTTTGGATGGATTGTTCATCTCGGCAGCATGACTTTGAACATCTGCAAACACCTTGAGCTACCTGGTTAAGTCATTTGATGCCATTTTGAGGGTGAAAAGGAACATTTAGGTTTTTGTTTCTTGTTTTGACTCTTTTCTTTTTTTTGTCTTTGTTCTAGGTGTCATCAGTTATACAGAGTACCTCTTCCTGCTCTGCATTTTAACAAGTCAGCATACCTTTGAACTGATTTACTCTGTTATCTTTAAAATTTATATTTTAAAAAAGCAATATAAAGACGCCTGTCTGACGTAAATCCATTGTGTTTGCTTCTAGAGCCCCATGCAGGCTTCAGGATTGCTTTCAACATGTTTGACGCAGATGGAAATGAAATGGTGGACAAAAGGGAGTTCTTGGTGGTATGGAAATCACCATTATTTATCAGATTTAATCACATGGATTTGATGTTTAATATATGGTATGTTCTATCCTAGCTGGAAGAAATTTTCCGTAAGAAGAAGGACAGAAAAGACATTACTGAAGATATGCAAAGACAGGACCAGCAAGTATGAGCTTAAATCCTTTTTTTAGTGGCTCTAATGGTTTTTTTCATCAGCCTGGATTCACCAGAAAAGGCCTGAAAAGCATGCTGCATGCCGTCTGCACAAGCAACACTGTGACAAAGTTTGCAACTTATCATATAGGAACTATTGGAGGTCTGGATCTGTTTTTTTATGCGCTTATCAGAAAAGCAATGGGGCTTGCTGTGGGGTTAATTTAACACCTTTTCCTGTCTCTGTGCACACACTGGACACAGTCTATTGATATGTTGCAAATCAGCATCCCAGATGGCAGCCCCTCCCTGAGTGTGTTTCCGACTGAGGTTTCTTCCTGTTAAAAGGGAGTTTTTCCTTCCCGCTGTCACAGAATACTTACTCATGTTGGTTGGGGTAGTAATCTGATTGTTGCAGTTTTTTCTCTATTAATGTAGTGTCTTTACCTTACAATATAAAGGGCCTTGAGGTGCTAGTGAACTAAACTAATTGCTCAGTATTCAAGATGTGCTCATTTCTGGCTCCACACTGAAGCCCACTTTGAAGGACTTAGCCAGTGGGTGAAGTCACATTTTTGACATCTCTCTCTGACATACAATCTATGGCAACAACATGCAACAAGGTGGTAATTCAGTGTGTCACAAAAGCTGTTCTGAGGAAACGATAGATGCCACCACTGATTTGCCTCAAGCTAAGCTATTTTTATTTAAACTGAACACGATAATGAGCTGGAGAGTTATACGCGAACGGTAGAGATAAAACTGAATGCCAAACAAGTATAGCAATAAACAGCAGCCACCGGTTTGAGTTGCAACACTAGAAAAGTGTTGCTAGCATTACTTAAGTTGGCCATTTTAACAGGGAGTTTACTGTTAATGACCTCATATGGCCGTTGAGGAACTGCAGTTTTCGTTCCTTCATTATTCAGTGCATTTTCGCGCTTTGACCACAAACTGGGAATTGGTGTGAACTGACAGCGCTGAAACAAAACATAATTTTTATATATTTAGCTATTTTTTATGGGCTACAACAGTTTCTTTTTAACTGTTTCCAACTAAGAAAAAAAGAGCTTTTAGAAATCCAACGAATGCTGCCCCCTTAGAGCAGAACATAGTTTGCAGCTAAAGAGCCATATTGTCCCTGAGGAGTTGGTGGAGGCCAAAATCAGAGCTGAAAGGAGAATGAATGATTGATTTACATTCAGAAACCTCCAATGAAATGTTGTCAGTCTTCTTCTCATATGAACTTAATAAGCTGGTGAGACGGCGTGTTTACTGCCTGCTCTGTTTCCCGCATTAGTGCCAAAAAAAGAAAAGAAGTAATGCAGATTTAAAGACATCAGTCTGAATCTCAACATTGAGGTCAGATCAGACTGTGTGGGTCTGTGCTCACTTGAGACACTTGCAGTAATCCTAGAGAGAAAACTCGCTGCACAGAGGTGACGGTGGTCATACAGGGTAAAACATGCCTAAGGCTTTCATCTTTTTGGAGTTGTCTTACACTGCATGCAGGTGGATGTAAACAGGGCGAGCTCAATAGAGCGATAAGAGCGACTCTTTGAGGTCTTATCTCATAAGAACGCAGCATAGAGGAGCTTATTCTGCTGGGACAAACGTTAGCATCTCTGGACGGCCTTGAATTAAAATTGCGCCCGTATAACTATCAAAAAGATCATTAGAATGGATTCTCTAGATCAGGATGGGCTGGCTGTGCATGCGTTTATAAGGCTTAACAGTAATTTGGGACCATTGTCAGATACGCTGTCTCGACTTGATGTCTTTTCCAGCTGTCTTCCTGTTTTAAAATACATTGTGAATTATAAGCTCTGCACTAATTCACCTGTCGTCTTTTTTCTTTTGCATTTCAGAGCCTGCAGCTTTACGGAAATCACAAATCCCAGGCTCGCAGCGTATGTAGCCTGTAAACGGTGCCTCTTCTTGCACGCTTTCTGGAATGTGGTCTCCTTAACCTGAGTTATCATAGGAAATATACATGTTTCTGAGGGGCTGACACCACCCGTATTTGTCCGAGATAACCTCACTTCACATTCAGTGAAATCCGAAATACCTCACTCTGTGCTTTAGAATTATCTCATATTTGTGTGTGTGGCAAAAGCAGGAGGGGTGCAGCTCAGATGATTTATGTACTCGCCTTTTGTCAGTGTTGGGCAAGAGATTTCACTTCAAAAAGCTCTTACCTGAAGACTGACACCGCTTTTGCTCGGACCCACATGTTTTATTTTTACAGTTTCTTGAGGAGTGGTATTTAGGCTCAGGTTACCTTTAGAGATGGGTTTGACCATGAAGATGCCAGTCAGACAGGAGCAGCAGAAGCACTGTGAAAGCCGCTCTGCAAACACGTAGGAGAGCCTGCAGCTAACTCAGAGCGCTGTTTGAACACTTTACCTGTAGGTGTGTCTTCTTCTTCTTTCTTTTTTGTGTGTTTTGATTCCCTCTGCTTTACTGTAGGTGTCTTTCCTGCACAGAGTTCAAAAGTCAAACCTTTTCAATAAGACATAACAGGCACGTCTTGAGTGCTGCGGTTGGGCTTTCCCCAGCATATTCTAATTACAAGTGTTTCAGAGTCTTTTCATGGGATGAGATGGGAACAGCGGCGAGCATTAAAGAGCTGTTCCGTAATTAGCTGCGGGATCATGCCGTACATCTCCCTCTCTGCTAAGAAGCACCGAGGCGTAGACGAAGAGCTGTTTTATCAGCTGTCTCGCTTTCTCCCTCGGGCCTGAGAGATGAAAAAAAGAACTGAATAAGATAAATAAATATTATGAAATGAAGCAAGCCACACTTAAGAACACGTGTCAGCAGCAGCTGGCTGCTTCTGGTTGGTTTTTGCAATACTTTTGTTTTTCAGGGAGGTGATGTCGGGACTTGAGAGGCCTTGAGGCTCAAGAAACGATGGGTTGAAATAATAAACAATGAGAATGAGAGGGGACCAACATCTTTTGTTTCATAAGTGGGAGTTACATTTGTTTTTCTTCACTAAACAGAAGACTGGTTTCCTGTGATCTTTTTTTTCTTTTTTTTTATTGCACATCAGTAAGGAGAAAATGTTTTCTGGAGCAGCTGTAGTCGCTCCGCGGCAGCTGGGAAGGCTAAGGAAGAAGTGTAAACTGTAATAATGGTAATTATCCGTTAATCAAAGATCTAAGCCGCCCGAGCTCGTTGAGAAAAATACAGCAGAGTGGCTTCCAGTAAGCATCGAGCAGTGGATGTGACGTGGGGCAAAAAAACACTACAGTTCTGGAGATGGAAGGTGTTTGATTGCCTGCATTTACTTTGCAGTGTAGCATCAAACGATGACATATTGTCGGATTCAGTTTCAGCGCTGACCCGGCATGAATCCTCCTCCAGGTCTTACACCTCGCATGCTTTGGACATGTGTTAGCCACGTTGGCTCGACATCCCTGCCAAGAGGCTGCATGCATCGCTGCAGCGCAGGCTCATGTCAGGGCCGATCAGCCTCTCGGATACGCAGGTGTCAGCCCCGCGCTGTTTCTGCATGTGTCTGTCCCCGTTGTCTCTGTGGGTATTCAGCTCACCTGTCTGTCTGTCTTTTTTTTTGTATGCCTGCCCAGTTCTCCATCTTGCTCTGTTTCCTCGATCCTCCCGCCTGTAACGCCGTGTACCGTCTGAGTCTGTTCATCCACCTTCCATTCCCCTTCTCTTGGTGACACGAACCAGATGTGTTATGTCTTCTAACAGCTGTGCTTCGATTGCTACCACAGGTTCTAAAAAAAGACGGTCAGCATGTGGCTGCCCGAGGCATGTGGGATGTTCTCAGACGTGGCACGAGTCAAGTTCTGTTTTCTGATCTCATCGAGGTAGCCGGGCACTTTTTTTAGCTGTTTTGCTAAATAATCACAAAAACGATGCTGTGCATGATCTCAGTTTCCTGATGCTTCTGCTGGAATCTGACAATAATGTGTTAGGGAGCGCAGCGCTCTCCACTTACGCATCTGTCTAATCAGTGGTGTGAATTTTTTAAATGACGCGTCGACAGGAAGAAGCGTGGCATGGCTGATGGTTCTGTTGCATGGCGCACGTTTGTTAAAAAGGAGAATTAATTAATTCTGAGTCGAGCTGAATCTGGAACATTCAAAAGCTGAACCTGACAGCTGGATGGGAAGTTTTGTTGAAACTTTGTTTCTGCTTTAATGGTTGCAGTAATCAGTGGGATTTGTTGCATTGTGTGGTTTTGCAGTCTGTAGCTAAATCTGTGTGTTAATGCTGTGAACTTTTGTTCCCTCTCATAGAACGTGGACTTAAAATCGGAGACCACACTCTTGGTGCATTTCTTTGGGAAAAAAGGCAAAGCTGAGTTGAAATTTGAGGATTTTTACAAGTGAGTCGAGAAACTCGTTGCTTACTCGGTGATTAATGACGATGTCCCTGGGGAAAAAAAATCATTATCTGATGCTATTATACGGCCATTAATCATTTTCATACCGTACCGTACTAACCCACCGACAGTTAGTGGTTTTGTTATTGACTATGTTAAGTATTCCTTTGTACCAAGCTTCTGGCGATGGCGTTTCCTGTCAGCAGCTGCCGTGTGTCTCCCTCCTTCAGGTTCATGGACAACCTGCAGACAGAGGTGCTTGAGATAGAGTTCCTCTCCTACTCCAAAGGCATGCCCACCATCGGCGAGGAAGATTTTGCTCAGGTCCTCCTTCGCTACACCAATGTCGAGGATGTTAGCGGGTATCTGGAGAACATGCGTCACAGTATACCAGATGAAAAGGTGCGCTTTTACCTTCAATTTCCCTTTGAACATTACTCAAAGAACGAGGTTTAACCTACAGTATAATATAATCCAATACCACCAGTATACTCGCAAAGTATCCCCCTACTTCCTAACAATGAATTTAAGAAGTACATCTGTATTTTCATCATAGCCTGTATGAATGAAAACTCTAATGTCACCCGAAGTTTAAAGTATTGCACCTTTAAAAAAATAAAATAAAATACCATATTCATGTGTCCATGCCCTTCATCATACAGCATGATGAAGGCCGTGGTCTTATTCATGCTGTCACAAAACCTTTAATCTTCATTTAGTTGGAAGAGTTGAGTTATATGCATGTCATAGTCAGTACAATTGTTATGAAGGGGTAAATATACGGTGGCCCTGAGAGGTCAAACGCACTGCAGCCCGAGAAAACACCAGCAAAAGCACTGAAAAGCCAACAAAACACCGAAACCGAAACATTGTGTTTTGTGTGCTTTTGCAGCATTTTGTCTATTTGCTTGTGTTTTCTTAAATTGCCTGGCTGCTGTAGACTTAGCTATAGTGACCAAATAATTTTTGCAGCAGGTTGTATACATTGTCCCCCCTGATGCCCATGAGTCGGCTTGCTTTTGGAGCCTCAAGTGGCCACACAGGGAAGTGCAGTTTTTGGCAACTGTGCATTGACTTTGTTTTTCTGCAGCAGCAGCCGCAGCTCAGAATTTCTGCATTTCACTGTAATTAGCTGCTGAGTATAAGAAAAGAGGGTTGACATTTTTTTGTGCCAAACTTTAGCTTGAAGATGGTTAGTTTAATTCAACTCAGTTTGCACTTAAATATGCATGGGAATGATATCGCCCCTATAGTCCAGTATACTCTCTATCCTAAATGGAAGATATGTGTTGCTGCTAATTGGCAAACTACTACATCAGACAAGATAAGACCTTGTGAAGCCACAAAATATTGTGGCCGTCCTGTTAAATTCCCAGAATGAAAGAATTCCCACTTCTGTGTGGCCCGAATAAAACACAAAGCTTCTAAATTGCTAAACCCCAATAAAAACAACTGCAAAAGTCATAACACTGCATCACTCCAGCAGTCGGAGGGGATTTCCAAAAGCTATGCAGACTTTTCACTAGATGCTCTGTAGAATCACGATTCTTCTACAAAGACAAAGTTTGGATCCTCGCGTGGTGATGTGGGGCTTTAATCCCGAAGTAGTCTGCGAAGATATTGGTTTACATGAACATGGAAGCATTTCACCCATCTCTTCCTTTTAATGCCGCTCTGTGAATTAGCTGTTGAGTGAAACAGCCTCATTTTGGCTTGAATTTGTTTTTCCTCTTGGCACGCTGACCCGCATGAGAAGGTGCCAGCAGCTCCTCAGCCAACTGGAGTAGCCTGTTGCTAGATTTCCATTGATAATCAAGTGGGTCTCGTCATTACGCTGAGAGATATTTTATGGCTCTCACATTGTTAAAACAGCAAAGCATCACAGATTAGTCATTACTCCATTTGTTCGGCTGTGTGTGTTGTCTGTTTGGCTGGGCCCCCGGCGAGAGAAGCAGCTAGTAGCTGCAGGATGGTTGAGTGGACATCAATGGGCTCAGTGTTATAGTCATCAGCCAAGCCTGAGATGTTTGGGGATTCATCACTTTTGTTTTTGTTTATTCAAGTATCAGGTTAATCTGCTTTAGAAAAGTCTGCAAACGGCCTGACCTCTTCCCAAAAGCGACGATCCTCCCCCCCTTCCTCACCCACTGCTGACAGCTCAGCGTGTCCATACCGCACAGGGAAAATCCAGCAATGTATACTTTGTCTGTTTGGGTGTGTTATCTATCTGATGACTCCAAGGTCCCACACACACTAAAGGATTCCCCACCAGATGAAAGAAAGCAGATTACACATTGTGTGAATTTTAGCACACGGTGCCGGAGTGTTGACACATGTGTCTTGTTTGCTTTACGTGTCTCGGCGGTATCGTGTCCGTGAATAAAAGCTTTGCCTTTTTTATTTGGTTATTATTCCTGTGCAGGGAATCACTTTTGAGGAGTTTCGGTCCTTCTTCCAATTCCTTAACAACCTGGAGGATTTTACCATCGCCATGCAAATGTACAACTTTGCCAACCGCTCAACTGGGCAAGGTAACGTCTCACATTGTGGATGCATGGACAGAAGGTGCTTTTAAAGTGATTTTAGTTTTATTTTGTGTCTCTGACTTCTTGTTGTCTGTCTCTGACTCATGGGGGAAAACCAAAAACACAACTTCTAAACTTCTATAGAAAGGACCAACCATTTCGTAGTCTACCTGGACTAATTATGAAGAGTTTTAAGTCGAGAAAAATCCATCCATCCATTCTCTTCCGCTTAACCTTTTTCAGGCTTGCGGGAGGACTGAAGCCTATCCCAGCTGTCTCAGGGCGAGAGGCAGGGTACACCCTGGACAGGTCGCCAATCTGTGATATAACTACAGTTTATGATTATTCCAACTCTAATGTTCAATTTCTTTATGTTTGTAAAAAGAGACAAAAAGTGCAGAGTTTAAACGTCTCCTTAGCATCATTACCGTTAAAAGATCTGAAAAAAATGGTACCATCATCTAGCTAGAGCCAGAAAAAGTAAATCCACACCTGAACACTGAATCTACATGTGAGTGTATTAACAGATTACAACTGCTCAAGCAGCCTCCAGTGCAGCAGGTTACCTGCCTGCAGGGATTTGCTCCCATGCAGCTACAGGCAGTTTTGTGAGGCTGGTCAGAGATGATGGGCTCGATGACCTTTGACTCATAGGTGACTTTGACTGAAGTGTTCAGCCTGCGCTTTAGCTGCTCCTGTTTAAAATGTGATTCGATGCTTTGTGTAGAACTCGAGTCTTAAATCCATTCGATTAAAATAGAAGTATATTTATTTGTTGCACAGAGTGTCGTAAATTCCTCCACCAGTCTGAGTTGTGCTCTTCATGAATAAATTAACCGCTCTGACTTTCATTTAAAAGTTGAGAGAGCTTTAATATTTATAATATTGCTCCTTTGACCAACCACAGCATTAGATTCACCAACCTAATATGGTGATGGTGCCACCAAAACAGCTTGGAGCCACTCAGGGCATAAATAAGGCCTTCTGAGGGTGCCTCGTGTCCTTGGTCTGACATATCGCACAGATGCTTAGTTGGACGGAGATCCGGGGAATCATGGAGCGTGGCAGGACTGCAGCAATGTTTAGGTGGATGGTATCAAAGTACGATCCACATAATTGCGAGGATCCAAAGCTTGATACTGATGTTTGATACCGTTAACATTGGTAATACACATGTGATAATGTGTCATCTGCAGAGGAATTTGCCAGAGCGGTGTACGTGGCCACCGGCATCAAACTGACCCCCCACTTGGTCAGCACTGTCTTCAGGATCTTCGATGAGGACCACGACAATAAGCTCAGCCACAGGGAGTTTGTTGGCGTCATGAAGGACCGGCTGCACCGCCGTGCTGGGGTAGGACAGCTGAGGGCTTTTATGCATTATTGATCTATTTTCTGCTTTTTTTTTTCTTTAACTCTCTCTGTCAGTGCAAATGGGCTCAAAGGTGAGCACATAAATCAGAGTCAAACAGGAAAATACGGTTTAATTAAGAACTCAAATATGCATGTTTACATTCAGCGATACTAATTTCCTCTACTTGATCAGCTTCTAGTAACAAAATCGTCATGTGTTCTGCTTAATTTTGACTTTAAGTAAAGGCTGATTTTGTGCCATTTTTCTTTAGCTTGCAGTATCCTTAGATACACCACATAGTCATGTTTAAATTACACTCCTGCTGCATTTTGTCACTGAAACACAACTCAAAGAGTTGAGCTTTATATGGCACTATACTGCCATCTAGTGGCTTCTCTTCAAATCAAACTGACTTTCTTTCTCTTTCTTTCCCCTTTCGCACATAATTCACAGGGCGTCCGAGTGGAGGAAAAGTTTGTCTCTTTCAAATCCTGCATGAAGAAGAAGCTTTCAGGCAAATAGGTAAAAGCTTTTTGTACGGTGTCAGCGTTCACTGACGAATGGGACAAAATACAAAGAATTAAAAACTGCACTACAGCAGCACACAGTCTTTGGAGATGTGTTTGAAGCCCACGCTGTCCTCGTTGGCAGCATTAAGTTTCACTGTAATATTAACGCCTGAACAACTGCCACCAGATACCGGCTTAGGCCTGCATACATGAGCAGTGAGCAGTGCAGTTTAAAGCTGTATACATGTTTCAAAGGAACCTCGCAGGAGAGGGCATAATAATCTGATCTCTGATTAAAAAAAAAAAAGGAAGGAAGAAAAGGAAGGAAGAAACTAAAGGAAGGAAGGAACAGTGGTGAACCGCTGGCAGGGTCATGGACAGGCAATGCTGACTGATGCAAATGGGGAGTGAAGGCTGGCCCGCATGATCCGATCCAACAGGCGAGCTCATGTAGCTCAAACTGCTGGAAACTTAATGCTGGTTCTGACAGAAAGGTGTCAGAATACACAGAGCATCACAGTTTGTTGTGTATGGAAATGCTTCTATAGGAATAAGGTGAGCTGGTGAAGGCACTGTTAGGTTGTGGGTAATGTCTGCTGGAATGGTTTGAGGAGCACAACAATGAGTTTGAGGTGTTGACTTGGCCTCCAAATTCCCCACATCTCAACTTACAGGACTGAAAGGATCTGTTGCTAACATCCTGGTGCCAGATACCACAGCACACCTTCAGGGGTCTAGTGGAGCCCGTGCCTCGATGGGTCAGGGATGTTTTGGCAGCAAAAGGGGCACAAACATGATATTAGGCAGCTGGGCACAGTGTTGTGCTCAATAGGTGTACAGAGCCTGTGCTAAAAATTTACTCTACTAAACTTACATCATACTTCAAAAGACCTTGATTTTTTTTCTTCTCTACATACTTGCAGGACTGCTGCTTCACTGAGCTCCATGACCTTTTTTAAGAGAAGGTTTTTGTTCCTCAGAGGGAAACACTGAATTGTCTTAATGCTCCCTTAATGCGATTTGGTTTCATGGTTACTTTTTTCTCTTCTCTCTGTTGTGTCAGCAGGTGCAGGTCCCAGCACCAGTGCATGTCTTACAGTGTGGATCAGCAGCGTCTCCTCTCTGCGACGACAGAAGGGTTAATGCACACTGCAGCACATTATTGCTCTATCTTAGAAGCTTTGAAATAAACAGGATGTGGCACGAAGAGGATGTGGTCAGCCAAATGGAAGAGGCGTTGTAAGCGGTCAAATGAACACAGTGACCTGCTACTTAACACCCAGCGTTACAGGACTCTGCAAGTCTAACTATATGCTTTTGCTATTTATTGTTGCTGACTTTTATTTATTAATTTAAAAAAGAAAAATCAGGGTTTTCTTATTAATGCTTAAGTATTTTTTTTGGTCACTCGTTCTGTCCTGAGCCTGATATGCCTGCATACTTGGTCCTTTTGTGGTCTCTGCAGCCCCCCTGAACAGATCAGCTTCCCCTCCTCCTCTCGCTCGCCCCCAAAGCTCTGCAGCTAAAACCCTCCAGGATCCTCCAGAGAGGCAGCAGGCCCGAACACACTCACTGTGGCTTTCCCCCCCGTTTGACTACAGGCAGCTAACAGTGTTAATCATTTCTTGGCTGGTGCAGAGAAGTGCTTTCACACCACTTGCAGGGATGACCTCTGTATAAACGTATGCAAAATGCTAAAGCCATATGTTTGTTTCACTCCTGAGCTTTAATATAAATGGAGTTACCGAAACTAAATGTACTGTTCCTTTAACTTCCACTTATTGTAATGAGTTCTTAAGCAATGTCATGCTTTGGGTAGATCTGTGCTGAGGGAAAAAAAGTTACATGCTTTAATATTAACCAGACTAATGTGTTTGCATTTCAGACTACTCTCTGTTTAAATATTGGAATAGCTGAGCTGCCTCTTTATTTCAGATCAGGCTTTGACTGTTACACCGACATGCACGTCACTCACGTGATCACTGTTTTCACGCCTGTAAGCGAATAAACCGCTCTCGGCCGAGCGTCCTCTCAACAAACTGCTGTTGCTTTCTCCTCTCTGTGATTACAGTGGACTGGTGGCAGCACCACACTAGATAAAATTTGCTGTTTTAATCTCAACCTGAAGGCAAATCATTAACAGTATTAATCATTGGGAACTTGGGGCTGTGTGGGTGTTCAAGACTCTAATCAGGGGCTTTTTTTAATCTTTGAATGATTAATTCAGCTCTAATCCTGCACTTACTGAAGTTACATGAAAGGTAGTGTCATTTCAGTGATCACACATTCATTCTTAGCTATTCAACTGTACTTTGCATTCCAGCCTGTTTTGATGAGGTCTTCACTTTTCCTTCACTTTCATGTGAGCAATCAAGTTCATATAAACAGATATTGTGCCATCTGAAAAGGTCTGTTTAGTGGTGCTTCAGCAACTTCAAAGAACTGCACCAAGTTGGGAGACTATAAACATTAAAGAAAGAATCCCACTAACTGAAACAACACATGTTTAAGACTTAAAGACACTGGATCCCGGGTCTCAAGCACAATCCCCCCCCCTTTATCATCTCAGATTTTAAAAAGGCTCGTCTGAGCTGCTGGAACCATCACACGACTGTTTCCACAGGCTGAGGAGCATCACTTATCCAAGTGTATTAGTCTGAATCCATGTGGAAATGTAACCGACGCCTGCTGTTGTGTCACGTTGTGGCTTCACTGAAAGCTTCAGGTCATCTGCGCTGCCCTCCAGCGCCATCTCTTCAATCAGTTTAATTTCCCTCCATTTAACTGGGCTGTACTTCCCAAAGTAACACACATTCATAAGGATATTTTCACTTTATCGTCAGATAAAACCTTACATCAGCTATTCTCATGTAAACTCACCTATTCATGATCACAATTAATTAAGCTTTGCACAACAGGGCTCTCAATAATGTGCGTAGCAAATAATAATAATACACATGTGTAATATATTAATTAGTAAAATAAATACTTTTGAAAACTGGTCAAAAAGTGAGCCATAATGATCTGGATTGATTGACTTGATTGATTTTGGTCCGTGTACCCAAACACTGGCACACGAGGGGAGAGTCCATAGAATGAGCACAAGACCTGTAAGTGCTTATTGTTCTATTATTTATTCTATTATAGTTATATTTATAATTATGATTCATTTGTGGCCCACATTAAGTGTAGGTTGAAGTCCTTTCTGAAGAAATTTAAATACATTTTCTGTCCTTTGGTACATTTTACACACATCAATTTGCAACGTTTGTAAAGTTCAACACATAAATTAGGGGATAACCAGCTTATACTGGAATATAATACAGCGAAGCTCCCAGTGATTCTGTGGTGCTTTCAAATAATTATTTTCATTGTTTATCATACTGTGTTATCTTTGCTGAGTCTTTCGCACTGTCCTTTTTTCTGTTTGCTAACTTCCTCTTCTTACATTACTCTATGAGTGCAGGCTGTATTATAGAGCATCCTGACTGGGTATGCCGTTGGGATGCAAGATGTTACTGTGCGGAGTTTTGGCGTGCTCTCTCTCAGTCTTCACTCCGAAGATTAAGAAGCTTTAGACCTGCAAAGGTTTGTGGTGTCATGCCCTGGCCCTAACCATGCAACATCAACTTTTGAAAAGACATGGCTGCACAACTTTGCACGTGCCTTCAGGGTTGCCCTTTTTGAATGAAGGAGAAAAAATGTCACAATAACAGCCTGCATCTCAAAGCCATACTGTGTCAGGGTACTCTAAAACAGCCTGCTCCTCTATGCTAATGTTTCTTTCAATGTAAGAAGGGGACGGTTAGGATTCTCTACAACACAGTCTGAAGGGGAAAAATATATGTTCTCCCTTCTAAATAAGAGGCCATGTTAACGCTGTAGCCTACACAACTGGAGCATGTGTTGATATGAAATGAGAAAAGGAGGTTAGAATACAGCCCGCACCCAGGAATGAGTACATGTAAGGGCAAACACTACATACTATTACATATTAATACTAATATTTATAATCTAATGTGTGCCTAGTCCCTTTTAAAATACTCAGAAGGTGCTCTTTACTTACATTTTTATGGGATATTTGTTTCTGTTTCCCTTTGAACCTCCAGTTCTTTGCTTTTTTAAAAATCATAAATCACTGTGCAAAATATGGCACACGCTATAGTGTGCAGTCTGCCTGTACAAAGCATTCTGCGGTAGGACTGCGAGAATATTTTGCAGGTGGAGATGCAGTAGAAGCAGCTGGATCGCGCAGACCTCCGCCTCCACTGTCAAGCAATGATTAAACACAAAGGTAGGACGGAGAGAGAGGGACAGAAGAGCGAACAAACAAACAAGAACACAGAGAGCAGGATGAGTGTGCGAGGAAGGAGCTGAATCACATCACTCACTCCATCTGAACAAAAAAATAAAACAGACCAGAGAGGTACAACTGACCTCACAGTCTTGTGTAGACTGGACCTATATTTGTAGTCGGCGCGCGCGCACGAGTCCGTCTGAACTTGCTGAACCCATTTTCTGCGCGCGCTGAAAAATGTGCCAGGCTTGCAGCATCCCGCGGACGTCATGGCAACCTGTGGGGAAGCAGGCGAGCGCGGACTCGTAGTGAATGTGTGCTTGAGCTCGTGCACAGGTGTGCGTGAGCCGTCTGATGTGTTGTTGTAGTCTGTACTAGTAGTCGAGCAGGACGATCAGAGGGGAGAGCGGTGCAAGCAGCACCACCACCACCACCAGCAGCGGAGGAGGAGGAGGAGGCAGGGCGGGAGGCTGGTTTAGGATGTTGCGTCTGAGCTGTCGATTAGGCTGATCAGAGCCGGAGCTACGATGCAGTGACAGTCTACGGGAAGACACGCACACACACGCAGCGGGGGAGAAGAGGGGAGAGCACCACGCGAATGCGCACGGGAAATGATCCGCTCCTAGACCATGGCACCGTCGGGCTCGCGTAGTATCAAGCGAGGCTGTCAGAGAGTTTTGTACTGGATCCCGGTCCTGTTCATCGCTCTGATAGTGGCGTGGTCATACTACGCGTATGTTTTGCAGCTTTGCATAGGTAAGAATGAGCTGTCTCGGTAGTAAGGGGGGGTGATGTGTGTGTGTAAGAGAGAGAGAGTGTGTGTGTGAGGAAAGGGGAAATGCCCCTAACTGGTGTGTGTGTGTGTGTGGATTTTTTGAGATTGGGTGGAAACACATTTCTCTTTCAGCAGTTTGTGAATCAGGCTTGTTATTTATTTATTTTATTTTGGCATTCACAAGAATGTCTTTATTGTTTACGCAATGTGTGTGTGTGTGTGTGTGTGTGTGTGTGTGTGTGTGTGTGTGTGTGTGTGTGTGTGTACAGTCACATGACAACAACACTTCAGCCAGTTGTCAGCATATTGTTGCAGGCAAGTGAGAAATGTGTATTTTCACAGTGCAACTGGAGGACTGTGCAGCCTGCTTTTATTATGAAGTATGTAGCACAGGGTGTGAGATTGGGATTGGACCATCTGTCTCAGATTATCTGATTCTAACGCCTCTATCAGCACTATCTTAAAGTCTTACTGTAATAGCTTCAGGTTCAGTTTGCAGTAGCTTCATCGTGTGACAAACACTGCAGGCATTATCCTATAGCAATAAAAGTCTCTTATGGCTTTAGTCAGGCATCCTTCCTTCACTTCCCTTCCTGCAGCTGATTATTGGGTGGCGCGGTTACAGACGGCGAGCCTCCTCGGTGAACAGTGAGCACAAAGTTGACCTGGATAGTGAGTAATGGTTTCTAGGATGTCTCAGTGGAGTCTCGGCAGCCTACTCTTGTGCTCCATTTGGCACATTGTCAGACCACAAGGAAAGAAAATCTGCTCTGTCACAAAAAAGGGGGAAAAAAGAAGGGGGGGGGCACAATAATGGAGAACATCTAATGAGACCAAACAGAAGCAGTTTGATGTTCTGGCCGATTGATCCTTTATCTGATCTTCTCCAAATTTAGACAGACACCAGAGCTTAGAGTGTGCAGGAGTCATAGTGTCATGACACAGCAGCTAGATCCTGTCCCACGATGAACCTCTTCTAGAATTACAGGTCACCACGTGTCTGCCGCCACCCACAAGACTTCTTTCATTACTTCAGGGGAATAGAAAAATAGCCTTTTCTTTATAAAACTGCACTGTTTTGCTGAACAACGGGGAAACAACAGCGATGCTCTCGGGTCACATGGAACGGGCTGATGAAAACAGCAGCAGCAGGCCAGGAAAGTGGCCGCTCGGGGCCAGCGTGCTCTCCGCAGCCATACACAGAGTCAGTTGTGTGAAAGCATCATCAGCTGATACAGCTCGCTCATCAGCTCATGTTAATCCCATTGTCTGGCTTACATAATTCACCCCCAAGCAATCTGAGGTTGACCCACTTTCCCGCACCCCCCCCCCAACAACATCAGCCTTTTGAACAATCGATCGCCTTTTAAAGATTGTTAAAGAAGTGAAGTCAGATGCTGTTTAGCTTCTTGTCCATTTTTGGAGACACTTTTTGTCAGGAATGCAAACACGATTAGGGAGCGCTGATCCATGTACATGTCCTTAATCAAACACACACACCGTCAGACTCTGGGGTTTTTATGCTGGCATGGCAACGTGCACACAGTTTTTGACTGTGTGCCACGATTCAGCTCCTCGGCTCACCTATTCTGAGTGTCTGTGTGTGTGTGCACGCTGCATTACTGCCTGATTGCCAAAGATAGATGATTCCGTATGCTTAACTAATCATTGCTTTGAGGTAAATGTAAAAAACACCAACAGGAAATTTCCCAACAGGTCTTAACCTCTGCCTTTCTAATGTTTTAGTCCAGCGCTGAAGGTGTGTGTGTGTCCGTGTGTCCGTGTGCAGGTTTTTTTGGGATGCTCATCCAGGTGCTCCTGTCAGCCTCCAGCTTCACCCGGTCCCTTCTGTGGGAATTCACACACTCAGACACAGACACACTCGCTGTGCAGGATGCTCCTTTGTTTTTCACTACCTGTACTCAATGCTCAGCTATGGAGGAACAATGAGTCAAACTGTTTGACAGGGAGCGTGTTGCATATTGATTTTGTGACTGGTGTGAGACCCGACGTTGGGACGGAGGCTCTACAGAGTCAGCGTTTCTCCGTTTTGCTGATTTCAATTCAGGCGCTGACTGATGGCCGAGCATGTTGACAGTCACAATGAGAACCACCCCACACGTGGGTCATCCCCAAGTTAAGGAAGAAATGCATATGTGAAAAATCTGTTTCTGGTAGTCTGACTGTGCCTTTTCACTGTTTCCCTTTCCATTCTTCAGAGTCCATTGAAGACACAGGAGAAAAGGGTAAGTGCTTTATAATGGCGTTTATCATCCTGAGCTCCATGAGGCAGCTGTTCTCTGTTAGGTGTTGAGCTGAGTGGCCTTTTAGTCTTTGCAAAGGTAAGCCCTCCAGCTGGAAATGTGCCATTGGGTTTTGTCATTAAACTGTATGTTTAAAGGTTTTTATTTAGTGTGCATTTCACAATATGGAGGTAAGTTCAAAGACACCAAATGAAGACAGGAGTGGTTTGTTTTCAGCAGTCTTTTTAAGGAGGGAAGTTGGATGGAGTTAAATATTCAGACTCTCCAGAGGATAAATCCTGATAACTAGTAGCATTTAATGTCACTGACAGGTTAGATTCCACCTATTTTTTTTAAAAAGAAACATGGCTAAATAATGTTAAAATGCATGGAAATATAAATTAATTGCTTTGTCAGAAGACCTATTAAGCTGTTACGCTGTAAACTTCATTGTCATAGTTGGAAAATTCCAGTTACATGAAACTGATCTCAGTTCAGTTCAATTTTAATTATATTGCGTCTTTGTCTCTCTTCGGCCGCTCCCTTTAGGGGTCTCCATAGCAGATCATCTGCCTCCATCTCACCCCGCCTCCAGCGTCCTCCTCTGTCACACCAGCCCTCTGCATGTCCTCCTCCTCTACATCCTTCTCTGAGGTCTTCCTGTTTTCCTCCTGCCTGGCAGCTCCATCTTCAACCTCCTTTTTCCTGTTCTGCACACGTTTAAACCATCTCAGCCTTGCCTCTTTAGCTTTAGTCTCCAACCTGAGCTGTTTTTGTCCATTCTGGTCACTCCCAATGAAAACCTTTGCATCCTCAACTCTGACACCTCCAAGTCCGCCTCCTGTCTTATAGTTTATTACAATTTATAACCTCACTACCATCTTGTAAACCCTCCCTTTGTTTCTTGATGCTATCCTTCTGTCACAAACCCCCTGATGCTCATCTCCACCTGCTCCACCCTGCCCACACTCTCTTCTTCACCTCTCTTATGCATTGTCTGTTGCTTTGGATGACACCAGGCATTTAAGCTCATCCACCTTCACTACCTCCTTGCATCTCCACTGTTATACCTCCACTATTCACGCAGATGCATTCTGTCTTGCTTCTACTATAGATTTTCATTCTTCTTCTCTCCAGAGCATACCTCCACCTCCAGACTCTCTTTCACATGCTTCCTACCAAGTTTCATGAAATTCAGCTCAGTTGTTTTTGCTGACAAACAGCAATGGCACACTTCCACCCTGGCGCTCGCTTTAGCAGAGGAAATAATCAAAGAGACTCTCTGTAAATGGATTCTGTGCCTGCAATAAAATTTCCATCAGCACACACTTAAGGCATCTTAAAAGTAATTAAGCTGCATACTGAAGCCATGATTGGCTCAATGCTGAGTTTATACAACTTGTTCATTGAGCCTGATTTCTCCTTCACTTTGATTTACACCGTCCCAGTGTTTGGCACAACAACAAATAATAATTACCGCAGGCTGATTTTAATACTCTACCGATTTTCCAATGAAAAAGGCGAAACTGAATCACCAACATCGTTCTTGTTCAATGGAGTGTACACGCACCGCTGAAAATTGACGATGGTGTTCTTCTTTCTTGTTTTTGCTTGCAGTCGTATACTTGCTGGTGTACCATGTCGTTTTCATCATGTTTGTGTGGGCGTACTGGCAAACCATCTTCACCAAGCCCATGAACCCCCTGAAGGAGGTGAGTGTGTCCGACCGTGACGCAGCGTGCATGTCGCAGTGTGAAGGGAAGCTGTAGTTTAGCGCTTCCCCGTGTGATTGAATGCTGCATTTAGACTAATAATACTCTCCAGTGGAAGTGCCTGGATCTGCACTCTTAATGGCTCTGATCCTGGCCACAGCACTTAAGCCCCGCGGGGTGAACGCATGCATACATCTTAAGAGAAAAGCCACGGTTGCAATTTCCACAGAGGCGAACCGCAGACACGCAGGCAGCAATCATTGGAATAAAAGTCCAGACTTACATGTGCTGTGCTGTTTGTTATGGTTATTTGTTTCCAGTGTTCGGTTATAAATTGTCCCGGTGGCTGCGAGGGCTGGAGAAAGACCCCCCCCCCCCCCCCCCCCGAAAAAAAAAACCACCAAAAGAAAACCCAGAAACAAATGGAAGAAAGTGCCCTGCTAAGTTGGCTTTGACAGTAGTAGAAATTCCCGCATTACTGATTCTCACACAGCATGGGGCTTGTCTGGCAGAATAATTCAATCGGTTTTAACAAATGCAAAGGGGCGGTGAACAGCAGTGAGATTGGTCTGCTGATAAATCACAGGTGTTGTTTGCCTTTCCCTCCGTGCTCTGCCCTCCATAGTTTCACCTGTCCCACTCTGACAAGGAGCTGCTGGAGCGTGAAGATCGGGGAGAGTCTCAGCAGGAAATCCTGAGGAGGATAGCCAAGGATCTGCCCATCTACACCCGCACCAACTCCGGAGGTACAGTAACGGCACGCGGTGCCGCTGATGCAGAACAGCTGGAACAGTCTAGACTGACGCGCAGCTCTCAGAGCTCATTTCAGCGCCTGTCACCTTGTTAGTCTGTGGTCAGGAGTTAGGAGAGGCTGCTGCTGCTGACGGCTGTGTGATTGAATTGGCTGTGTCTCCTCAGCAATCCGTTTCTGTGACCGCTGCCAGCTGCTGAAGCCTGATCGATGTCACCACTGTTCAGTCTGTGATAAGTACGGCTCCTCACTCATGCACCTTTAGAGAACAGACCGCACTATTCGCCGCACGCAGGTGCACAGAGAGTTACTCACAGTTTCACTGACGTCTCACCCTGCTGTGTTACAGATGCATCCTGAAGATGGATCACCACTGCCCCTGGTATGGAGTGACTGTCTTTTATTTAACACACAGTATTGGATTATTGACACTGCATTAGTGCACCGCTGTACTCACGTGCACTTATGCTCTTTAGCGATATAAATTCCCTTTCAGTAAAGCCCCACAGCAATAGAGTTTCACTGCAATCCATCATACTGAGATTGCACCACATTGCCAGAGCATTCAAGATAACTAGCAAACAGGCCTCGTTTAGACCACACAGCCCAGCCCACTCTGCCCTTAACAGTTTCATAATGGAAGTCTTGCATATCAGGCTAGTGGAAAAAAATATAGACTAATTTTTTGGTGGAATTTTCATTTCTGCTTCCAATAATTTCATCATCACCTCTGAGCAAATTTCGATTCGGTGTTCCAGCTTTCATTTTTATCTAAGTCAGTAAAGCCTTCTGGAAAAACAAAAAAAGTTTCCCACCCCTGACGTAGATGCACAAACAGCTTGATTTGATACTCTAAGCCACCAGCTGGTTCTGGCAGCAGAGGGAGACAAAACAAATCCGATCCTAGTGTGTCTAATTTTTGGTAAACACGATCAGCTTGTTGGCTCTCTTGTGAATAATGCACCATATCTGGTGTTCAGGGGAAAAACAGGAGAATCAGTAGGAACTGTGTATATAGTTTATACTGGGACATGAAGCAATAAAATCTGAGATTTCTAGTTATTTATTTAATTAGCTGGTTTTATTTGGGAGTAAAACCACACACACCTGTGCTGGCCTCTGATTGGTTAAAAGGACTAATTGCTGGTTGATGATTTTTCCAGCTAAAAAACCCAAACAAATTCACAAACACCTGATAGAAACACTACATTTCTGTCACTTTGCTGCCTGGCAGACTGTATCTTCCCCTTTTGTTGACTGAGCTATGAGTTTTTATTATAAAAACCCCTTAAAAAAGCTGAAATAATAGACACAAATGTAACAGCTGCTTTCTGTCGGCTTAGTTTCATTAGCTAACATTAAAAAAGGTCCCTCCTCCTAGCCCATCCCTGCTGCTCTGCACAGCGATGTAAAGGGTGTCCGAATTGTCTCAGGAATATTGAAGTGTGCATACAATCGTTTCCATCAGCAGCCTGCGTCCTTTCATCCATTTGTTATTTTGCAGGGTGAACAACTGTGTGGGATTCGCCAACTACAAGTTTTTCATGCTGTTTTTGTTGTACTCGCTACTCTACTGCCTTTTTATAACTGCTACGGATCTTCAGTACTTCATCAAGTTTTGGACTGTAAGTACGAAGCGATCATGGTGTAATATGTCCGTGCGTGAATGTGTTGTTGTTGTTTTTAAACAACTTGTTTAATCACAGATGAATATTTATGTTTTACCCTTTTTCACAAGGCTGGAGGTAGAGCACATTTCCGCCTAAAAGAATACCTGGTATGAACCAACCAGCTACTAAATTAGAGACTGCTTCCCTTAAAACAACTAGTTGAAGTCTCTCCAGTTAGAGAACACCCGCTGATGAGATTTAGTTTATTCTTGTGTCAGCTTTGTGCCGGTGTAGCTCTGTTAAAGTGTGTGTGTGTGTTTTTCCCTTCTCAGAACGGCCTCCCAGACACTCAGGCAAAGTTCCACATCCTCTTCCTCTTCTTCTCGGCCTCCATGTTTTCCGTGAGCCTGGCTTCGCTTTTCATCTATCACTGCTGGCTCGTCTGCAAGAACAGATCCACTCTCGGTAGGTAGCGTCCTCTGCGCCCGCATGCGTGCGTCTGTGTGTTTTGAGTTTTGACGCAGTGTTTGCAAAGCCTCAGCTGGACACCAGCGCTCTGTTTTCTAGGAATCTGCCTCCTCTGTTTGCACAGCATCGTCTTTGCACTAATGATGAAGGATGCTGTATGCCTTTTTTTCCCCCTTCTCCATCTGTCACCATTCTCATCAGCACACTGCCTTGATGAGCCTCTTTGGGCTGCTGTCAGACAGAGGAGTTTCCCATTATGCGTGCACAGTGGCACACTTTGTCCCTGTGCGTGGAGGAGAGTGGATTATCCAGAGGAGTATGTTACAGTGTAATGCAAAGACACAAGGCTGGGAGCAGTAAGCAGCTTAGTAAGAGACACTGATACGGTGTTCAGAGGGAGAAGTCACACCTGGCGAAACAGCCTGAGATCTAGTTTTTCCTGCACAACAAAGACACTTTGATTCAGAGTTGTTTTCTCGATGCCACAGTTCAGCCTGAGCGGCTCCCGCGATGATCCGCTGTTTGATCGAGCTCCAGTTTAAAATTAGCAGATTGTGCAGAGGCTGAGGAGGGAGTGCTGTGTTTCTAATTCTTCTTCTTCTTCTCCTCATCTGCTGTTACAGAGGCGGTGCGTTCTCCTGTGTTTCGTCACGGCACGGATAAGAACGGCTTCAGTCTGGGCTTCAGCAAGAACTTCCGCCAGGTGTTTGGCGATGAAGTCAAATACTGGCCAGTCCCTGTCTTCTCCAGGTGAGCTCATCAAAAGCAGCTTGAAAACCACTTCTCAAATACCAGACAAAGCATTTGAACCAGTCATAAATGATTAACACCAGCCTACAGAGGGTTATTTTACAGTTTATAAACCCCGATGACCACTAAAATTTCAATCTAGCCTGAAGAGCAATCAGGTCAGAGACTCGAGGAGCTGCTTCAGGATACAATAATGTGATCAGTAGAATTATAATCATCCCACACCTGCTGAGAGGCTAATATGTGACTGAAAAATGTCCAAGCATGATATCAGAGCATTCTTTTATGTTTTTTTCCCCCTGGTATCTTAAGTAAAGTCATACAAACAGCCTATTCAGAATGTTATATTATTAGATCACAACCAGCTCTGAATAATGCCGGCATAAACATTTACACTTCGGTGAGTCATGTGGGGAATTCACATTTATCTTCTTCATAATCATGTCCTTCAGGCAATGTTGTAAAAAAAAGAAGCAGTTTAGTGAATTATTTTAGCATATTTAAACACAACGTTGTCAAAGCAGCCGTGAATGAATGAAGTCAGCAGTGAGCTCAGGGATTGCTGAGCATCGCCACTTAGTTTGAAACAAAATGGTTCAAAAGAGACAGAAAGTCCCAGAAGAGACAGCAGCAGAGCATTAGATCTCAGGAAACAGCAACATCACCGCTGTGAGTTGATGCTGATGCTCCAGTTTTGCAGCTTAAATATTATTTTGTGACTATACAGCAATTTGGCAGTGACAGCTATATGAACTGCAAAGTAACAAGAATCTGACCTGCGATAAAAATGGAACATGGACTTCCTGGATGTCACGTTACAATTAACTACACGCCAAGCTATGCTGTTATTTAAATGTAAATATCTGATGTTTTAAAGAGAAAAGCTGTAACCGTGCTTATTTGTGCTGTAAAGTTGGATTTTTTTAACACTGTAGTCGATGGGGTTTGACGGAATGTTGGTGGCGGGCTCAAGTGGCCACTAGAGGAACTGCAGCTTTTAGCATTTCACAGCGGTTGGTATGAATAGCAGTTTTTGGTGGCTAGTGTTACCTAACAACACTGCATTGCATAACTAACTTTGCAGAGTCGTTTTCCTGCCTTGATTATCCATACATGCTTTAATGTTTAGCTTTTTTTAATCCTATAATTTCAAGGGACTCATATTCAGTAAAAACATACACAGGTTTGCTTTAACAGAATCTGCTTAAACTTAAATATGCATCCATAACATAGAACACTTACAATCTGCAGTAACTGGATCATGACAACTGTGCTTCTTCTTGTCTGGTGGCCTTACAGTTTAGGCGATGGCTGTTCGTTCCCAACCTGCCTGGTGAATCTGGATCCGGAGCAGCCCTCCTCACCAACTGGCTCCAACCCAGCCAACAAGAGGTGAGTAAAAAATAACACCATCCAATTAATATGTGAACTCGAGTACTTTACAGAAACAGAGTCTGCACAGCTGCATATTAGCCTATAGGGGTTTTATCAATTGTGCAGATTTAATTATGCAAGAAAATAGATCACCTGTTAGCAGCTCCATTATCAGTGATGGGTCTCCAGGTTTAGATTACAGGAACATTTTGCATTGATTTTCACCCCCGGTTCTGTTTGTGTAATCTTAGTGCAGCAGAGGGCCGTCAGTTCCCCTCCAAACCACTCAGAGAAAGCCAGAGTCGTCTGCTCACCAGCACCCCCTCCTGGTCAGAGAATGAAACTGCAACGGACAAGGACAGAAAGGGTAAGATGATGCTCCTTCTGTAGGGTTCTCCGCAGCTGCTTGATGATAAAACAGCAGCACTGTACCAAGGTCTTGAGCCACTCATTTTCAGAGGAATGGTTTTTTTTAGTAGCTATTGATCAAAGGCTGAGGTATGCCAAATCACACGAACCAGACTGAAAATCAGGCCTCATGGGGTGATGAATGCAAATTTGAAAATTTTGGCTCAAAACATTGTTAGTATGTGCGAAGGAGGTCAGGAGTACGGTGGCCCTGAGAGGCCAAACACACTGCAACTTAAGAAAACACCAGCAATAAGAAAGACGTTGCAAAGCACACAAAACAAAGGGGGAAAATGAAAACAGAAATAGGAAAAAACAGATTTCCAAAAGCAAGGGAAGTGTTTTTGGGGAGACAATAACTCGACGGACCAGTTACAGGAACCAAAATATGCTAAGAATTGCTCTGGGAGACATTTAAAAGAAGTGGAGGATCTATCGGTTTTATGAGGAAAGAAAAGATGAGAGGTAAGTGTGTTAGCCTAACTATTAGCCTAAAAATTCGTCATCAGTATTATATGAATCATCAGATTAACACACACCTAGCATATTTTGGTTCCTGCAACTGGTCCGTCGAGTTATTGTCTCCCCAAAAACACTTCCCTTGCTTTTGGAAATCTGTTTTTTCCTATTTGTTTTCGTTTTTTCTATTTCTTTTTTCCTATTTCCGTTGTGTTTTGTGTGCTTTTGCAGCGTTTTTCTTATTGCTGGTGTTTTCTTAAGTTGCAGTCTGTTTTTGTCCACTCAGGGCCACCGTACAGGAGAGACGGTTGTGTTGACAGCCATCAGTAAAACACGTTGGAGGCTCTGTAATGGTTTGGGCTGCATTCCCCTCGGTCGTGTTTGGGATGTTGTCATAATTTATGGAATTATTATTCTTTTTTGCATGGCAAAAATCCCAAACACGCAGTGCAGTGAAATATATGTGTGTGTGGAGCACCATCAGTCATGGATTGCTGCACCTATTTCCCATTTTCCAGTTAAAATGTTAAAAACTGAGTGCGAGCTCAGGAGTTTTGCACAGTACTGCACTCCAAGATGTTGAGTAATGTTCCACCTGTGTGTTTGATTCAGGTGCCAGTAACCCAGGGATGACTATAGAGAACGAGGCGTAACCACGTTTGACACTACAAACCAGAAAAGTATGTTTACGCTCACGCACACCTTACCTGCAGAATGAGATTCAGGATTATATTTTTAAAATTCACGTTTCCTTGTTTTGTCTCGCAGGTCTATGCTGCCCCCTCCTCTGTGTCCGTGCCTATCAGAACGTGACGTGGTGGTGACATCATATTTGTCGTTTTCCATTAGTGCACCATGCTTATGAGAGACTGACTTCGCTAACAAACCGGAGGAAAACATAATAATCGTCATTTACTTCTCTTATTGTTATTATCTGCTGCTGCCTGAAAGTTGGAACAAGTCGACCGTATTTGAAACTGCATTCCAATTATCCCGTTTTCTTTTTTTCTATACAGACAAGCACAGAGCAGCAACAGAAGAGCGGACTTTTTGCACTTTGAACTATAAGTGAGCTGCTTTTGTACGTCCCAGTTCAAAAGTCTGCAAGTCTGTTCGTTTTCAGTCGTTCTCACAGCGTAGCGCTCGAGTAGATGCAGTTTGCCAAATGTTTGCTCTGAGTATAGATTAGTAGTGATGTTAATGTGCTATATAACTGACATTCCTTCAGACATTTTTCTTTTTCTGTTTCTTTTTTTTGTCGTTTGAGGGGCTGGGGGCAGGTTTCTCCACCCGCTGTGTTGAGTATTGTGCAAGTTGATGAAATGATGCATGCTCTCATCTCAGGATGTCAACGCAAACACACCTTGTGAAGTGAACGTGTCCCCCGCCCACCACAGAAAAGAGTAGTTTGTAGTAATTAAATTCCAATAAGGGCTCTGCTAGATCTTTATAGCATATATGAGGATGTTGCCGTCACACCTAAAAGCTGGTGGTGCTCTGTGCGTATGACAGCGCCCCTCCCCCAGTCCCCCCTCCTGCCAAATATGTCCTACAGTCTGACGTCAAACTGCTGGCCAAAAAGCTTCCCGACTGTTCTGTCTATGAAGGGCCCGCCAGCAAAAACAAGCCTTTGTGCGATGCTGCTGCAGATTCTGTTGATTGTTTTAATATCTCACATGTTGTGGATGTACTGCAGAGCAAAAAAAAGGAAAAAAAAATCTGCTCCGGTCGCTTCGTGTGGTTCACTTTGACCTTCTGAGGCTGGAAACGATTAAAAGCGTCACTGAAAATTAAAGAATGTACGCTCTTCTCAAAACAAAAAGCTTCATAGTGACAGTCAGTGTTCGATCTCTATTTTTCTATTCTTCTGTGTATGACTTAAAGACTATATGGATGTGAGAGGCAATGTACTGTACAGTTGTGATGCCTTACAAGAATAAAATGAGCTCATCTTCGGTCTCACTCGATTCTTTAATGGAAGAACGCGAAGCCACTGAAAGATACGATGGTAGAAAAATTTCAAGCCTTTATTTACAAAATCATCTAAAAACATTCCTCTTTTTTATTGCATATTCTTCTTCGACTCGGTTACAGTGAGAGAAAGACGTACTGCAGAAAGAGGGAAGTGCTTCAGCTGTCGAGTTTCTGTCACCGGAGGTTAATAAGCCGTGAGCCTACGCTTTAACACGCACCTATGCAAGTTCAGGATACTATTCAACAACAGCGTTTATTCTTATTGTTTTTGTTTCTTTTGTACATGCGGCAGTTTTATGCGGCATGATTGAACTGGAAAAGCAACACTTGAAGGGAACCAAAAAGCACAAAAAGTCGAATTCAAAGGTCAGAACTACAAATGAACTCCCGCTTGTTAAAAAAGCACCGTCACTTCGAGTAAAACTTTCCTCTTCTTTTATTTCAACACTAAAACTATAAATTAAAACAAAAACGGACTCTCTGGTGGTTACTCAGTGGTTACCTCGGCACTTCCTACAGCTTTCATTCTGTTTTTCTTCCAAACACATTTTTGTTGGTTGGCTGAGGTGATGTGTATCCATGATGTTTACATGCACATCAGTGTGCATCCATTCTGACCAACTGATAATAAAGAAATGGCATCCACTTGCTTTATGGTCTGCACTGCTTTAAAAGGCTTATTACAGTGGACTTAGCTCTTACTCGGGTCGTTATAAACTTAACATTAACGGGACCGATTAGAAAAATCCTCAAGATTCAAGTGCATGTAAACACACCCCAACTATCAGAGAGGAAATCTGTGTGGACTTAGTGTTGAAATGGGGGCAACTAGTCCATGCCAATAAATTAAAAAGTTAAAAGATAAGAATGCAGTTATTATTAAGGCTGAGCGTGGTGAGAGTTGTGATCGTACAGCTTTACATGTTCACAATGTGAAATGGGAACATAGAGAAGGCAACAAAGAGGCCAGAGAGACACACAAACACACCGGAAACATTTTCAGCTTTCCTTATAAAATCAGGTTAGAGCTTTAAAGTGCAAAACATTTCTACAGAACACTTTAGGAAAACTAAAATCCCACCTTTTTAAGCATGTTAAATTGAACTGAACCGACCACACGCCGTCTACGCTGCCTCTTAGGAATAAAAGACTAAACTCAAACATGCAGTTGTTTGCATGTGTGAGGACAGCGGTGATTCTTTTTTTTTTGGACCATCATATTCATTGGTCTAAAGTGAGCAGAGCCTATGAGAAACTTGAGAAACAGCTTGCTAAACGATGCACGTGTAGGTTATTTTCTTCTTCCATTATTATTGTCACTCGGGAGCTTGGCGTCAGAGCCGCACTGATTTTGGGTGTGAAGTGCAGG
Organism: Haplochromis burtoni; assembly: GCF_018398535.1. Lineage (NCBI taxonomy): Eukaryota > Metazoa > Chordata > Actinopteri > Cichliformes > Cichlidae > Haplochromis > Haplochromis burtoni. Next base: position 843,041 of record NW_024582380.1, read on the forward strand.
ATGGGAAGAGTTTCGGAGCGATGTCACGACTGCTGCTTGTTAGCCTCTTCTTCATAGGCGTTTCCGGTTCCGTTCTGGACATAGGCGGAGCCTGAGCCGAGCCCGTACAAGTGACCACAGTACTTTGCATCGTCGATATGATCCTCAAAGAACATCTATTACAAAAAAACCCACACAATAATACAATCGATTAGTGGTTAGGATAACACACAGTCAAAGTGTGAAAAAAAGATCACATCAAAGTGTACCAAGTAAATAAAGGGCCAAAATTACCGATATCAGTTATTGGTATTGGTGATATTGATATCATAGTGGTATAACTTTCCAGAATAATTATTTAAGACAATAAAACAAACCTTCCAACACTAGGGATGGGTACCGGTGTTCTGACATAAACGGTAGTAACCAGACCGAAAAGCAGCGCACATTTTGGTGCTTTATTTCGGTGCTTTTTTTTCCTGAGCTGTGATACACTTCTAGCCAATCATTTTACGTTTCCGAGGATAGTAGGCGGGGCCAGGTACGTACGTTCTGTTAGAGCAGAGCTACAGATTAAAAATGTCCAAGGCGAAGTGGTCAAAAGTCTGGTTGTACTTCACAGCAAAATATGCAAACTCAGCAGCAACAAGTGCTTTAAGCTGATACTGTGATACTGTCAAAGGAGGTAACACCTCAAATCCGATGAAACACCTGGCGACGCATAGCGTTTTTTTTAAAACCGAGAAATCGCAGGTATTTGATAGCTTGCTGGCGAGACTCACACCTGCACGTCGGGTGGGTTGCCAGTTATCGGACCCGGAGCAACATCCCCCAAAAACCCGAAGAATAGAGTCCTGGCCCCTAGCCCTGCCAGTGTAGCAGAAATGATGAGTATGATGATGCGCAGCAGCAGCCGTTCTTCTGCGTGAGTAAGCTTAAGTGTTGTTATCTGTGTTAATTTACTTTAGTAGGCTAACCACGTTATTCACATTAATGCAGTAAGGTGGAACTAGCAAACATCATCATACTACATGGGCTGTCTTCTTGTTTGATCAGAATACTCCCTTCACCCTGGCCAAAAAGGCTAAAATGACCAAAGGAAAAAGTGGAAAACAAGTTAAAGCAGAGAGGTTTGAAAAGTTTGTGTTTTTCATTTTATAGCACTGCTTCCAGCCAAGAGTGATACCATATATGCCACTTAGCTGCAGAAAACTACACATTGTTATCTTTTGTACAAAAAACCCAGCTGAACATGAGAGGTTTTGAACAATTTGTTTCTCCCATTCTTTTAAGGCACCAGGTTAGCGGTCGTTTGCAGTAACCGTTTCGGAAACCGTACAATCGGATAAAACCTAAACGATACTCATCCCTATCCAACACACATTACTGTTTGTAATGCTTTCATTCAAGGTCAACACTATGCTTGCTCAAGCATTCAAGTCACATGACTTCAGAACAACTAAACACAGCAGAGCAGGAAGGAGGGGGCGGAGCCTGTGTGAAAGAAGCGCTGTTTGCACTGCCATGTCTACTTTCTGATGATTGGGAGTAACGCACTGAACCTAGAGAAGAAAAACAAAGTGAAGTATCAATTCTTTCATGCTGGTATCGATCCAATACAAGTACCAGCGTTAGTATCGATACTTGCGATATTTGAATCGATCTGCCCACCTCTATCAAAGTACAATAAACCTGTATTATTAGGTTTGGCCAGCACGGTGGGGACTTTTCTGGTTGCTATGGGAAAACCAGCCTACTGCTTACTTCAATCCAGAATTAATTCAAATCCGCTCCTCACATACAAGGTCTTAAATAATCAGGCCCCATCTTATCTTAATGACCTTGTAGTACCATATCACCCTATTAGAGCACTTGGCTCTCGCTCTGCAGGCCTACTTGTTGTTCCTAGAGTATTTAAAAGTAGAATGGGAGGCAGAGCCTTCAGTTTTCAGGCCCCTCTTCTGTGGAACCAGCTTCCAGTTTGGATTCGGAGACAGACACTATCTCTACTTTAAGATTAGGCTTAAAACTTTCCTTTTTGTAAAGCATATAGTTAGGGCTGGACCAGGTGACCCTGAATCCTCCCTTAGTTATGCTGCAATAGACGGGGATTCCCATGATGCATTCAGTATTTCTTCTTCAGTCACCTTTCTCACTCACTATGTGTTAATAGACCTCTCTGCATTGAATCATATCTGTTATTAACCTCTGTCTCTCTTCCACAGCATGTCTTTATCCTGTTTTCCTTCACCTCCAACCAATCACAGCAGATGGCCCCGCCCCTCCCTGAGCCTGCTTCTGCCGGAGGTTTCTTCCTGTTAAAAAGGAGTTTTTCCTTCCCATGGTCACCAAGGTGCTTGTTCATAGGGGGTCATATTATTGTTGGGTTTTTCTCTGTATGTATTATTGAGGTGACAGTGGTTGTGATTTGGTACTGTATTAATTGAATTGAATTGAATATTATTTATGACATTAAACACTTTACTGTTGAGTTTATGGTCAGATCAGTCGTCAAACCATCAGGATGTGAGTGAAGTGCAGACTTTAAATCACAGAGTTTTACAAAAGTACTCCATTAACGGTTTAGGACTTGAAGCCATTTTTACAGTGTCCCTAGCTCTATGTTCATGTTGACCATACTCTCAGCCTTTCTCAGAGACTGAAGTTTTTAAACTGATCACATGTATTAAACACCTCTGAGTTTTGGGTTGACAACGTGTTAACCTGTATTATAAACTGGGTCCTTATTCTGATCCTCTCCACTCTCGAACACGGGGTACGTACCTCTCTCATCTTGAAGAAAGCCATGCCTGTGAGCAAAGAGTCCGAACCAGCCTGATGTTGTGGTCCAATCCTCTCTAGCTCTAGTTGCTCAGCTACTTCCTGAAGCCCACCCTGAAAGCAACACACTTGAGATCAGTGCATGCAGTCAAAGTAAAACCTGAGGGATTGCATCAGAAATCAAGGTGATTAAATTAATAAAGCAGGAGATGCTGCGTGCATGCTGCTGGAATATTTATAGAAGCACCTTCAGGTTTTTACAGCTCTTCATGAGGTACTTGACATCGTAAATGACTGGGAAGTACAGGCGAAGAATCTCAAAGAAGTCCACCTCCTCCTCAGGAAGGTTAGCGTTGGACAGAATCTTAATCAGGTATCCAAAGTCATAGCCACTGTAAAACACACACAGCACACACTTTAACAAAGTTGCTTAGAAGCACAGCAGCTGGTGTCAAATACTATATCACTTTCAGTCTCCAAGGAAACAAAGATAACTAAGAGTTTCATATCAAAGAAACATTGAAATAAAAATACACTGTAGTTATAAATTCCATTGTGGCAACTGAGAAAACTAGACGAGAATAAAAGTGACATCAGTGACCTTCAAACCCAATCTTTGTTTTTTTTTTGTCCCATTTTTTTTCTCTTTGGTATTTTTTCATACATAAAAATGAGAACAAATGATGTGTTTTTGTGAAAATCTGCTAGTAACAAAGTAGTTAAGTTAGTAGTTAAAACCAGTTCTTTGCAAAGTAGTGTGACATGTGGCTACAACACTGGTTCATCTCTTGAGTTAGGTGCATTTAATGCTAGGACGATTCAGAGGTCAGTGCTAAATGGCTTCACAAACAAACAGAAAAAAAAAACCATTCCTCTGAATATTTTCAGGTACAAACACTTGAAAAAAATCAGTGAAAAAGTCGTCAGTGTTCAGAGGAAAAGTTTGAAGGAGCTTTAGAAAGCCTGACAGCAAGTCTGGCTGCTTGGAAGCAACATGCAAAGAAAGACGGCACAGTGCTGTGTTTTTGGTGTTAACACGTTTGTGGCTAAATAATCTTGGTGCTCTGTAACATTTCTTATTAAAAAGACGAGACAAGACAAAACTGTTTTACAGGTTAACAAATATAATTTCAAATTAAAACTAAACAGCATGTCTGAACAGCTCAGCAGACATGTAATTTGGTTCAAACACTCATATATCAAGAGCTTTTACAAAGGTAATATACAATATTCAAACTCGGTGATAGTGTACCAAAGGTAAAACGCTGTGTTTCTAATAAGTGCTTTGTTATTAAAGAGTAAAAAATTGTGGAAATCTGCCTTTGCTGCCATGTGTGTATAAAATAGCTATAAGCCAGTTTCTGGATGTGAAGCAGCAGGTAAACACAAGTGTTACTAATGACACTGCAAAGATTAAGTCAGAGCAGAATACCTGTGAAAAGACAGCCACTTGACTCCGTCGCAGAGCACCACACCTGATGTCATCAGCAACTCTGCAAAGTAAAGCGTCTCAATGCCTTCGTCCTCGTGCTTCTTGAACTGAATCCCTGAAGTGGTCAGGAGCTCAATGGAGTCCTGTGCATACATGTCTTCTCTAAAGGGGAAGAAAGTCACAAACAACAAAGTCAACTAGGTAACAGGTCAGTAATCAGTTTAAGTTTAGGGATTATAATGTTGCTCTTGAATGACAAATAAACTGGCCGTACGAAATTTTACAACATTAGACAATCAACTCATGTTTAATTTGGACAGCTTTTTTCTGGGGGACAAAAAAAAAATGTAATAAATTAAAATGCCAAGTCTCAGGATTCATTTGAGTAGGTTTAGATGAATATTACAAAAATGTAAGGGAGACCAAACCCTTTAACACACTGCACCTAAACTGCAAACAGTGAAGAAAAAGAAAGCCACAAAACTAAACAGAAATGTACTAGAAGAATATCCTCCGTTCAAATAAAAACTAAAAGAAAACGTTGATTGCCAAAATCAGCTGGTTGGGTCTTTTGTGGATCCGCAGAAAAAATATATAGATGGTAGCAACAAACTATGAATGCACTTCAGGATGCAGCGTACATGTTTTTCCTTCAAGAAACGACTCCCTGTCCATGACTTCAGAGGTCTCACCACTGACAGGCTGCAGTTTGCAAAAAATGTACAAAAAGAAATAAAGTAGTGTTTTGGAACCACGTTCTGTTTGATCAAACCAAAATTTACCTCTATTAAAATGATTAAATGTCTCTAGGAAGGGAAAAGCTTGGAACATAAAATGCCACATCATCTAACATCGAAGGGCTTCTGTTAGGATTCGTGCACGTAACCCTGCCAAACGCCCTGGCTCACTGGTGTTGATGATTTCACTGCTGGCAGAAGCCGTACGTTGAATGCAGAGTTGTGCTTACATTCAGCCAATTGCATCAGAACCTGTTGGATGTTTCATTATTCAGCAGGACAACAATCCTCTACATAAAACCAAAAGGCTTACAAGAGTAAAAAGAAGGAAAATTCTCGACTGGCCGAGTCAGCCCTCTGATTGAGCGCCATTCCAAAAGGTGGCGGTAGCTGCCACAAGCAGCAAAGAGCTGAAAACGTGAGCAGTTGAGGACTGGGAGATCATCAGCAGGGAGGTTACAAAGCATCTGCAACTGTCTTTAAGTCAAAAACTCAAAGAAGTCGCTTACAAAACTGCAAACACAATGATTTTGTGTGTATTTGAATAACTTTTGAGCACCAAAACTCTGGGCCCCTGTCTCACACACTTCTCTCTATAGTTTTAATGCAATACTCAAAATTAAAGCTGAGACTTGGCAGTGTAGTGTAGTATTAATTGTTTTATTTCAAACTTAGTGTCATATTGAAACAGTGCGTAGACCAAAAGCTGTCCAAATATTTACAGTCGGGCCTGCATGTAGAAACGATTCATGTCCCGTTAAAGCTGGAGTGGAGACTTTTACACAGAAAGAAACAAACTTATTTTACATCCAAGTCCTTTGTCAAATGCATTCACACAAAGCGGATCAAGCCCATCAGATAAATCTCTCAACATTTTGTATGGACAGATGGATACAGTGCCACACTACAGTAGTGAGTAAAGGCATGGCACGGTTTTCTTACTGTCAGAAGGGGCAGACAGCAACAGCATGTCCACACTGCAGAGTTAACTGCAAATCTGGACACATCTAAATTGAATATGAGAAAAATAAAGTCTGATCAGTAGAAGGATTTTGGGGGAACTTTGTATTGCTGGTTTTTAGGGAGTCAAAACCCCAGTAGTGTGTGCAGTTACAGTATTTCACAAGCAAGACAGCATCTCTGTCTTTCCAGCAGCAGTGAACGCTGTCTGTTTATTATACTTAAGAACGAGCCAGGAGTACTGTAAACAATGGAGCATCTTCATATGTATAACATGTAGTTTAAAAAAAAAGTCAAGAAAGGATTTACTATTTGCACGCACTGATGGGCCGTTATCAGCTGATCAATCCATCTATGGGGCTCCAGCAGGAATACAACAGACAGACAGACCGGATTGCAATCTTACGTGAGGTTAAACTTAAAATTGAACTGCCACGTTGACGTCCCGGGTGGGTAGTCCCCCTGCTCGTTCATAAATGTGAGGCCCAGCTGTATTATCTTGAGCAAATCCACATTGCAGCGCAGCAATTGGTACTGATAGTCAGCGTTGCTTCTGAACTCTCCGATCGGTCTGGCTACAACACCTGGAAACTCCGTGTCCTGCAAGCAGACGAGTCATGATGAACAACGGAAATGTGGGCACGGAGAGGCGCGGCGACTGTGGCACCACTCACCATAGCAATGTAGTTGTACTTTCGAATGACATGTCGTATCCTCTTCAGCTCCTCCTCCAGGTTGTTGGCCCAAACCTCACATATTCTTTGGCTGTGATCCACAGTAGCTGCGGGCATAGTGCCACTTCACCATGCAAGGAGACAAAGAATTGTACTTGAATATAAACACAACATCTGCAACGTGGTGCATAAGTGTACTGTCACAGGTCAGCATATTACATTAAAGGGGGCTGAACAAGTGCACTTTAACACCTAAACCAAAGGCACAGAAGGATTTCTGACACAGCACTTGACTGAAAACAAATGAGGCTTCTATATTGGGCACAGGAAATAACTTTAGCCTGCTTGTGGTACACTGGGGAAGCTAACTTTACTCGCAGTTAGTGTTTCTATTCTAGTATAATGTATGCTAACTGTTGTTACATAAAGGGAACCAGTGGGAGGAGCAGCTATCTCCTCATGATGAGCATGACGGGCTTAGCCGACTGCTCTTCGCATTAGCTCGGGTTTTCGGCAGCACTTCGGCTAGCTAGGTTACCTGCAACAGTTAGCAGGCTGCAGAGCTAGCATTAGTTAACACGGGCAGGAGGAATAGGAGCTCTGTAATGAGACAAAGCAGCTCCTGCAAGTGGACAGCTAGCTCACAGATAACTGAGACTGTGTGCAGAACATGAAAGAGACTGGTGCAAGCACACACACACAGACACACACTCGGCGCCACTTTGATACAGCAAAGGTGAACGTAGCTTCGTTAACTTACCGTTCCCCAAACCGGGCGGGTGTGTGTTTTAAGCGTGTACTATCAGAAAACTGTTAGTTTGTTCCACGTTATAGTGTCGGGGGAGTTTCCGCTAACTTTTAAATACTTTATATTCAGTATCGTATTGATGTCAATCTACGGCTGCCATCATAGCTGAGCCTACAACTGGACGTCATCACGTAACACAGCAACGTCATACGCGTATATACGTGTGTAAGTATAGCTTAAGCACAGAGCCCTTGAAAACTGTACTAATTTTTTTTTTACTATATTAGATATGCACTAGTGCTCCAGTCAGTATAATGAAAATGAATACATGAATAAAAGTCATTTCAGTAAATAAAAACACAACAACAACAACAATAATAATAATGATAATTATAACAACAACAACAATAATAATGTTGTTGTTATTATTATTATTATTTACTTTTGTCAGCAAAGTATGAACACCAAAATAAGACCAACCCAGCAGCAACGTTTATTCTAGAAAATGATTAGAAGAAAGTTCGGTTTCTACCACAAAAGAAAGTTAAAGAATCACAATCAAAACTAATTTGGTTATGATTGTGACAAATATATTGCAGCATTTTATTCTCCTAATCCAATCACATTCATACATTTAAGAATACTTTAACCTTAACCCTAACCAACTAAGTTCTAGTCTTGTGGAATACTCCAAGTTTTTTTATTGATCCGAAACCAAGTAAATACAGGCTCCGTATTACATTAATTTGAATCTATACCAGCAGCTTATGGACGGTAGAGCAGTGTGTCATGATTTAGAAAATGAATTATCATCAGTTTGCAAATTTTGAACACATTTTAATGGTCACTAAATCGTCACAATAATTAGTTAACAAAACAAAAAACACCATTCAGCTTTTGTTGAAACTGCATTTTATTGGTGACCTGGAAGGTAAATATGTCTGTCTTTGAAGCACTGTAGGTCAGCTTCTGTTGTTCAAATGTGATGTAGGTGATAAATAAAACAGACATGACAGTCAACACAAAAACATTCAGACATCTTTCATAGTGCATGTTTGATATATATAAATATAATATATATATATATATAATATATATATATATATATATATTTTATTATTAATTGGATCATTTTTACCAGACATGTCCTTCAATGCACATATTAAACAAATATGTAAGACTGCGTTCTTCCATTTGCGCAACATCTCTAAAATTAGAAATATCCTGTCTCAGAGTGACGCTGAAAAACTAGTTCATGCATTTATTACTTCCAGGCTGGACTACTGTAATTCATTATTATCAGGATGTCCAAAAAACTCGCTGAAAAGCCTTCAGCTAATCCAAAATGCTGCAGCAAGAGTCCTGACAGGGACTAGAAAGAGAGAGCATATTTCTCCTGTTTTGGCTTCCCTTCATTGGCTTCCTGTTAAATCCAGAATTGAATTCAAAATCCTGCTCCTCACATACAAGGTCTTAAATAATCAGGCCCCATCTTATCTTAATGACCTTGTAGTACCATATCACCCTATTAGAGCACTTCGCTCTCGCTCTGCAGGCCTACTTGTTGTTCCTAGAGTATTTAAAAGTAGAATGGGAGGCAGAGCCTTCAGTTTTCAGGCCCCTCTTCTGTGGAACCAGCTTCCAGTTTGGATTCGGAGACAGACACTATCTCTACTTTTCAAGATTAGGCTTAAAACTTTCCTTTTTGCTAAAGCATATAGTTAGGGCTGGACCAGGTGACCCTGAATCCTCCCTTAGTTATGCTGCAATAGACGTAGGCTGCCGGGGGATTCCCATGATGCATTGAGTTTTTCCTTTCCAGTCACCTTTCTCACTCACTATGTGTTAACAGACCTCTCTGCATTGAATCATATCTGTTATTAACCTCTGTCTCTCTTCCACAGCATGTCTTTATCCTGTCTTCCTTCTCTCACCCCAACCGGTCGCAGCAGATGGCCCCGCCCCTCCCTGAGCCTGGTTCTGCCGGAGGTTTCTTCCTGTTAAAAGGGAGTTTTTCCTTCCCACTGTTGCCAAAGTGCTTGCTCATAGGGGGTCATATGATTGTTGGGTTTTTCTCTGTATCTATGAAGCGCCTTGAGGCGACTTATGTTGTGATTTGGTGCTATATAAATCAAATTGAATTGAATTGAATTGAATTTGTTTTGCTTTGTTTAAACATAAAAAGATAATGATAATTAGGAAAACGCCAAAACAAAACTGGAAGCTATCTAAGACTAAAAAATAGATACATAACCATATAAACAGTCCTAAGCCTGCAGTGTGAACCAAATCTGTCTCTTTTAGTAATTAAAATTACTTATGTGCTTCCTTCACTTTATATGTCAACCATTTGTCCCAGTCTTTTAAAACGTGCTCTTTTCATGTTCAGTCTGTAGTTTGAGTTTTTCCAGCTGCAGGATCTACTCAACAACAGTCAACTGCAGTCTTTACCTCCTGTCTTCAGGAGTTGTTGTTGTTTAAAAAAAACAACAACTAAAAACTCATGTTTTTGGAATTGTGTTTGGTTAACTTTTTGTCTGTTTTTTTTAAATGCCCCGGTATTTTTTGTGAAGCACTTTGTGATCTTTGTCTTGAAAGGTGCTATATAAATAAAATTTGACTTACTTTACTTACTTAGCCAACTGTCTGTTCAGTTTTTAGTAGAGGTTTGGTTTAATCTGTACATTTTGTAAAGACTACAATGACAAACCAAAAACTCACACCCATAATAAATAAAAACAGCTGAATGAGCCATGGAGCAGGACTGCTGGTGGTGGCAGTGCTTCGGGGTCTGGCTCCCCGCCAGCACAGCTGTGCAGATGTTCAGCAACAACAAGGACATTGAAGTCTTCATCATTCATCCCTAAAATGAGGGGCAGTCTTTGCTGCCATTTACTTTACCTGCCTGATGATGTAATGCAAATCTGTTTTATGGTGATTAAGTCCAAATATCAAATAAATTGTTGTTTTCAGATGAAGGATTTGAGCCTTACTGCTTTGTGTAAATAATGTCAGACTGTGCATTTATGAGGCAGCTGCTCGAGTATCTGACTAGAGAAGCAAAATTAGATCAGGAGAACGGGTGACCTGAATACACAAATGGCACAATAACAGCACACTTTAGCAAAGACTCTCATTTTGTGCCGTGGCTGAGTTTACTTACACTGTTCTCCATTTATGAATGTGATATTGTAATCTGACTCTAATAAAACAAGAAAAAAGTAAGTATATGGCAGAAAACTGACTTAAATTTACATAAGATTGCCTTGCGAGCACTTTTGCAAACTTATCGTGATCCAACTGAACAAATGAGGGCAGCATCAGAACGCTTTAAGGCTTTTTTCTGGTATTTTTTTTAATACAAGGACAGAATTTGGTATGACTCAGACATTTTAGACACTGAAAAAACAACAACAACACAAACATTTAAAGCGAGGTCAGAGGAGACAAAAATAGGTTATAGTACAAAAATATTTTCACATGCTTTGCCCGGTAATCTTTGCACTGTTCTTTAGCAGGAGTTCACCAAAACAATAATGGGTACTGCACTACTATAGCAAGCAGCTTTACTGCCAGTTGGACAGCTGAGATAACACAAACACTAAAGGAGTCTCTGTTGGTCATCTGCTGCCCTAAGCAGCGCCATGTTTGTGTGTTCACATGCTCCGGTAGTTCAGTCGTGCACTGATGTCGAAACACGCTGCACAGACGTTTATTAAATCACTTTGTCTTTTCAAAAGCTTCCTTTTACGTCCCTTGGCAGTAAAACCCCGTGAAATCCTATAATATGCTGAAATATTCAGGAGTGGACCGCAAGGTGTTGAAAACAAACCACTGACCGCTGGTTATTAGAGTGTAATGACTCCCAGCCCCAGCTGAGGTCACTGTGGCCTGCAGAGTGAGTTCACCTCAGTCATAAATATAGTCCTTTGGGGTTGAAGTGCTGCTACATTTGGGCATATCAGAATCACTGCCACTCTTTCAGCATTAAATGTTAACTAATACCATGTATTACTGGCCTATGTTCAGAGCACACGTCATGTCATTTTACACTGTTAAGGTGTTTACATTGTAAAGACAAATATCTACTGAATAGAAGCACTTACATGGCTTATCATTAGAAATACAGTAAACTGCAGAGAGTCAGTCTTGCTCCTACTTTCTGTTGAATATGGATTAAAATGTCCAAAAATGTAAGCTTTCTTTGGACTCTTTAACTGAGACAAGGTTAAATACAGTCTGCTACAGGAAACAACTATGAACACGAAGGAATGCAGGAACATGGAAAGTCCACCATGCATGCAAACAAAAGTGTAAGCAAATCGTGCAACCCCAATAAAACCCGCACTGAAATTGGCCAATAGTCGGGTCACACGATCAACGTAATGGTAGTGTTTGTTCAGTGTCGCTCAGGTGACGTCTGGCTAGCATTGCGCCTCCCAGCCAATGCTATACGTCCTCAGGCAGCCGAGTAGGCTGCCTCATCGGAGTCCGGATCCCTGGTGCTGTCCTCGCTGAGAGGTGAACGGCAGCTCAGGTCCGCGATCCCAGACTCCTGGTCGCTGCCGTTGGAGAAGCTGGCGTCAGATATTTGGTTCGTGCTCTTTGGCAGGAGGATGCTGTCTGGTCCTTTAGGCTGACAGGGGCTGCCGGTGATGAAGCCGCCGGTGTAGTCCTGAGGAGTGTTGGCTAGACCGAGGTTGTTACCAGGAGCCCAAACCGTGGGACTCTTATCAAAGGCGGCTGCTTTGCAGGAATCACTGCACTCCTGCTCCTGCTCCAGCTGAGAAATCTTCTATTGATAATGTAAGAAATGAAGACAACAGTCATTTTCTATAATCACAAAAACATCCAGGTGGAATTTTCTTTTTTTCCTTTGACTTGTAGTATGAATGCACGGTGATCAGCCACAATATTAAAATCACCTCCCTAATATAGTGCAGCCCCTCCCCCCGTGCTGTCAAAACAGTTGTGACCCATCCAGAGACAGGCTCCAGAACCTTTGGCGTCACATTAGCATGGAATAATATTTATGTCAGAAGTTATAAAAAGGCTCCAAAACTTTTCCTAGAATATCCGATTTGAAAGATTTCTTCAGCTTTAAAGTAATCCTGTGCCAGTTTTTAGTATATCCTCGCACACGTGATGGGTTCTTTGTGCACAGGTTGTTAAATTTACTCACAAGGAATTACGTTTTTTTCAGCATGCTGCACATACTGGAGAATTTGGGAGGGTCTGGGGAATTTGCTGAGCTGCATTATCCTGCTGGAAGAGGGAATATAACTGCCATGTTGGGGTGAATGTGACATGCAGCGAAGTTTAGGTCACTGGTTGCCAAAGTAACCAGTGACCTTTGAGCATCACGCCACCTCAGCTAGTTTCCTCCCACGGGTCACGCTGATGTTATCTCCTTCTCAGGTAAACAAAAGATATGTCAGTGTAAAAGAAAAAATGTGATCAGACAAGTCCTCCTTCTTTCATTACTTTGCACATGCATACCACAATTTGTAGGACCACAGGAATCAACATGGGAATTCTGACTACTCTGCTGCTACATAGCAAGCTCCAAAACATTGTTTTATTATAGCCAGCATCAGGTTTTCAGCAATTTCTGTTACACCTATGGCCTTTTTTAAATGGCTTTAAGCTTGTGGCAGATCAGCATTGCCCTGTCCTACCTGTGTGTGAGAAGAAAGCTGCTCCTCCAGCTGCTGTGTCTCCTCCTGGATGGCCCGTAGATAATCCTCTACGGACTGCCGAGGATGCATCCCATGGTCAAAACGGTTGTACAGCCCTTTCCAAAATCTCCATAAAAAAAGAGAAATGCATTAGCAGAATAAAATTTCAATGAATGTCTTTACCTTTCACATAATGATTATCTTCCTGATTAGAGTGCACATACCAGGGTTCAAGTGATGCTGTGTGAGCTGGTGCGGTTGGAGAGAACTTACTTAAAACTGTAGGGGGAAGTTGATGCACGGAGGAGCCCTTGAGTCTGGCTGTGGTTTGGCCTGTACAGGGGGTTGGTGTAGTCTGTACGGTTCGCCCATAGATAACTCCACAAAGAATGAGTCCTCTCATGAACTCTATGTCAAGTCCAAATGGAAGACAGGGAAATAAATATGAGAATAAGGTCAGGGGAAAGACAAAAAGACAATCTTCTCCCAACATGGTGTCTGCAGGTTTAAATCTCACCTCAGCTCTATCCTCTCCCTCTGGTTGTTTCCAATGAAGTTGCCAAACTGGCAGGAGTAGACGTGATTGTGTATAGTGATTAGAAACCTCTCGTTAAACTCAAAGGCACAGGGGAACTGCTCCATCAGCTGCCACACGCACTCCAGCAACTGATCGATGATGGGAGACACCTCTTTGGGGTCTCCAACCACGTGTTTGCATCTGGAAAAGAGATGCATGGAATGAAATCAGAAGATTTAAACCACATCCAGCAGATGCCATGAAAGTCACGTTTCAGAGGCAGACCTGTGGGAGAACTTGTGTCCAAATGAGACCCAGTCTTTTTCTATGAGAACCTAAATGCAGAAAGAAAAGTGTTAAAACACAAGCAAGATGACTTTGAGTCACGGGAAGAACGACTGAACCTCCACACCCACTTTGTGGGGTAATTTCCCCCCCGGCTCCAGGGGGATTTCTCAAAAGTAGGCTTCTGTGTTTTATTTATTTTTCTGGTGTATTTCACATTAGCCAGTAAAGATAGCTTTGGATTAAACAAACAAGCAGCGTGAGCCTAGTATGACCCCCTTTGATGTAAAGCCAGAATGCATTTGGATATATTAACATGATACCACTGAGCTGTAACCCTGCTCTGTATCTTAAATTAAAAAAGCTCCAGTATGTACCATGAATCCTCTGAGGGTCCTGTAGTAGGGGTCCAGCAGCACACAGGCCACTGAACACACCTGAGAAGTACGGTCCCACCCATCTGAACAGTGAACAAGGACGCTGACGCCCTCCTCTGCAACAGCCTACACACACACACACACACACACACACACACACACACACACACACACACACACACACACACACACACACACACACACACACACAGAAAGACAAATAAAATGTCCAAAATTAGATGTGATGATTTTCCACTTGTGCACTATACGTACCTCTGCTTTGCACACAGTCGCTATTTTACAGCTGTGAGAAGAAAACCAGCCAGTCATCAGATAAGTTTTAATCACAGGAACCTCGTACCCCATACTGACCTTTTACTAATTTTAGCTGTATTACCTCAAACCTGAGAGACGTGTTATTAAAAAAGTACAATCATGATGTTTTAATTAGAAGACCCACACAATTTCTTTAATGACACTCCTTTCTCCCTTGGATAATTTGGAACATTATTAAAAAGCCACAGCAGCGCAGACGGTATCAGTTTCGCTGTGTGTGTCTTTCTGTGTACATTCGTGATGGTATCATAACAAAATGTGGTCGAGGAGTAATCTGCTGTAGCTAAAAACACCACAAAGGTGGTTTTGAGGTGCAGACAGTATAAAACATGGAGGAAGTTGTGGATCTGAAGTGTGAAGCCAACACTGAAATGTCTTAAACCTGCATTCTTTATAATGGCCAGCAGGGGGCAACAATGTTGGCTTTCCAAAACACTCGTGGTTGTATAGGAGTCTATGGGAAAACGGTCCTCGGCTCGCTGTCTCGTTGACCCCAGTGAACATCTTCCTGTTAAATTTATAGGTTCAGTAATAAGTTTCAGGTAATATTGAATAAGACATAAAGTTAATTTTATTGACACTGATCATTCGATGGATATGCTTGGTGCCAATCACACGCTGTTAGCCAATGAGCATACAGTTTTGCTGTCGGGCCCATCTCTTAGTTAAAACATGCAAAACAAACCCACTCTGCTCTGAAGTGCTGTACTGTATGTTTGTAAGTTTTCTCCCATACAAACACAACAATGTCGATGAAACGTTTTGCACCATCAAAGACACCTGCGGTAGCACCCAGAAGGCAGAGAAAGATGCTAACCATCACACAAAATGTTGGACTTCTGGACATGCTAAAGGAAGGTAGACGCTACAGATTATAAGGCGCATTAAGTGAAACAAAACAGTCAGATAAGTCAAACTTTCCTCAACTCATTCTTCTTGCTTCCTCCACTTCTGTACCATTGATTGGATTCTCTCACAGCTGCTCTATTCCCATGTTCTGGACCTGAAAACAGGGTTTGATCTTCGGTTTCATTCTATGATACTGGACTTATTTTTCTACGAAGGTTTGAACTTTGAGAGTGTTTAAACTAGAGAGAAAAGTGTGAAAATGTCCATGCCTGTCTGAGAAAAGTGTATAAATTGTGTAGTGAGGGGTTTTACAGCCTTAAAACATCTATACTAATTGTAAAGAATAAAGTTGGCTACTTTGTGGATTTCACCTATCGCCGGTTATTTTTAAAATGTAACTCCCATGATAAAAGAGGGACCGCTGTACATTGTAATGAGATGATAAATATGATAACCACTTCATCTGTCAGTGGTTGTGGCTCATTCGTGTAAATCTGGGGGAAAGCCTCAAGGGCTTCTCGTATCGTCCCTGCAAAGATGGATGATGTTGGTTTCACACAGACACACAGAAGATACAAAACACAAACAAACCCACACCTAAACCAATATTGAGGGCAACGGTGAGGCAGACAGTGAGGATTAGCCTCCAGACTGACCTTGGCGATGAAGATGCCTGCATCCAAAACAGCTTTGATGTGCTTCAGCCAGCCTGAGCTCTCCAGACCCTCCAGGAAGTCAGACATGGAGGGGGAACGCAGCTCACACACTGTAACCACAACACAGCTGTCTCACTGTCAGGAAACACGGAGCATACCTGATCGCAGGACTTTATTAAAACCTCACAGAACACTGACAGCAGCAGAGACAAGTTTACAGGAAATCTGTGCACGCTGAGACAACATACGGGTCACCCGAGCATATTTTGCTTTTTTAAAGCAGATTCTGTTTATCTTCTCATGTTATTTGTTCCCACTGGCGATGGCTTTGTTCACACCAGCGACAGCCACTTGGGGATGAGCAATATAAAACCACTTCAGTTCACTTATTCAACTGCCATCAATTTGCCCAGACAGTAATGGTTCCCCAGAGGATGAATCCTTTTCATTTTAATGATGCACTAACTTTTCCCTCTAGTGCCAACGGCTGCAGGCTCACTGTGTCGTTTCATTGTAAAATGTATTTAAATTATTTTCCAAACATTTTCCATCATCAGGTTCACTCACAGGCAGCGTGACACGAACTCAATCGAACTCAGCTGATGAGACTATATTACACTAATGGTCACAAATCACAAACCCTCAGATTACTCACTGAGGTGTGGACAAAGTGGGTTTTATGTTGATACTACATCAGTTTGCTGACCTGTAAGAGCTGATAACAGAGAAGCAGGTGAACGGGTTCATTTTAGCCTCTAAGGTTTTGTAACACTTCGCACAGTGGACTTGCACTAAGAAGAGATGTTTGAGGCTTTGCTGTCAGGCGGGAGGGGGGTCTTCTTAATCTTATTGAAGTGTGCAACCGGGCAGAGAGAGGAAGGCAGAGGGCAGACGTGAAAGGGCAAGGCACTGTCTCCAGCATTTAAAGACTTCCCTTGTGCTGCTAGTGGGCAAAGAGTTATCACAACTGAGAGCAGCTATAACTTTTCAGGCTTGAAATCGCATCATTCTCACGCCCTCTGTCTCTCTTTGGGGGATAATGTCCGGGGTTTTGTCCGCTCCGGGAAACCAAAATAGCTCTGAAATAAAACCCAGATGGATTCAAAGTCTTCCTAGGAGCACCCCTGCACAATACCCAGAAATTCTCCTGTGGGCTCATTTGAGGCTTGATTCCAGCACAGTTCACTCTGCGTGACTGCATATGAAAAAACCCCACGGGGGACCCGCTCTGCTTTAGTAATGTGACGATGCGGCCAATTTAAACAGACAATGCCAGAACATCTGTGTAAAATATGATGTGGTGAAACATTTTTGACAGCTTGAGCTGGTTTTTTATTTGCTGTCAAGCAAATAAAAAACCAGCTCAAGCTGTCATTATAGCTAAATGATAATTACATAGTAATTACCTTCCAGCATTTTCTGCTGGCTGTTCCTCATGACATGGATGTTCTCTATCCCAACGAACTGGAATTTGATGTTGGAGTAGTTGTCTTCGTTTTCATACCCTTTTCCTGCAGCTCGGTTTGCGATCGCATTCAGCTAGAAAAACAAAATTCTGTCAGTTTTTTTTATCCAGCTGTCATTCAAGAATCCCGACAATCTGTAATCTCAGAAAGAGGCTGGTTTTACAACTTATAGTAGCAATACTGGACTATAGTAACATAGTGTATCTAAAACGTATTTCCCTCCTCCCATTATACTATAAAGGAAGAATCAGACTATAGGATCAAGTTGATTAAACTTCTGGGATATTGATCCTGTCAGTTGGGTAGCAGAAGGTACTGTTATTCAATGAATTGACAACAGGTACACTAGAGGGGCAACAATGGGAAACGCCCCCACATCAGGAATGATTTTACAGATGGGAGCCACAGACATTTTCATTCATTATTTTTTCACAATTTATGCATTTAGTTAGATGCACTGCATCTAACACGAGGAGTCCAACTCTTCCACGATGGCACATCAATCAGATGATTTGCTGTGTCTCGCAGCCAAGTCTGAAGAGCATGAAGGAGATTCCAGAGCTGGACAGGGCCATAGAAGGTCCTTAACCCATCAGCAGGACGAGACATCAGATATCACGAGGAAGGCCAGAGGGCCCGACATCCTTTAGCGGGCTCTGTGCTCACTGTCCAGACCATGGAGCTCAATTGGCATTTGCCATAGAATACCAGAATTGGTAGATATACCACTCACGATAAGAGGATGCTGCAGGCATTAAAGGTGCTGTGCTGTAGTAGTTTGAAACACATCTATCTAATAGACTTTAATTTGTTAATTTAAATGAAGAGTCCTCCTCACACACTAAGGTCAGTTTTGGAGTTCCACAGGGTTCTGTGCTGAGACCAATTCTGTTTCCATTATACATGCTTCCCTTAGGCAGTATCATTAGAGGGCGTAGCATACATTTGCACTGCTATGCAGATGACACAGAACTTTATTTATCTATGAAGCCAGATAACACACACTAATTAGTTATCTGAAGGAATGTCTTCAAGACATAGAGACTTTGATGACCTCTAATTTTCTGCTTCTTTATTTAAGATAAAACTGAGGTTATTGTACTCGGCCCTAAAAATCTTAGAAATATGGTATCAACCAGATGCTTACTCTGAATGGCATTACCTTAGCCTCCAGTAACAATGTGAGGAACCTTGGGAGTCGTTTTTCACCACGATGCATATTCACTCAAAATGCATATTAAACAAATAGAGGGCAAATGGAGAGACAATAATAGATCGAGACAAATGTAGGACTAATCCTGTAGATGCAATGTGCAGGTGAGGCTGTGCTTTTGTACATATCATCACGGTCACATTTTAAAATCCTCTGTGTTGGCATAAAGAATAAAGAGTCAATGAAAATATATTTCTTGGGGTAATAACAGATGAGAGACTTAATCGGAGAGCACACGTAAGATATTTTCATTCCAAAGTATCAAGAAGCATTGCAATACTAAACAAGGCAAAGCAGGCATTAGACTGTACATCTCCCCATATTACCATACCGTTCGCTGGTTTCCCTTTACTTAAGCTGTTGTGCAGAAGTCTGGAATCAGAGAATTATACAAACTCACTATTCTTACAGTTTGAAATACTGAAATTTGCAGATCTAATGGAATTCCAAATAGCACAATTTCTGTTCAAAGCATAAAGTAATGAACTACCAGGTGGTTTTGTGAATGTGTGTACTACCAGGAAAAGTTTTTGTGTTTCTGTGCGTGGAGTGAAACTGTGGAATGGTCTGAGTATGGAGTTGAAGCAGTGCCCAAACATAAAGCAGTTCATAGTCTTCCACTTATCCTTGTCAAGGGTTGGAGCCTATCCCAGCTAACATAGGGCGAGAAGCAGGGTACACCCTGGACAGGGCGCCAGGGATAACACAAAGAGACAGTATGTGGAGAGAATCCAGGCAAACATGGGGGCAAACATGCAAACTCCACACAGAAAGAGCCCGGCCAGGTGGTGGAATCAAATTCAGGACCTTCTTTTTGTGAGGCAACCGTGCTAATCACTGCGCCACTGTGCTGGCCATGGTTCAAAAAGAGTTATAGAGACGTGATCTTCATAAGATATAAAGAAAGGGAAAATGATGAATTTCAGTGGATGTCTCTGTTTAGGGAGTTGTTATTTCATGCTCATTGGCTTTGCTGTGTAGAGGCAAAGTTATGGTGATCTAGAAGCAAAGCAAACTACTGAGTTCAAACACTTTCAGAGGCCAAATTACATAAAATGCAGAAACATTGCCATCAATACTGATCATATAACACCTAGCAGAGATCTGGGATGTTTTCAAAGCGTTTGCTGTGAGATCTTCAGCCGGCAGCGCACAGTCTGGAAAAATAAATCCCAGCTGAATATACAGTTGATGCTTTAAACACTTGCAGGCTTTCCTTTAGATACAAAGGGCTCACCTTAGGCCTGGTATCCACCACATACATGAAGTCACTGCAGGGATTGGACCTCAAGATGGCCTCAAGCATCTGTTCATCCTCCAGGCAGCGAGCGCTGAAACCAGACAGGGGCTGGCTGCTGCGGCAGATGGCAGCCTGCGAGGAAGCAAGAGGAGCTAGGCTTCATACAGGGACTCATCCTCATCAGTTCACAACATTCAGTGCACACGCACAATAACCAGTCTAATATATGAGAATTAGGACGAGTTGAAATTCACAGTACTTTTCCTTCCCCTGCATGTTCAATTTAAATTATTCAACCACACAGTTTCTCATATCTCCACATTTAATAGCAACATGGGAAATAGCCAGAGATCACTGTGTGGCTCTCCCCTTGGGCACATGAACTAAAGTGGAGCTTTTTGTATGCGCTGAACTCCACAAGCAGGACCCTGAACCCTGGGAAGCTGACCTCACACACATAAAGCACTCCTAAACGTCGAATTATGGATTAATAAAATAAATTATGAGCACTTTGGCTTTTTCTTGTGTCAGATATACGACTTTCACAAATATGAAGCCAAGATCAGGGAGACAGTAATGATTCATGTTGTTATTTAATGACCAAATGGACGTCTGTCTTGCTTTCTTTTTTACAGCCTTGTAACACAAGGCTGTAAAAAAGAAGTTGAAGAAGAGGAACAGTATTTAGCAGGGTCATATCTTACCCCTGCTAAAAAACATTTATTAAGAATGTATTTATTAAGAAGGCAAAATACATTATCAACCATCTTGACCACATTTTGTCAGGAAGTTGCTCTCAGGTCGCCACTATTGCTTTTTTGGGATTAATTAAGATATCTGAATCTGAATACATGACCTCAGACAAATACAGAATCTGGTGCTGTTTCTCTACCGGCCAATCATCATGAAGATGCTGCTTTCACGTGGAAATGGGAAAAGATTTCCTGACAGCAGTGACTCATGTTCATCTTAAGAACAGACCAACATTTCTCACTTTTGTGGCTAAAACGGTCCAAGTGAAGCATTCAAAACTTATTTTATATACCTGTAAATAATCTCTTACCTCAGCTCCTGCAAAATTTTTCGTTGTGCAGGACTGGAGATTTTAGCTCTGTTAGCATCACTTCATATCCCTTGTACTACTATGGGGCAGATTGGAAGTGTATGGGAAATAAAAAGAGAAATACTCTGTAATAAACTTACATGATTGTCTTTGCAGTAGTATGACAGGGCAGGAAATCTGCCCCTGCTTCTGAATTTGGAGCTCCCCACTATGACCGGTGGTGTGGCACTCTCGGGTACAAACAGGTCAGCAGGGTAAGTGTCACTCACCTTTAGAAAAAAAGACCAAACAAACCTTTAGGCATAGCTGTCCATATTAGGATGAATGTGCATCTAAGGCCAGCTCAGTGACCTTGTAGTGTTGGTTAACTGGGGAGAGTTTCCACAGAGAGCTTGGGAGTCCCATTCTGCTGTAATCAGCCTTGAGGTCCAAGAAGTCCCATTCCTGTCGTCTCTCCTTCTCATCAACATTTGGCTTATAGGAGAAGCAGTACAGCTCGTCATAACTCTCTGAAAGACAAAACAGGGACTGACAGCTAAAGGCTGATGAGCACAACCTTCAACTTGTTTCAGTCCAAAAGGCCAAAGTGTTGCAAAAGCAGAGGAGATGAAAACTAGACCAAATGAGCAAATATTTACAGGATATTTAGGATATTTACAGTGATACAGAAATGCTGGCATAAAGAAAAAAGAAGATAATCAAAGAGGAATCCGGTCCAAGCCTTTGCTGACATAATGACAGAGCTCACCTGGCTGGGAGAGCCGCTGCAGGGACAGATGAATATCGTGGCATTCCTGCTCTTTAGAAATGATAAAATGAAGAACCTGGAAGTTCTTGCAGTGAATAAGCAGAGGACATCCTGAAGGAGTTGCAGCCAGTTTGTCCACACTGCACACCAAACTGTGAAGTACCTGAGCAAAGGTTAAAAAAAAACAAATTTACTGAAGTGTGCTTTGGAGGATTGCAAAATGTTAGTCTTGCAGCCTGCTGGTGACGCACGCTTAACATTTTTTTCTCTTCAAACAGACTGCTTATCACGGGCTGTGATCCCTACCCATGTTTCATTGCGCACTCCGGCCTCGCTCTCCACAAAGATGGTGTGTGTGGCAGTCAGGTACAGGGTGCCCACCCGCCTCCTTCTGTGGGAGATTCTGTCAAGCAGCTTGACATTCTCCACCTGGAAGTGGGAGGAGGAAGGACAGCATCAAAACAGCCTCATCCTCTGCACATCTCACGCGTGTTTGACACAGCTGCACATATGTGTGAGATGACAGAGAAACACATCCTCAAAGCAGTGACTTTACTGCCAACGTGGCGAACACAGCAGCACGCGTCCTTTGGATTGAGACAGATGTTTGTCTTATTTATTTGACTTTAGATTTGATCTTAGAGTGCGCATGACGCTTTGCTGCTGGAGCGCCAGTGGCGGTACAGTGCGGAAATGTAGCAAATCACTGCAGCCAGACCCGCGGTTACCTTTGGCAGTCGGATGTGCTCCATCGGCAGCTAAGCTTCCAGCCACGGCTAAACTACCAGCACTAGAACATGTGCACAACAGTGTTATAAAAGGCGTTAAATTGGCTCATAAGGTTGGAGCTGTCCGTCAGTAGCTCTCAGGTTAAGCAGCCATAATATTGCTATTGCCTGAGCTGACTTCAGCGCATGGTCCTAAAGCCCGCTCGGTGCCGTGCTGTTACCGTCACGGTTGTGAACATAGACAGTAGATAAAAGATGGAAACAGCTTTGTGTCTGAAAAGTGAACCCAACACAGACGAGCCCTGAACATCATTCATTTTAGAGGCCAACAGAGGGCGACAACCTCAGTGAATGCTGACCCGATGACTTTAAAAACTCAGGCGCTGGTTTCAGGACATACTGAATAGTCTAAGGAGCTTGGAAAGAAAAGTGTCTGGACTTCCTTAACTTGCTTGAAGCTTCTTATCCAAGAAGAGGTGAAACATCTTCAAGCAAGAAGAAGCAGAAGTCCAGAACATTTTCTTTCCAAGCTCTTTGCAAAGCTTGGACTGGATTACTGAGAACCTTCACAGACATAAGTCATACTGAATAGTACAAATACATAGTTTGTGGAAAAGGCTCCAAACCCTATAAAATGAGTTCTGCTAAACTCGCCCAAGACCACAATTTAGAATTTTTAGAATAAAAATTCTCCTAAATGGCCAACAGGGGGAACAAAAATGCAGCCAACACAGAAGTGTCACAAACTGCAGTTCCTCTAATGACCACTTGGTGTGTAGTTCAAAATGAAAGTCAATTTCCACAAACCCATGTTATAATGCCCAATTTTCATCCATTGAAAACATGCTCACATGGCCACTCTGATCGGCAGGTCTCTGCGCAGAGTCAGTTGTAGCCAGTAGCTGACTGATAGGCCTCATCTCCACTAATCAGAGTCACTAAACTCCACACCAGTTTGTGCCGTTAGGCCCTTTTGGAGCATTTTTACTGGAATTATCTGACAGATATGTATTTATGTGTGGTGAAAACCACCATTTATCACTAAATACAAAGTATACATGTCTGTGAGGTACACTGGTGCAGTTTATAGATGCTGCTTGCTAACCAAGCTTGCTAGCCTAACAAGTGAATTATACATCTACGTAATCATAACTTACGCCATAACTGGAAATGATTTTAACTCAATGCCGCAACCTTTATGTAACATGATGTGTACCTGTCAGGAATTTAACTACACTTTGGGTCGATACATACTTTACGACTTGAATGTTGTGGAAGTTTGCGGCGTAGGGATAAACAGAGTTCATGGTTACTACATAAATTAGAACACAGATTTCCTGCAAAAGCCTAAATCAAGCTTTTGCATTTCACCTTCTGGCTTCAAAAATGCAACATGGCTGCACCCAGAATGTTAATGTTGAGGCTTCAAAGAACACAGTTCAAAACTAATAGATGATATCGCTGTAAGTGTGTCCATCTTTTATGTACAGTTCATGAAGACTCCCTAAACATCCCCTCACATGTGAAAAACTCATTTTTCTTAATGTTTCCTGAAGGTGACAGTTCTTGTAACACTTGTTAGAACTATATAGCAATTTTCTCTGAAGGATATTTAACTTTAGAGAACCTTTAAGCAACATTCTCAGGAAATGTTTAGGAAATGTTCCCTGCAGGAATAAAAAAAAAGATTTTGCAAAAATACTCCTCAGAAAATGATACTGTCATGAACTGGCTGTGTGGAGGCAGAAGAGGACCCAAACGCAAAACTCACGGAGACAAAAAGCTGAACTCAAAATCACTGCTTTATTGCAGGCTTCACAAAGAAAGAGAACTAAACTGGGAATGCTAACAGAAGACCGAGGGAACACAGAAAGACACACAGGTTCAGGGAGGAGACATTGACGACGCAACACTGAACTGAGGGAGACCTGCACATAAATACACAGAGGGTTAACGAGGGAAGTGGGAGCACACGGGGAACACAGCTGACACAGATAATCATAACGAGACAGGGCGGGAGTAAACGCAACATGACGCATACTGACGAGAGACTGTCAAAGTAAAACAGGAAGCACACAGAGGTTCAGACAGGAGGAGAGAGAGCACAGACATAACGGGCTGGGGAAAACATTAAATGAAACATGAGGGGAAACGAGGGTTCACAGATACACAGAGGGGCACACAGGGGGTAATCAAATAAGGAACATTTTTAACAGAACCTAGGAACCACGGCATACGGAACAAAATACAAAAATACAAGAAAACTAAGAATGCTGGGCCAACATGGCCCAGGACCATGACAGATCCTGCATTTTTAAAGGTTTGTAACTGTCATTTTCTGGGAACTTTAAGGGAACAATAACTAAAGGTCAAGGAAATGACATTTACCAGTTTCAGTTTATTTAAAAGGAAAATGTGCACATTTTGATTGGATTGATCGTTTATGTTGTAAATTGGTTGTCATGAATTTAAGAGAGGATTTACACTCGGCCTGTCCAGTTGATCCAGTCAGTTTGCTGGTGTGGACAGACCACGCACTGCTTAAACTGGTTTGAATTTCTCTTGTTTGTCGAGTGTTTTAAGTGATTCTGGTGGATTAGACCTACTGAAGTATATGTGAAGCTCTGTTGCCACAGACACTTTGGCATGTCAAGACTGCATTCCACTGATGTGAACCAGTTCCAGTGAGCCAGCTGGTATTATGTGTGAAATCTTTGCACGAGGTTGGAAAAATAAATGTCAAAGTATTGCGATAACAAAAAGGACCAGGGCAGAGAGGAACTGAGGAGAACATGTCTAATTAGGCACAGTTACATCCTGGGGCTTTGATATTTGTAGGTTTATTAGATACTCTAATCATCATGACTAGTTATCAATAGCTCTGATATGCAAGTTTCTTTTTTACCTTTGTTCTACATTATGAAGATGTTTTAATTACTACACAGAGACAATAGATACTTGATTTGGAAATATTGTGCACTAAATTCTGTCCTCTCTCTTTGTTCAAACATCACTGTAATTTTCTTGACACCGGCCTGAAATCAAAACAAAAGCTGATGTAATTTGTCCAAAATAAGGATGATTAGAAGACAGGATATGTTGAATATGCACAGATTGCTAGTTAATGTTAAAGCTATTATGAGTACAAATACAGATGGGCCCCACATGATTTGAAACTGGACGCTATATGAGCCTCCACTCCCATTTCACTTTATCAAGCTCTGCAGACATCTTTATAGTTTTGGCAACTCAAACCCAAACTCAAGCATTTCTGTATTTTTATCATCTGCAGCCCAGCGTACACCAGTGAGAAGCAGCGCCCATCTGTTGCCGGGCAATAACCAGAAAAGAAAATAGAATAAAAGCAGTAAAATTAACTAGGAGGGATTTGTGACTTAGTGACTCCTGATGCGTTCATGCATGAGAAATTCTCCCTGAAAACAAAAAAAACCAACAAAACTTTATTGTGAAATTAGTATAAAGAAAAAAGTTCATTTTTAATGTCACACTTCAGCAGAGACGAGCCAGCACATATAATGAAAAGAATCCAACAAGTTATGTGTTTTATTATCGATGTGTGTCCAGTGGTAGTAATTGCCAAACACCCAATATGTATTTAATGTTGCGAAATTCCCTATGAAGACCATCCAGCTTTGTGGGTACACTTTTTTGGAAGTCATTGTCACTCGAGGGTCTCAAACATGATACTTGAAAAGTGCTGATCACGCTTAAAAGAATCTGCTGCGATTTCCAAATATGCTGCAAGAAATATCTGATGGCTTGAGTCCTTGTATCATGACCCACATTCAACACTTAATGCGTGGACGTTTGTGATTTTTGACATTTTCTGCAGGAGTGTGACCCATTAAAACAACCGTCTACACTGCACAGTGACCCAGATACAGACAGGAAATCACTTTCAGTAGAGCTCCGAGTGACTTTTCCTTCAGCAGTGGTCTTTGTAGCTCATAAAAACAGCATTATGTCAATCTAAGAACAGGTAATGTCTTCGGGCTCGAGTCCCCAGACTGTTCTTGAAAAGCAATATAAAGAGGCTTTACGCCATTCCATGAAATTCGGCATCTAAACCACTCTGGCCTTCTAAGCAAATGCCTAACCTGAGTTTCTCCTTTGACTTTACAGTGAGCTACACGATGATGCTGGTTCAACTCAGTATATCTGATCTACAGCAGCAGCAGCATTTTAACACACTGGTTTGCCACCCTGAACTTTTCTTTGCTCATTTTGCTGTTTTCTTATTTGACATAAAAAATGATGTCTTGTTTTTCATTACTTGAAGTTATCAGTGGTATCCTCCAACCCTGTAACTTTGGCATTTTCACATAAATGTGTCCTCCTGTCCCAGACATTTATGTTTAAATCTGGGCATCTCTGTCATTGCAGCCTGGCTTATCAATAATTGTTCACTCTAACATTTCCTGGTGACAGTAGTGTTAACTGGACCGTGTTAACGAGTCCTGCTATCTGCAAGACAAACACCACTCAATCTGTTGACCATATTCACGTTTTTGGAGCTGGTTCACTCAGCCATCAGGGCATCCAATTGGCTTCACACAATTAGCACATGTCAACAATGAAATACAGCGAGCTCGGTGGGTCCTTTCCATCCTTTCCATGGTTACAGTGTAAACGGTATGTGAGGAAAGCTCGTCCATTCCTAAAAGCACCAAACAACACAGTTTAAAAAAGAAAAAAGAAAAATTGCTTTAACCCTCATTTCAGTCCATATGAATGTGAAGAGCATGAGCATTAAATGCTGTGTCTCCTGTTAGCGCACTACTAAGGAAAACTTTGCTTTCCCATCAGCATGCCGGTCAGCTAATCCGCTCCTGCAGCCAGGCTCGGTGGGCAATCGCCCATGATATTGGGCTGCTTGGCTGGATGGCCAAACTGAGAGAGAGTTTGTTGTTGTCATGCTGTCGAATCTCTGGTCTGTGGGTTGGACGTGTTTCTAGGGCCCAGCTGCCACCTTCCCACTGAGGTTTTAAGCTGGTTTGAGCTGGTCCTGGCAGAAAAAATAAAACACAGTCTCCGCTGCAAACTCGACCTTTAGTTGTAATTTGCAGGTCGTGTTTGATGGAAAAATGGGACTTTGTTTTTCCCTCCAGGAGCTGGAGCTCATAAGTGAAGCTCCTGTGGAGATGCCAGGCGTTTCTGGAGGCGTACCATGGCGAGCTGTTATTGATTTTGTAGTCATGGGTCATGGCTCAGGGTACATTGAGCAATATCTGTCTTCCATTAGGAGGATTTGCACTACTTCTACACCCTTCATTGACCAATCAGGGCTTTTAGCAGCGCTTCTGTGGGCTGCACTGGGTAAACAGTATTTGTGTTTATCAGAGAAAGTTGCCCAATCATGTTGCCCAGTGGTCAGTAAGCATGTGGACAGCTGGGAATTTTTAGCCTGAGTATGTATTAGAAATGACAAAAATATAAAAAATCCTTTCCCCATTACTGTAAAACCTCATTTTTTTCTGTGTTATCTTGTGAAGGGAGCTTATTGTGCAGTTCCTCCACAGAATCTTACTCCCACAAACCAAAAGCATGGAAGTGCCCCCCTCTCTTCCACCCATTCCCCAACCCCACTTTAATTCCTTTGGGTCCCCTCCTCCTCTTGCGTCCCTCCTTTAGGGACGTCAGTTTAGGGGTAAGGCAGGGGCAAATCCTATGAAGAAACACTGAGCCACTGAGGGGAGGAGTGAAAACTGCTGCTCTGTATAGTTTATGTGACAGCACAGTGAATGAGCGCTCAGCACACTGGAGAGATTTGAGGCTCCAGCGCAGATCTGTAGGTGTAGTCTCACTTTTACCTGAGCTTCACTGTGCAGCTGATCTCTCAAGGTTCTCGGCAGAAGCAAGGCAGAAGAAAATAACTGAGACTTCTAGCAGCTAATTTTGGTTCTGTGTCTCAGCGTGAACCCCTCAGTTTCCTACTCATCTGTTCTAAGGTAGGTCCGCATGTCTAATGAAGTAGAAACGTGTTCAAACCTTTGAACGTTTTTTGTTTTTGCAAACTAGCAGTTTCGCTGTGAGGACTCTGGTGAGCCTCACTTTAAGATCCGTACCACATGTTGCATGCAGTCATGGCACAATCTAAAAACACACACGACGTCTTTCCCAGCAAACTACAACTTCTACTTCACTATACTTTAAGCAAAGCTGGACTTTTACTTGCCAAAATCTTATTTTGCTCTCTGCTATCTTCACTTTCCATCCACTGTATTTATGGAGATTCTGTGATGCAGCCCTCATTGTAATATTAATGAGCCATCACATTGAAAATTAATATCTCCTGATATTAAATAGAAACAAATACAAATCTGCATTGCAAAAGACATCAATGTAGATTTGGACGGTTGTCATTGCTATTTTATGGTCACGATGATCAAAGTTTAAGTTTGAAGAACGAGTTCTAACGCCAAAGAGAATGAGCAGGAATTCATGATGGAGCGGGAGTATTCATGCCTATTTAACATATTGTATTCATGCAAATATTTTTAGACAGCTTCCCCATCGATCTCATAAATGGAACAAGAGACATTTGAATGAACACAAAGGAGGCTGTACAGTCTTTTAATGTCCTTTATATGCAATTAGTACAGAAGGCTGCAGGAATGTCTTTCATGAATGCAGCTCTTTGAGTAGTTAGAGCTGCACAATAATCCTGAACAATGCATTCTGATAGGAGTCTTTACTGTATGGACCTTTTGCCAGCAACAGCATTTGGCAGCATTCCTAGAATTCATAGTTTGCAGGGTTAACGTTTCTTTCGACCCCCCACCTTTTGGTTAATCTCACAGGTTGTGCAACCTGTGATTTGTCAGCAGAGAACAAGCTGTAAGTTCAAACTGCAGAGCAGGTGCAGCTAACTCAGACTGCACTTGCACACTGCCCGTTTGGTTTCGCAGTTCTGGAGCCCTGTAGGGAATTTTTAAGACGTGATTTTCTTTCTCTTGGTTGCACTGTGATTTTGACAGGTTGGCCTCAAGTATTAATATTAAAACTATTAAATCATCAACTCATGCCCCACAACATGTGAGCAGACTGGTTTATTTAACATTTTTCTTTGCTCTCTGATTTCAGGTGTCAACATGCTGAAGCAGGTTCTGTCATTCAGCCGCTCCTTGGTGCGAAGGAAAGTGGTCGACCTAAACAGCCTGGAAGACTCCAAGCTCTGCCGCTGCTTGGGAACCCTTGACCTTATTGCTCTGGGAGTGGGCAGCACTCTGGGGGCTGGTGTGTACGTACTGGCTGGAGAGGTGGCCAAGGGAGACTCCGGTCCCAGCATCGTCATCTCCTTCCTAATCGCCGCCATGGCCTCTGTCATGGCCGGCCTGTGCTATGCCGAGTTTGGCGCCCGAGTCCCTAAGACCGGCTCCGCTTACCTTTACAGCTATGTCACTGTAGGCGAGATTTGGGCCTTCATCACTGGTTGGAATCTAATCCTTTCTTATGTGATCGGTGAGTTAGGGGCAATGCTCAAATTTGTTTTTATGTAAAGAAGACACCGGCTCCCCAATTTTCTTTGTTTCCTCACAGGCACCTCCTCAGTTGCCAGAGCATGGAGCGGCACATTCGATGAAATGATAGGAGGACACATAGAGATATTCTGTAAAACCCACTTCAGCATGAATTCTCCCGGTTTGGCCCAGTACCCTGACTTCTTTGCGGTCTGCCTGATTCTGCTGCTCTCTGGTAAGGCAGCAAAACAAAAGCTGAAAATCACAAGATTCATGTCAAACCGTTGACACACAGGCTGCAGCGAATAAATGAAATTTAGAATTGGCTGCATCTTGAGCAAAAACAAGCTTATGAGCCACGGCTGACATAATATAACATAATCTAAAACAGGAAAGCAGGGGACTCTGGTGTTAAAGAGGGCGAGGGATCCCAGAGGGCTGTGTGAGTCTGTTAGGTGCACACATGCACTCTATTTTTGCAGCTCCTACAGATTTTGATCACTTAAGTCTAAGCATAAGTTGTGTCTTGCTCACATACAGTAATTTGGAGAATTTTGCACAGTTGCACTAGTTTTTGTTACGTTCAACCCTTTAACCCTCAAACAATTTAATCATGGTTTTTGCTCTCGGCCTGCCAATACGATGATTACATTAAGTCAGTGGGACTCAGTAACAGTCCACCAGTGTTTGGTTGTTTTTGTGAGGATGGCAGATACACTAGCTATGCAAATATAAGATAATCCATAACAAAATCTGAGTCGGGTCGTGTCCTAAAACACAGCAAATAATTTTCTGCCTTCATTCTCTGCATTTGTTGCATGCACTGCTGTTAGTTTCATTTGAGGATTTGTACAGATATCCATGTAGTCCTGAGGAAAAGCTGTGATAAGTTTGATAATCCTCCTTCACGACAGAAACCAGTACAGACATAACCTTTTACCCAGGATGCTAATATAGCATGCTAAACAAAGCAGGTAACTTTTTTTGTAATCAGTTGGCTCAATTGTGACAATTTGCAATCAGTGACAGCTAGACTTGGATCCTTGCAGGGTTAGATTGAGAGACAGAGATAGAGTTGTGCAGGCATTTTAAATATTCTACAGCAAGCATCTGAGCTCTGTTTTTTATCTACACATTCAGGACTTCTGTCCTTTGGAGTGAAGGAGTCAGCCTGGGTCAATAAAGTCTTCACATCGATCAATGTGCTCGTGCTCTTGTTCGTTATCATCTCTGGCTTTGTCAAAGGAGACGCATACAACTGGAAGATAACCGAAGACTCCCTTATAAATGTCACCATAGCTACAAGGTAATTGATTTATTTGCAAAGGCAATCCTAGACGGGGCAAAGACGCCTACCCTTTAATACATCAGTTAATATGAAACAACGTGCAGAGCATTGTAAGCAGCATTGCTTCCAGTCACGAGTGTACATGTTACAGGAACCTGTCCGTGACAGCCAATGTGAGCAGCGATTATGGCGTTGGAGGATTCATGCCCTATGGTTTCAGTGGGACCTTAGCAGGAGCTGCCACCTGCTTTTATGCTTTTGTTGGCTTTGACTGCATTGCAACAACAGGTGAGTCACGGTCGGGTTGAGTTTTCATGTGAGTTTTACGAAAGCAGAGCTTCATGTTTTCATGCGTCTGTGTCTGATAGGTGAGGAGGTCAAAAACCCTCAGAGGGCCATTCCCACTGGCATCGTGGTGTCACTGACCGTGTGCTTCTTGGCATACTTTGGCGTGTCAGCTGCCCTCACGCTGATGATGCCCTACTACCTACTGGACGAAAAAAGTCCCCTGCCTATGGCATTTGAATATGTGGGTTGGGGCCCTGCGAAGTATGTGGTGGCTGTGGGTTCACTATGCGCCCTATCCACAAGGTAACCGCTGGATTTGTTTTAACAAATCAAGCTGCATGCATTAGAAAACGAACACGTGTTGCTACAGAAAACCTTTAGATGTAATGCTACATTTGTGATCGCTGTGGACGGATAAATGGGGCTGAGATTTGGTTGAAAGTTTTGACCACATATCTCCAGGTGTGTCTTGTTAATGGATTGATTCTTCCTTCTAATCTGGGGTGTGGCGGGTGCAATATGTAATTGTGTCTGTTTTGAGACACCTGCATGACTCTGTGATGTCATTCTGACATTTAAAGCCTCTTCATTTAATGAGAAAGTTGGAGAGTGTCTCCAAAGTATCTAATGGTGCAGTTTCTATTCTGTCTTTCTTCCCGGAGGGTCTATAAATCGGTTTACTATCAAGAAACCTTGTCAATCCATCTCATGGTCACATTCAGGTGAAGATTATCTGATTGGACTCAAAGCAATTACATTTTGTATTTTTGCCAGTGCCTGTAATTTATATATGCTGTTATTGTACTGACTGGCATTTTTATCCTTATGCAAGAAAAGTGCAATCCCTTTTAAAACATAATGGGATTGCACACTGCTG
This sequence comes from Haplochromis burtoni, assembly GCF_018398535.1. Lineage (NCBI taxonomy): Eukaryota > Metazoa > Chordata > Actinopteri > Cichliformes > Cichlidae > Haplochromis > Haplochromis burtoni. Next base: position 875,442 of record NW_024582380.1, read on the forward strand.
CTAAACTTGAAAAAATGATGATATTACCTTCAGGAAAGAAAGACGTTCAGTGTGTGTTTCAGCCCTATGTGTGTGTGATTTACTGTCCTGGTTTGGGGCTTTTGACTAATGTGTTGGTCTTGCATGTCTCTGCTATCTCATGCAGTCTGCTGGGCTCCATTTTCCCTATGCCTCGTGTAATCTATGCTATGGCAGAGGATGGGGTGCTTTTCAAAGCCTTAGCCCGAATCAATCCTAAGACGAAGACCCCACTTATTGCCACTATGAGCTCCGGTGTAGTTGCAGGTGAGAGCCAGGGAGAATCCAAGTGGGATCACTCTAAGCTAATCTTTCTCCTCACCGATCAACTGTGAAAGACACAGCGCAGTCAATGTTGGTTCTGAATCAAATTGGGCCATTACGCTTTCTGATATTAATTATCTAGCGTGTAAGGACCTTGTCATACGTCTGTATACACCTGTTGTTCTTTCACAGTTGTGCAGGTGTCATGTTTTCTTTCCCAGAAAGCCCTCAACTTAACCATCAACCCTCTTCTCCCTAGCCTATTGGGCTCCATGTTCCCTCTACCACGCATTCTCTTTGCCATGGCACGAGATGGTATTCTATTCAAATTTATGTCCAAAGTGAGTAAGCGCCAGTCGCCTGTGGCTGCCACCATGGCGGCAGGTACCACTGCGGGTAAGCTGCCGGATCTATCATGGGGTTGTATCGTGGTGTTTTTCTTTTTCTTTTAAAACAATCTCTCTACAGATAATCGTTTGGTGACGGTGACTGCATGATAAACTGGGTGATGGTGTTTCCACAAGCATGTGACAAAACCAACAACCCAGTTCAGAGAGTTTCCATCTCCAAGGATATTGTCTGATTTTAAAAATGTTCACCACATGTCCACAAATCCAGCTGGCTACTTTTTGAAAAAGAAGCTAGAAAGTAACTAAATACAAGTGCTGGCAATAATAATAATAATAATAATAATAATAATGGAAGAGTTTTAAACAGGCATGGTTAGGAAGATACACAGAGACACAGATATCTGCTAAGTAAATAACACAAGCACTGGCAGTTGATGGTATTTGTTAAATAATTCAATTAAAATGCTCCAAAAGGGAACAACACCACAACCATGATGGAGAGTTCCAGTTAGTGCAGAGGGAAGGTAGCAGGAATAAAGTAATTTCTTTGCTCCAGGCTGTACACGTTTCCTCATGCTGGTTATCCATTTGGACATGGAAGTAAACTGGAAGCAGCTTCAAGTGGCCATTTGGGCAACTGCAGCTGGCTTATTCAGCTCTGGAGGTGTTGCATTAGCTTCAGCTGTACTTTGTGTTTGGGCACAAACAGCAAAGACAAGTGTTCAGCGTGCTAAACTATTTTGGTGGACATGCTAAACAGAATCAGTCAAGTTGTCATGTACGCTAATATTAGCCCAAAGCACAGCAGCTGCTCCTGGCATCAGACTTTTAGCAGAGCAGAGAAGAGCTGAGGTGAAGTTTTCAACACAGCCGCGTAAACCTAGGCATAGGACTCACACACACACACACACACACACACACACACACACACACACATGAAACAACTTACAAAATTAAATATGGTATAAAATC
>NW_024582380.1:877065-898943 GCF_018398535.1 Haplochromis burtoni
CACGCTTATCTACTTTACTGATAGTGGAGCATCACTGTGCATTCCTTCTGAAAAAAGTAAAAAAGTATTTCTTTTATAATCTAAGTATTTGAAAAAAGTTTCAATAAAATAGGATGTATTCGTTTCAAGTAGTCTGGCCTTTGTGTGTCAATGTGGTGCACATACCAGTGTTAATTTTGGATTCAGATTCAGTTTAATCGTAGTCTCTTGACTAAAACATAATTCAGTTTTAGTCATAATTAAGTCATCCAAATTATTTAAATGTAGTCTTAGTTGGATAAATGTCTAAACTAAACAGCTGAATTTAAAGTTGATTCAGTTGACTCAAATTAGATTATTTCTTGACAAAAGCGTTGATACATTTCATCATAGTTTTTGTCCTCGTGTATTCGTTTTTATTTAGTTAGCGTCTTGTTGTTGTTAGAAAACAAAGGATCGTAGGCAAAACCTATGATGAAAATGACTGTGAGACAGAATTAACACTGGCTCTCGCAGTATTTTAAAGCTCTCCTGCTGTGGATCGCACTCATCCGGCTTAGACTTGCAGTTTTGTGAAGTGGCTGGCAGATGTGAACCCTGGGAGAGACCCAGCACACCTGCACCACCACCACCACAGGCTATGTACTGAGCACCTGACGGTACCAAGCAGGGGAGCTTTCCTTGATATTTTTGCTTTAATATAATGTTGTGAGAAGCAGCGGACATACCACTGCTCTGTGTCTGAACCATGCTGCTGAGAAAACTTCCATACTGAAGTCTGGTGCTGAGATACAAGACAAACAACACCGCAGTATATCTCACATCAAATGACTCAATATGGAGATGAATACAGCTGTTGTGCTCTAGTGAAAACACATCTGCATGAAATTTGATTTGCATCTGGTGACTGTCACGTTCAATTAGAAGGAAATGTCTTTTCCATGTTACTGTATGTGTGTGTAAAGGATCGTGTTCTGTGACTGTGAAGGGAATCAGTAATGATCCTACCTGTTGAAATTAAGTGTTAAGGGTGAAAGTGTTTGTGTTCATTTCTTTCCTTCTTCTTTTATTGCTTACTTTAGCCATCATGGCTTTCCTGTTTGACCTCAAAGCCCTGGTGGACATGATGTCCATTGGAACTCTGCTGGCCTATTCGCTGGTTGCTGTGTGTGTACTGCTTCTCAGGTTGGTACATTTTTAAATAACTCAAAAGTTTAACTGGAGCAGAATCATCTTTGTGTAATATCCTGCAGGAGCGTCTCTAATAGCTTTCCCAGATGCCCACAGGAATGATTGCCTTGCTTGTTATTGCATCACACTGGTGATGTAAGGGCTGTGAATGGTCTGACTGTACACTGCTCAGTGGCTGCTTGAGTAAATAAAGATGTTTACTTGCTAAACTGAACTTGCTGCACACCTCTGTTGCCTGCACCACAAATATCAGTAAACACGGACATACTTTGCTTGTTCAGTCAAACTGAATCATTTAAATTAAAAAAGTTTAGGGCTTTTGTGAAAGACATACAGTAGTTGATAGATGTGCAGAACACTGAGACTGCATCAGAACATAACACCGCCTTACAGCAGAGCAATGTGGAGTTTAAACCTCAGTAAAAACCAACATTTCTCTTTCTTCCAGGTATCAGCCAGATGGAGCTCTGGAGCGGCAGGCAAGTAAAGGTGAGAGGGATTGCCTCGCGTCTGAAGAGGGCGAGTCAGACTTGACAGAGTCAGAGTCCCACCTCAACATGCTAAAGGGAGGCAGCTCCACACTGCAGACTATTCTACACCCTCCCGAGACACCTTCCGAGCGTTCGTCCAGTGTTGTCAACATGTCCACTGGCGTTCTAGGTAAGTTCACAGTTTACGTTCTCAGTGAGGATTTTTTCTCCTGATTGACTTCAGTCTGTTTGTAAGGTTTCTGTGTCACAATTAATTGTGTGTCGTCAATCCACAGTGTTGGTGGTGTGTGTGATCAGCTATCTCACCACATACCACATCAACTCCGTTTTGGGTTTGGAAGTGTGGATCCTGGCCTCGCTGTCCGTGTGTCTGCTTGTCTTCAGCAGCTGCATCTTTATGGTCATCAGGCAGCCTCAGACTAAGAAGAAGGTCTCCTTCATGGTACGCACCGGCTCTGTAACTCTGGTTTTAACACTAGGTCTTTTGTTATGAGATAACAGCATCTAAAACTGATTATTTTGGTGTGATTTTTCCTTTCTAGGTACCTCTTCTGCCTTTTCTGCCAATTTTAAGCATATTTGTCAACATTTACCTGATGGTTCAGCTGAGTGGAGACACCTGGATACGTTTCTCTGTGTGGATGGCTGCTGGTGAGTGCCTTTAGCCATGAGCCAATACAAATTTTTAAGGAAGTATATTTGGGTCATATTAATAAAAATAATAATAATAATGGATTGCATTTATATAGCGCTTTTCGGGGCCCTCAAAGCGCTTTACAATACCACTATTCATTCACTCTGACATTCACACACTGGTGGAGGCAGCTACAGTTGTAGCAGACTGACAGAAGCGAGGCTGCCATATCGCACCATCGGCCCCTCTGGCCAACACCAGTGGGCGGTAGGTGAAGTGTCTTGCCCAAGGACACAACAACCGAGACTGTCCGAGCCGGGACTCGAACCGGCCAACTCTTCAGCCACAATCACCCTGATCGTGGCTCAAGTGAAATAAATATTTAATCTGCTTTGCAAATTTCAGTCATATTATATTAAAAGGAGTGTTACCTGTTGGCTAATTACTTGTCAATCACATGTTGTTGACCAATGAGCAAATGGTTTCGCAGTCATACTCATCCCTCCTTGTCATATCTGTTTATTTGATCAAAGTTTCAAAATGAGATTTCAGAAACCAACGCTAAATAACCTTGATTATTGTCTATGCTAACAATCAATAACCTTTTCTTTGTCTTTTTAAACATCAGCATGTAAAGTTGTTTACTTCTGCTGTGGATTTGTACATTTTACCATGAGAGGATATGCAGGAAATAACTTTTGAAAACACCCTCAAATGGCAATTTGAGGGGCTGCAGTTCAATTTTAGTTTATTTTTTGAAGCTTTTAAGGTTTCCCTTTGGAAATTAATCTGTAAGGGTAAAGTGAGTAAGCAATGAAGATATAATAGAGCTTTAGATATGCTGGTAGATTACTTTGGTTACCTTTGAACAGAGTCAAGCGGTTCCCTGTAAGCTCTTTTCCACATCTCCCCCTGTCTCATCACCACTTTTCTCAGGCTTCCTGATCTACTTTGGGTATGGCGTGTGGCACAGTGTAGAGCGTCAGCGCCAGCTCCAGCTTCAAAGTGGCACGGCACAGGAAAACACCAGGAGCAACCAGGAGAAGCGTGACAATGTGGATGCAGAAGGAAAGGAACAGGAGTCTTTCATCTGCTCAGAAAAGACCAGCCAGTGTTAAAGGCTGCCGGCTCCTTCACAGACTGTGTGAGGGAACAGATGCATAAAAGCACACAGCAGCTATTCCTGGATGAGCCTGTATATACAGCTTCACCGTGTGTGCTTCACAAGCACATTCAGTCTGCAAAGGCAGCATCAGTATTACGTATCAGTGGCACATGATGAGGAATCGCTCTATGACTGGGATGAGACCACATCCCATGAGTCACATTTGTGGACAAGCATGGAGGGAGAACGGACAGGTAACACACTGGAGAGTGATTTTCATTTATTTTAGCGTTGAAACAGTCAGTGCAAGGCTGCAGAGAAGCTTTTCCATACACTGACAGGTTTGTACAGGTAAGGTATCAATGTAAAGTTCAATGTAGAGTTTGATACACCAGTAGCTTAGTGCAGCATTTGGTTGTTAGCCCTTTCGGATGATCATTACATATATAATTCTACTAGCTGTGTATAAATCATTATCACAAGACTTTCAGAGAAATGTACAATGTGTGAAATAGTTTTGTAGACACATAACATGTCCTGACGTGACTCACCTGAAAGCACGCCAATTGTTGGTGGTAGTTTTCAGCCATGTGTAGGTATTATGTAACAACCCATAGAAACCTCTGTTACAAGTAGTGAGATCTCTGTAACTGTTGCTGTGGTCTTATTTAACAGGTTCCCCCTGGAGTTTGTTGACCTTGTTACTACATAAATAAAAAGATAGTTATTTGATGCAGAGCTCTCACTCTATCACATATATTTTCCTGTTTGTCTGATATTTTGCGATATTTTGATGTAGACATGCTGTTAATATAAGCTTCATGAAAATGTCCTCTGTCATCGCTGCCTAACAAAGTATTCCTGTATATAAAGTAAGCTCCTCATTCCTCATGTATATATGTATTTTTTAAACGGTTTGTAACTGGTTTCAAGAGATTTTGTGTGGTTGTATTCATTCCTCTTGGCTTTTAAGGACTGCTGGTGTTTTCCTTGGAGTTTATTTTTCCATAGAGCATTGAAGCTGTGGTTCATCGATGTGCTCCGTGGTCTAAAAACTGTGAAACAAATTCAGCAGGTGTTAGTAAGGTGTTCTGCTACAAAGAAGCTCTACACTGACGTGCAGATGACTGCAATAAGGGTACAGGATGAAGAACGTACTGCAGAAGATGCTGTAATGGAGTGTCACACCAACTGCACAAATACAATAAAATAAAATGTATTTTCCGGTAATACAGTGTCAGATGTGTCTTATCGCTTGTAATTTCCACAGGAAGATGAACTTTTTAGTTTGTATTTTTTCCTCAGAAACTTCTCAAAAACAGGAGTGTCCATAAACACACACTCTCCACTTGGGGGCGCTGCTCAAAAATTGTTCAAGAACGAAAACTCATTATTAAATGTTAGCTCCCTTTCACATCTAAACTCTATGCAAAGAGAAATACTTACATTTGTTGTTGTAATCTATGCTTTTTAAGCTCATTTCAAAGAAAGTAATCCTCTTCAGGATTTGTCTCTGCAAAAACACAAGAATCAGAGAAAGAAGCATTGTGACGGCTGCAGATGTGCATCAGTCTCATGAAAACATTGACAATGACATCAATGAAGTTCCCACTAAAAGTCTAAAGTCCTTGTTCTATGACACAAAAATAAAAAGGTATAATTAGAAAACTAAGTCAAAAAAGACCCTCCAGCTCTCTCTGGATTCCCAATGAACTGCTCACATTTTTTCAGGTTACATGCTGGTACATATATCTAGCTATTCATAATGAGGCATTATTAATATTTCACTTTCCTTCGATATACGTATGGGCATGTGCCTTGAATTTTCTTGTCTAAAAGAAGGCCAGTTCACACTGAGGGCCAGCAGAGGGCTTCCAACTACAAGTTTCTGCTCTTCAGATCAGAGAAATGGGAGTAAACAGAGGAGCTCTGAAGTTATTTTCCCTCTTCCGTTCAGTCTGTGAGGAGGATGGAGCTGGAAATCTAAATAGGGCAACTGGAGCCTGCAAATTTCCAGCCAAGCTCCAAGCCTGACTTTCTTTACTCGCCTCACCCCTTCATAAAACCCCCCGATCTCTCTCCAGAACGTGCAGATTCCTCGACCCTCTGACCATGAACCTCTGGGCTGTGCTTTGCTTGACTCTGCTCGTGGTAGAGCTCCAAAATGGTAAGTCTCCATTTCCACATCTGTCATGTCAATTTGTTAGTGAAGAAAGATGGCTGTTAACGTAATCACGACAGCTTTGGCTGTAACAATGCAGAAGAGGGAGAATGAGACAATCTGAGGATGCATCAGGACTGGCTGGGAGCATTGGCCTATGTGGTGGGCGTAGAATGGGAGGTGCAATCATGCAGTAGATCTCACTCACAAACTGCAAAGTTTAAATTCTGTTTACACTCCCTCTGAGGTCTGCAGCCACTGACTTTAAAAAAATCTTTGCATTTTATGTATGGAAAGTGTAAAAGCATGCAAAGGATTTGAGTTTTTGAAAGTTTTTCCTAAAGTGCTCCTGCAGAGCGACTCAAACCAGCTGGATCTAAGGTATGCAGCAGGCGTTTTTAATTATCTGGCCTGTACTACTGACCTCTCTCTGAGTTTCCATTAATGCAGCTCTGAGGAATAAAACAACAAATTCTGAAAGTCTACACTTCAGGCTGATTTTTCTTGTATTTAACGGTTTGTGTGTTTCACAGAGAACAAGAGAGCAAAAGGAGAGGAACAGCTATGGTCATACTGTGCCAGTAACTTGGACTTTTTACACATCCTGTTTTAATGTTACCGCAGCTGGAGAAAGAGCAGCTAACCTAAATGGACAGAGCTGCAGTGTTATTGTGACATTGTCATTGTAACCCTAACAATCATTTTAGATCATTTTAGGGTTTTTATTTTTTATTTATATCATGGTATAAATGAGTTTATTTTTTGGTCATTTTAAAATGAAAGTCTTTGGGGACTAACTTGAGCCACCCCCAAGTGGCCATCGTAGGAACTGCAGTTTTGTTTTTGCACTTTCCCTGTTGGCTTCTTTATCAGACTTGGAAGTTATAGATATATAAGTTATATCTATCATATCTATCTATTGATCTATTTATTATTAGTTTCTCCCCTCTGTCCTCTATGGCTCTGTGTTTGCAGGTGCATGCCAGCAGGTCAAGCGAAGAAAAGACATCGGAGAGAACCGCATCCGGCCAGGTGGGAAACGGGTAAAGGTGTGGCCTACGCTGAAAGACGGACGAGGCAGAAGCCATTCACTCCTGACGCAGGTGTTGGATAAAGGCCGCTTCCTCCGCCTGGGCCAGAGCACCATTTTGACTCCTGGGAAAAACATGGAGCTGCGCTGCAAAGGCAGCAAAATCGGATGGTCTTACCCGACTTACCTGGATACTTTCAATAACTCACGCCTCAGGTGCTGGAAGGAAACACGAGCTACTTCATGCAGTGAATCATTAAATCCGAGCATCTTATATTTTGGTTCTCGCCTGCAGCATCAAGCAAAGCGACAAGTACAGTCAGCTGATCCTGACGTCGCCCTCTGCTGCCGACACGGGGGCTTACAGCTGCTGGGTGATAGTATGTGATGGCACAGAGTGTGAGAAGGACCACGATCGCGCCTACGTCTCATACATCTATTTCAAAGGTAATTTTAAAAATTCTTTATATTTTTCTTCCAAGGAGCCAGACTTTCTTCTAACCTTTTAAAGTGGTCTTGAGCAATAATTTCCCAGGCTTTCTGAAGGTCTTCTCAAAGTTTTTCTTTGGATCTTGACTGCTTTTTAACTTGTGGTATTTTCCGCACTATAAGGCACACTTTATGTGGTACACGGTGCTCAAAAACTTTGTCAAAAAATGTTTTAGTACAACTTTGGTAAGCTACGAAGAATCGTAGCGTAAGGGAATCACTCAGGACTCACTCACCCCCTCCCTTCCTGTGCTGAATCATAGCGTAAACGAATCACTCACTTACTCACCCCCTCCCTCCTGGCTCACAGCTTCTTCTTCTTCTTCTTGGTTGGCAACCAATGTTAAGGAGCATTACTACTGGAGCATTTTCAATCACTCATCTTAGCAGTAGGATTTACATGAAAAGAGAAACAAATTAAGTTTGAGTGAAACTGTACATTTTTTTGCACTCTCTGGTCAACTGACTCAGTGACTCAAGTGACTCAAAAAACTCGATTGACTTTGATGAGTTACTCATTCAAACTCAAGGACACAACGACCGAGACTGTCCAATAAATTGGCCATAGGTGTTAATGTAACAACATCTGTATCTCTGTGTTAGCTCTGCATCAGATTGGCGATCTGACCAGAGTATAGCTAGCCTCTCGCCCTATGGTAGCTGAGATGGGCAAGTTCTTAACAAAAATATCAATAACTTTTTCTCCAAACAGACAAAGACAACCTCTTCGTTCCATCCACCATGCACTTTGAGATTGTGTATCTACGCCCAGACCAGCCTGCCGTGGTTCCCTGCCGTGTGACCGAGCCACAGGCCAAGACATCCCTGCACAGAGAGGTCCCCCCGGTGGAAATCACAGCAAATATGACCCAGATGGCATATGATCCCACCAAGGGCTTCATCCTGCAAAACCCGAGGCCAGAGCACCAGGGAGTCTTCTACTGCAAGGCTGAGACCATGGACACCCCTCAGATCTCCACAAAGTACCAGCTGCTTTATGTGGAGGGTGAGCACAAATCAATCACATGACACCTCATGAATAAATACAGTAATAGAAGATATAAACATGCTGCATGTAGAAACACTAACTATTGTTCTGTGAAACTAACTGCTACGCATAACCATTTATCTTACTGACTCTAAGTGGTGACAATCAACTTTTTGCAATGTTATGAATCAAGCGCTGGTTACTTCTACGACGTCTACTTTTTAAATCGGCTTCCAGGAAAGGGTTGTATTTCAAAAATGTCAAGAGCCTCTTTAATCCTCACTGCTGTGCTTGGTTAATGTGGACGCCTGCCAACTAAAGTGGAAACAGTCTGGATTTTGCAAAAGGGGGACAGATTTATGCAATGGAACTATTGTGCGGTTTAGATACAGTTAAGCTGCTGTGGCACGGTCGACTGGCAGGTGGAGAAAAATCCAGATTCAAGTATGGTTCAACAGTTTGAATACCATCAAATATTTATATATATTTATGTTTTTTTTTAAATGACTTTAATACTTTAAGGAGATGGAACTTACCTTTCTCTCGATGACAGTTCCCAGTGGGCCACCGTTTGTGAGCCTTGAAGCCTCTCCAGACTCTGTGAGAGGAGGCGACAATGTCAATGTAACCTGCACAGTGCTGGGAGAGCCAGATGTGGACGTGAGCTTCACTTGGACTTATCCTGGTCAGGTAAGAGAAATCCTGGACTAAAAGTCAGACCCGATTACAGGTATTAAAAATGAAAAAGATCATCGTAGTCCTTAAATGGATAAAGTTAGCTTTTAAGAATGAATCAACATGTTTTTAAAAGGCCCTTAAAATGTACTTTTTATAATAATAATTCTGTCCAACTTTTTACTATTTAGAAAAACAACAAAGGAGTCTACAGGACAGAGCTGAGGTTGAAATTTAGACTTCATATATTTAGTTTTTTTTTTTTAGTTTAATAATGCAGCACGGTGGTTAGCACTGTTGCTGCACAGCAAGAAGGTCCTGAGTTCAATTCCACCATTAGGCCGGGGTCTTTCTGTGTGGAGTTTGCATGTTCTCCCCGTGTTTGTGTGGGTTCCCTCCAGGTACTCTGGCTTCCTCTCACAGTCCAAAGACATGCAGCTTGTGGGGATAGGTTCTTTGGATAATCCAAATTGCCACTAGGAGTGAATGTGAGTGCGAATGGTTGTCTGTCCCTGTGTGTTGGCCCTGTGATAGACTGGCGACCTGTCCAGGGTGTACCCCGCCTCTCGCCCTGTGACAGCTGGGATAGGCTCCAGCGCCCCCCGCGACCCTGAAAAGGATAAGTGGAAGCGAATGGATGGATAGTTTAATGATGGTTTTAAAAGAGAAGTTATTATTTAGCTGCGCGTTTTTATGATTCATTAGCCTTGTCATAAAAGTTACTCACTGCATTTGAGTATTTTCGCAGCTGCCCTTAAAAACAAAAGCAAAACCCAATTGTGGTATACGTGATGTTCTACTTAAAAGCTGAAGGTTAGGAGTAAAAGATTCTGTTGCCACCTTTAAAAATGGATTTTTCTATTTTCTTTTGATAAAAGTAAAATGAGTTTGTTACAATTATGCTCTTTATTGTTGCTGATAACTGTCACAGTGGGAGGAAATCATGTGTTCATGTTGTGTAGGGCTCCCGACCCGTTCACATCCAGACTTCCTGGAGGCTGGTTAACAGAGGTATGGGCTACACCACACGCGTCACCCAGAGCATCCTGACGGTAGAGGACATGGAAACCATCGACTTTGGAGAATACATGTGTAAAGCCAAGAGCCAGCATGGCGAGACAATCGTGGGGACCACCATCTCCAAATAGCCCTAAACAACCTGACCTGCTGGCTCCATCTGATATTCAAGAGTTTTTGACACATTGGTGTGTCTTTTTTTTAAATCTATGAAATACATGAAATCAGCATGTATATAAATAAAAATACATTTTTGCCAAGTTGAAAAGTTCATGTCATTAAAAGCAAGCTATGGACGACAGTCATTCACATACATCTATTAAAACATATATTTAGAGGTTTCATTTTGCAGCACAACAGGGAGTCTAAGCATGCAAACACCTGAAGTCCAAAGAACAGTAAAGAGCCAATCAGCACACTCCAAACTACTCAAGATCTCAGGAACATCAGATAAAAGAAAAGTTGTTTCATAACGTGCATCATGTGATCCCAGAAGTCACCAAAACTGGAAAACACAATTTTCTTAACTGTAGAATAACATAAATGAAGGTAATAGCACAAGCTCTGGGGGGAGGAGTCCTAATCATTTGGGGCTGTCATGACGACACCACATGGCTGCTGTCACTTCTGGCAGAGAGCTGTGTTGGACACCAAATCAAACATCCCTGACTAATCAGAGTTGGGCTTCATTTAAACAGAGTAATGAAGCTGTAAGAAAAAACAGAAAGGAGAGTGGCAGGAGTCAGAGTCCCGCTCTGTCTGAAGAGGAGCTGTGTGCCAGGCGGGCGTCTTAATGTGCTCCGTATGTGGAATGTGATCTGAGGCCTGCAGCTTATTTTGATCCAGTGCAACACTTGCTGATATTTCCACTTTGCTGAAAAGTTACTGGTGGTTAGGATTTTGAAATATACTTTGGATTAGGATTATGAATGAATGCTTGTGGTTTATAAAAGCATTAACAGGTTGGACCCAGTATATACACTGTATAGCATTTCAGTCAACTAGAGTGAGGGAAATTTGGCATTTAAACTTCAATATCTCCTTAGAAAAGCTCACGAGTAGAGCTTCATCATAAAATGTGGGTACCACTTTTACCAGTTTTGACTGACAATCCATTTCACAGCTTCAGTTTAATACAAGACTTTATTAATAGATTATTTCAAACAGGATCAGCACATCTATTATATAAATTCAAAACAAAAATACTCAGACATTTCCAAGATACAGTCTCTGACACAGATGAGCAAAGCTGCTTCTGGTCAGCTCTTTGCACAGACGCTGACTTTAAAGCTGTGTTAGGAGGCTTCGGTACGGGCTACACATGCAAAGAGACTTGGACTGGTCCCTCGGTCAAATAAACATTGAAACAAAACCGTACAAGGCCACAAATGATCCAGAACCCAACTATTACCAAAAAAAAAAAAAAGCCTTAAAAAATAACATAACCAAGGAAATTCTGAACATACTTATTAGTTTTATAGAAAGAAAATACTAATTTAAAAAAGAAAAAAAAGAAAAAAAAAAATCGGCATAAGAAGTTTAATGTTTTTTTTCCTCATTTTCCTGCAAATGTACACATGCATGTGTTTTACTGCATGTACTGTGTGTGTATGCCGAGCTTCAGCAAAGATAAGCCTCTACAAATAACAAAGTGTTTCATTACATAGAAGTCCTGAGATTTCCTCTTTCCTCCAGCCAAAGAATCAAATTCTAAAGGCAAACATCGTGGCCTTCCTTATTAAGTGCTTCTGTGCAGTGTTGTTTTTCCTGTATTTCTGCAGTGTCAGAGTTCATCTCATTCTGAATGAGCCAAGGTCAGGCTGATGTTTTGCTAAATGCAAAGGAAATAAAGATGGCTCTTAAGTCCAGAGGGACAACTCAAATGCAGTGTTCTGCTTCCTGGAAGCAGGAGCCCGTTGTTATCTGGGTGACAGGGGAGGGCTGGAGAAGCAGCCAGAGCTGCGAGGTGATTGGAAGTTGAAGGAGTGGGAGGGAGAGGTGGAGGTGGGAGACACCTTGCGTGGGCTACTCAATTCTCCATTATGGAGCTTCCACAGCAGCTCCTCGTTCTCCATGGACAGACGCTTGTTCACCTTGGACTCCTTATGAAGCGACTCCTGCAGCATGGCCTGCTCTGTCGACAGCTGCCTGCGGTGCATCAACACAGAGTCAGAGACGAGCAGAGGCCTGAACAAAGCATTTCATCGTATACAGTTTTTTTAAACTGGGGTATACTGTGACAGTCACTTATGCTGCAAGGCTAACCTGCTCCAGATATGCAGGTACCACGTATGAAAACATCACCTACTGGCCAATCAGTTCTCTGGAAATGGGGTCAGCATTCCGGACAGATTCCCTTGACCTCCGTATGCTGAGAGGAGGAGGATCTAAAATTCTTCAGCAGTGTCTCGTGTCTTTGTGTTTCTCTGACAAGTTTCATTAATATACACATTCTTACACTTGATTCCTTCCAATTTTACAGTTTTAGGTTAATATATTAATGCTTCTAAGACATCCTCGGACATCTGCGCTGCACTTTATATCACAACTGACTTTATGTCAAATTTGGACACAGATTAAAGGCCTTTATACACCAGAAGCACAAAATCTGTATAAATATTTTATGTTTCAATAATATTATTTTGGACACCTATTATTATTTTTTCCAAACCAAGCTTGATTTTTCAGATTTTCTGGATCCAAATCAACAGATGTGACCAATCAGATCACTGTACTTGGCAGCAAAGTACATTCACAACTCAAATATGCAACGATAGGAAAATAGTAGATGCACAGATAGATGCTGTCTGGGTCAGTCGACTCTATAAAATAAAGTCTCTGCTTACTCGGATGTGCCCCCAGCTCTGAAAACAAGAGCTCAAACTGACATCCTGAAATATGTACGCGAGCAAGCGTGATCTCCTGGATGAAACCATGAAATTATCACTGCTGCCTTCTTCTGAGAATTACTTTATTAATTTAGCAGGCCTCTTCCAGTGTTAATGACTGAAGTGCACACTTTAATTTAACACACACACACACACACACCTGAAGTGTGTGTGTTTTCTATATTTGGATGAGTTTGAATCTCAGTAACTTCCACCTGAAGGCATAAAGGTCAGTTTTGCAGCCCTATTTGACAAAACGTTGGGACGCTGTGGAGGCCCTGTGAGTTGCGTTCACAGACAGTCATTTCTAGACATGCTCGTGAGCCAATGCAGTGATTTCCATCACAGAATCAGGCCTGTTTTTAATGCTGTGCTCACCGACGGCCTCAGCCATACAATATTCCTTTTTGGCATTTTCCTTTGCGCGGCAACAAAGATAAGACAAAGCATCCCAAATTTTATTTGGAATTAAGGTCGTAAAAGCAATTCCAAAAAACAAACAAACCAAAAAACAGTTCTACAACCGCACTGACCTCCTCAGATGGAAAAGGGAATATGAGTCACTTTTCGATACATATTTGGAATCTTTGTGAGTAGCTGCGGCACCAGGATGGTGGCGTGATCGATAGTTTTTGGAATAAAGTAGAGGTGCATTAGAGGTTAGGAATTATATTGGCACACAGAAAAAAGCTTGGTGTTCATTACACTTAATGAATGCAGTAATTTAAAATGAGTCTGAGCTGAGGCAGCTGTTCAGGTGCTTCACTCTGTGGAATTAATCACTATGAACCCATATGGTGGACTCTTACCTTGAAAGAGCAGCGTGTTTTTCCATGCGGGCTTTGAGGTCTTCGTTCTCTTGCTGGACTTTTTTAAGGCTCTCGTCTAACTTTACATTTTTCTCTGTCTGGAAAAAAAAAAATGAATGAAAAGAGCGAGTTTAAAAGGGAAAGTCTCAGCAGCAGTGCTGAACTTTAAGTTTCTTTATCGTCTGACCAGTTTGGCTATCTCCATGAGCTTCTTCTCCTGTTGGTGGACCTGTGTGTTTTTGATATCCAGCACCACTTTGAGACTTTGTAGCTCCTGCTCCAGATACAGAGTGTGAGGGTCCTTCTGTGAGTGAAAAAAAAAAGTAGAGGGAAATTGCTTAGGATCCTTTATGAAGACAAATAAATAAATAAATAAACAAATAAATAAATAAATAATAACAGACCATATATGGGTGGGGCGGTGGTTAATGAAGCACTCCATTACTGATCATGTGTCGTTTTATTAAACTGCTGCTGTGTCGTTTTATTAAACTGCTGCTCGTGCCATTTTTTTCTGAATAAGTGTATTAATAACAAATATGGAGTGACAGGTAATGTGAGGTAGTTAGCCTAAATAACTATGCTGGGGGAACAATACAGAGTACAGTTAGAGCCACTTTACATTAATGAGGAGTGGCGGCCTTACTGTACAACAGCACTGCAGGAAAATTAACTCTGGGCGGGGGAATCTAGTGCATATGTAGCAGAAATTAACTCATTTCAATTCATACCTATTCATACAGTAGAGAAGAGTTAATGAGCGTTAATTACTGAACAAACACATCATTGCAGACTTGAGAATGAAATCCTCTAAGAAAATATGAAGACATTTTTGCATCTGTTCCCATTTTATCTTAAATCTTTCATGCTCAGGGGGAAACGACACTAGAGTCACAAGATGCTTCTGTATCAGATCTGAGCTATAATAAGCACAGAGTACCTGACTGTTTTCAGCCAGCTCTTTCCTCTTCCTCTCCTCAGCAGTTAGCCTCTCATTTAGAGCACTATTCTCCAAGGTCAGCTCCTCAATTTGACTCTGTGGATGTACAGCACAACAAAGTCTGAGCAAACCATTACAAAGTAAGTTACAGTCCTGTTGTAAGATGACTTAAAAGAGCAGAAGAGGAAGCTCACAGAGAGAGAGGCTTCAGCATCTTTTAAGGTTTTGTCCAAAGCCTCCAGCTCCTGGTTGTGGACTTTCCTGAGCTCTGAAAGGTTTGCAGATTCCAGTATCACAAAATGAAATGAACACAATGAAAATGCATGGAATAAAAACAAAGACAAATGTTCCAATATTTAATGCCTGCATTATGCAGGTGATGAATATATTTGGATTGTTCTCTCACCTTCCAGTGACATCTCATACTGCTGTTTAACACACTGCAGCTGTTCTTCATGGCTTTTCTCAAGGTCCAACTTCATGGCTTCATGATTTGCTTTAAGCTCTTCAATCTTTAAACAGAACATAAAAGTCAGTTAATTTTCCCCACAGGATTAAATAAAATTGACCACTAGACTAGGCTGTAAATCATCTTTAAATTTCCCAAAATAAGAATCAGAAGGTGCTGTAGAGACAAACCTGCTGCTGCATGACAGTTTTGGACTTGTCTGCCTCTTTCTGGTAGGCACAGTGAACCTTGTCCCTCTCAGCCTGGTAGTAGGCCTGCAGCCTCTGCTCCAGCTCAACCAGGTCATTACGGTGCTGTTCCTGCAGTTTGTGCAGTGCATCCTCCAGAGCAGCACGCAACTCTTCATTCTCCTTCTCCAGATGCTCAGATGAATGAACAGAGGAAACTGGAAGGATAAAGTTTTATCTTGGTGAAAGCTGACAGCTTGCATTGTATTCAGCTACTCTGTTTATTAAATATCAGTCTGTACAGCTGCAAAGTCAGAGGAAAATTTTCATTAGCAACTGTAAGAAATCTGATGTGTCCTCTAATAAAAGCCTTTTTAGCAAAGTCCTCGTTGATGCGAACATGTGTCACCAAATGCTCTCCAAAAAGGAATGGAAAAACTGACTTTCAAGGGGAGGTGCCTGCACACTTGAGTGCTGATGCCAGCTACACTGCATGTCAATTCCAGACACAAGAAGAAATAGAAATGAGTCCAAATTCTTTCACAACATCTCAAGGCAGATTTCTTAAACCATTTCCAAGATGATCATTGGCCATTTTATCCTTTATTTGCCATTGATGGCTTTTGTTTTCCATCTCCAAATCAGCCTGACAAGTTCCAAACTGTTTCCACTGACAAGTGTTTATATCTGGGCTGAAGTGGGTGAGAGAAGCAAACTCCATAAACTGTCTGCAGCTCAAGTGTCTGTGCACAAACAGTGCAAATATCTGTCAGCTGGCAGGTCAGTCAGTGCACTACAGAGAGACTGCGATAGTGTTAAGACAGTTATGAAGAACAAAAACTTCTTCCATGTCAAACAGGCTGTGCTCCTCTAAAATCAGAATACTTTAATAGTTCCTAAGGAAATTATGTGGGTTACAGTTGATCCAAAACAAAAGTAACAGACTGAACCAAATAATACAATAATGTATTATTTATTGTACAATTAACACTAATAAGAATGACAAAAAAAACAAAAACAAAAAAAACAAACCCCTCAAACATTCAGGACTTGCAACTATGTGCACCTGCAGCAGTGGCTGTCAAATGCTGAATCCAGATGTTGCTCTGTAGTGACACATGTGTGGCAGGTACAATTTGATGTTCTCAGGGTGCCACTGCACAGTGAATGTTTGTAGATCATTTCCAAACAAAAGGTAATCTCCCAAACCAAATGAAAAAAATAAATAGAAAAATAGAAAAAGGAAAGTCAAGGATGCCTGAGAATGAGGAGCCGCCTTATTCAGAGTGGAATAATGGCAGCAGATCCAGGAACAGATGACAAGCAAACGAAGGGACAATCGATCAGGCTTTGGCACGTATAGTTCAACAAAGAGGAGCAAAGCATTTTGCAGTCATGTGACCTTAATGTCCAAACCCCTCCACATAAAACACCTTGTGGCTCAGAGTTTGGGTGAGATGGGGTTTGGAAGCAATGCAAAAATACCATCAACAAATTGCTCCTTGGATAAGTAGAGAATCTGTAAAGTACACATACAAGGAAATTAACTCAAAGAGAGACGATATTCCTAGAATAAGTCCAACGACTTCACACATCCAAACAAGTTTACAAAAAGTCTGCCTGAGGTGAATGTAGCTTCCCAGAGATGAAGAATGTGTTTCAGTGCAAATACAACAGCGCTCAGCATATAAGAGCAGTCATGTGGAAGTCCCGCGGCTGTGAGGGAGGGGCCACAGTACTACTGCTGCCTGAGGTAAAAGAGATAAAGGCTGGTGTGTGAGCCATGTTTGAGTGTGCTCGGGCCTGTTTGACAGCACTTAAGCTGGACATAAAACATGGATCACTCTCTCCAAGAATTCACAAGGCCTCATGTGGTGTGGCATTCCACCAGCCCCTCCTGTGTGGGTTCAGAGGTCAGACTGCCACGCTGTGGGAAATGGAAATCACTAACAAAAAAAAAACTAAACGTAAGCAACTACTTGCCTTGGCAACTGATTTTCAGTGGACAAAACAGTTAAGTAAAGAAAGTGCTGCATGGACAGTCTGTGTGGTCAAAGCTTTATCTGCATCTGGAAATGATCATCTTTAGTCATGAAACACATATAAAAGTTAACCCGTAACCGCAAACAGGGCATGGCATTAAAGATAAAGTCAAATCACCCTTAAAGATTTCCTTAATTTCTACCAACCTGAACAAAAATCCAAACCTAAGGGATTAAAAATAAAAATCCAGACAAAGTAACTAGATGCAAACCCTGCACCAGCAGAGTTTCTTTACACAGCTAAACACTGCAAACACTTAACATGAAGCCAAGGTGACCCAACTTACCCAGCTCTTCTCTAAGATTGACCAGCTCCTGGGACAGCTCCCTGCACTGCTGCGTGGCTTCATTACGCTGCAAGCAAGAAAAAGGTAAACAGTGACACACACATACTCGTGCATTTATTTCTGCAAATTTATTCCAGCACAGTAACAAGACTAAATTGTGACAGTCAAGATTACAAAAGGGGAAATGCAAGTAATGCAATCATCCAATTTCTGCAGTTTTCCTACTAAAATACTGCATTTGAAATACACACAAAAACCACCAAGAGCAGCAGCAGCCACAACAACAACCACCACCACCAGCAAACGCAGCTAACAAGAAAAAGCCAGAACAAGTGATACTGAGAGGAACTGAAAAAAGAAAAGAGAGAAGAAACTCCCTTACTTCTCTCTTTCTGAGTCAGTTTTGCAGTGGAAAGGCTGTGCTGTAGCTGCAGTGCTCCTGCTAGACTTCAAACTGACGCATAGATGATCCAAAAACCGTTTATCTCCCGTCTATTACGTTTCACTTACTGTCCCGATTCACATCAACAACCTGACACTGTGCACAGCACACCGAATACCTGGCATTATTTAATTATGGATATGAGAAAAATCAGGCAAGTAAGACAAGCCAAACATCACCTCACTGATCAGTTTACATTAGCAAATACGTGTTCACCCTGTCCTGCATCTATTCCTCACTGCAGAGTGGAACAATGTAGAAGCTAGTTACCCTTTCTGCAGCGCAGGGAGCACTAAGGCATGCTTTGCTGCCAGAACAGCCCATTGTCCAGCCTCAGCCAGAGGCTTGGGTGCTGGAGTCCCCCCCCCCCTGCGTACTCCAGGACAGACAGTGGTCCAGGTGGGCGCGCCACCTCCTCCCAGACTGCTCTGACTACATCTGAGGCAGGACTGAAAAAGCCGCTTCCCCTGGCTGTGGTGAGTGACTGCAGAGTGCATTACCGTATTCCATCTAAAATAACAGAAGGGGCAGGCTACAGTGTGCATGAGAACAGCCTCCTCAGTGAGGTGAGGTCACTTTAAGACAGCAGTAAAGGCAGCCGGAGTGGAGCAAACAGATAAATTCTTCAGAGCTGTCTGACATCAGGCTGCTGGAGCAGGACTTGTGCTGTGCAGTGACCTACCCATGGGATACACGGAGAGGCTTCATTACCACCATCCCCCACTACTCATCCAAACAGATTAAATCACCCCTCTGCACAATTATATTACATCCTGCTGTAGAGCTACAGGCTGCACAGGCACTGTCTTCCTATAAGGTGATGATACAATGCTGTGACAGAGGAAATTTCCAGCTTCTGTGTGAGCAACACGATTTATGTTCACTGACTGTAAATCGTGTTGCTCACCAGCATTCAAATATTATTTGTTCACTAGCTGGCAGTATAGAAAATGTCTACAGTTAAACTTGTTTTCCTCTTTGAATTCAGTTCACATCAACTACAATGCAGCAGTGCCCTTTTATTCTTCTTTATTTACATGATTTTCATCCAGAAATTGAAGAACAACAACAAAACCCCCAACTTGCTACCATGCAGCCCTACAGTTTAAGCAAAAAATCTCCTTCATTATCCAAAATACAGATTGTTTTGTTAGGCAGTGGATGCTTTCGCTAATTTAATTTGATATCATTACTCAGCACAAGCCTCTGCACTGCACAACTCTTATAGCCTAATCCAGAGAGGAGAAATGTCCCTCGTGTATACAACTATGATCCATGTCAGGTGTAGGATGACATGAAGCTCAACTGAGACCATGACTGATGTAGATCACGTTCCCGTCTCCTGGAAATATTGAGACTTAACAAGCAAACATATAAATAGCTAAATAAATAAAGGTCGTATTTTTGATTTTTTGTAATGTGCTTCCATTTCTGTGCTAAGAGGAAACCAGTCTTATAGCATTTCTTTTTCACCCTGTCAAAACAACAGTCTGGTGGGGAAAGTGTTAAGAGAAGGCATGGCAAACACCCCATCCAAACAGATGATAAGAAACAGTCCTTGCTTAGCATTTGGCTGCTGTTCATAACCATATCAAGTCAACAGCTGGGGCATTCTCACAGTGTCAGGGCCAGGGCCAGCTAGCTATTCTTGGTATGATCAGTGACCACCAGATTTCAAAGCGTATCTGAACATTAATACACCCGACATCCAAAAATCACTAGATCTGTATCGCACAACCTCAGTGACTTCAGATTACATATAAAAGGCAAGTCCCTGCGTCTGATATACAGCAAGCATTAAATAGTATCATCCTATAGGGGTAGCAAAAAGAAGCAGGACATGCAATAGTTAAAACTGACTCAGTGGGAGGAGACTTTTGTATTCTAGAGGAACGAGCGTGTTTTTAATATTTGTTGATGCATTCAGTTTCACAACCCAGCCGTCCAAACAGAGGGGAATGAGGCAAAGATCGGTGACACAACATCCCACACTGTGCCTCATACCAGCTGTCACATTACATCACATGACACGAGCAGCGACTTAAACGTATTCTGCTCCAAATGTCTTCCTCATGACTGCACTGAGACCACATGGAAAAAAAAAAATCTGTTATGTTTTCATGTAAACAAAAAAAAAAGTTTTGATTTAAAAATATTCACAAGCTACTAAAATAAATATATATAAATCATTTTGAAGCCAATTTCTAGTGCTCATCACCAGGTGGACCACATCCATTGTCAGGGTTAAAATTCTGGCTAGACTGAGGCTGTCCAATGAATCAGCTTCTCAGATACAAACTAACAATAAATAAATAAGGATCACTTAAATTTAATCTTTATAACTTATCTGTGCTACTGGACACTGGCCTTTCAAACTAAGTGAACCGAAAGAGTTTTAGCCATTTTGTGGGAGCATCGGGTAAGTAGGGAGAAAGAAATGGTGAGAGTTGGACACCTGCACCAAACTGACTCCACCCCGAATAAGGAAAGGCATGACTCCATACTTCAGGAACATGCTCCACCTTCTGGCTTTTATTTCTGTGGGGAAGAATTCATACTGCAGATCAGTAAGAACTAGAAGATGTTTCCACAAACTAGCAGATAAACTTCAGACATTATCCAAAGTAATGAAAAATTAATTCAGGGGGAAATAATGTGCAGTAAACCACACAAGCTTTTAAAGAAGTTATTGCTGTTTTTTTGATTGGTTAGAATGATGAATCATGTTAAATGGAGACAAAAATGTTCCCTAGACTCGAGTCCTCTGAGGTTTCTCTTGGCCAAATATGAACTCTGTCGTAACTACAGTAATGATAAATTTGTCTGGTGTCAAAATCTGGAGTAAGGCAGAAGTAAAAGCAGTTGCTGACATTAAGGCCAAAGGAGAAAAAACTTCAAAGGTGACTGCATGCATTACAGCTGAGAGAAGCAGTGGCTTCGTTTTCTGAAAATACTGTTAGCTGCAGAGCGCCCTAACTACACCACAACAAACTGAGCTTACAGCACCGGGGTGCTAAATGAAGATTTACAGACACGAACATATTAGCGTCTGACCACTGCAAAACACAAAGTGACCAGGAGAGAACAATTCTACCAGACCAGACTTTTTGCCACTGATGCATAACACATGATGTAATCAAACAAGGGCATTACTGAATCAACCCAGATAGTACTTCTTCTCTTTAAGAACACATGGATTCAAACAAAGAAACAATTTCACTCACATTATCTACATAGTTTTGCTCTGACAACTAAATAAGGCAGTTTGATGGTTGGGTGGAGTACGACTATTAGGATAGATGCGCAAAACAGTAATGCCATTAAGTTTCCCCTCTGTCAGAATGCACGATGTGATGTTACAACACTTGTAGTTATGATTCAAGCACAATGGACTCATGTATGTGTAGAAAAATTATTAGCTTAATATAAAGAGCAATATTTTTTATGTGTTTTACTGGAACGTCAAACTCACTGCTCGACAACATTAGTTTCTACTCTAAACAGATGAGCATAAGAAACTACTGTGAGCTGAACTCACTGAACTTGGTTAATGATTGCCATGTCTCAAAACTAACCAAATGTGTGTCATGAAATATACTTTAAACTGCAAATGAAAGTGTTTTTATGAAATAAATCAATTCTTACCCCAGTCAATGTTTGCTGCAAGACTATGGAGAGTGCTTCAAATCTACAGTTACTGGCTCTCAGCAGTCCTTTGAGCTGCTGGACGTTCTGGTTTATTCTGTCAACTTCTGTAAGACTCGCTGGCACTGCATCCTGAGGCCTGTTGCTCTGCTTCTGTTGTGATGCTTGCTGTTGAGGGCGTTGTTGGTGGGAGCCAGCTTTGGATTTGTTCTTGTCCACTGTGGGGAAAAAAATACAATAAAATAAAATAAGGACTTTAGTGTCGTGACAACCCCGATCATCAACAAACTCCCTCCATAATCGCTGCAGGTGGTCTGACAATACAGTATAAATCACGACACTCATGTCAGGCGCACATTTGCAACAAGGCCCGAGTCAAAGCACTTATGCATGCATCTGTCCAATCAGGCAGTCTGATGAATCCCAGCG
>NW_024582380.1:899425-956796 GCF_018398535.1 Haplochromis burtoni
ATGCTAGCTCTTAAGAGACAGTTTCATAACATAGTAGTGAAAATAGCCTGGGACATATCAGGAATCCTAGCTTTAATGACTGGAATATACTGCTACTACATGCAGCTGCCTGTGGGACTCATTACTCTGGGACTAATTATCACGTTTCTGGGGTAAGCCTCCCTCAGGTTGATGTTTAGACATTGAACAATAGTCATGAAAGTCAGTAAAGTTGACCTTTTGGATATACATTTTTGAATTAAGTCACATTGATCTTGAACTTGTATGTAAGAGTGTCATTGTTGAGTCAAATGAAACATTATGATAGCAACTCATTCATTAATCAAATTTTGGAGGGATGAAATCGATGCAATCTTGCTTTGAGAAACTAGAGTTATATAAAAACAGATTCATCATTCTGCAGCCATAAAATGTTGGCGTCATAAAGACAGACTTGAGTTTTCAAAGCTCTGTATCCGGATATGCAGCTTACTTTACGGCTGCCAGAGTAAACTGTTCA
Source organism: Haplochromis burtoni (assembly GCF_018398535.1). NCBI lineage: Eukaryota > Metazoa > Chordata > Actinopteri > Cichliformes > Cichlidae > Haplochromis > Haplochromis burtoni. Next base: position 899,925 of record NW_024582380.1, read on the forward strand.
GCACGAGCGTTGGGCACAGCCTTTAAGACAAACAAAACGCCTGTCTTGTTCTGCAACAACTACATGTGTTACAACTGTTAAGACATACTGCAGCATGGGCGCTGATTTAGCTCAGTGCGTTGAGCGGGCGACCACATGCCATACGGCTGAGAGCGGTCGGCCCGGGTTTGAGTCCGACCTGCGGCCTTTTGCTGCATGTCTTTGCCTCCCTCTCTCTGCCCCCGCTTTCCTGTCCTTTCTTCACTGAGGCTATCAAATAGCCAAAAAAAAGGACATACTGCATCATTCACGGAAAGATTCCAAATATTTAGATGTTTGGTTAGCAATTGTCACCATCGTGTAGCTGGAACCACAAGACTTGTGATCCTGACTAAGTTATGTTTATAAAAGACTGATGTTTGGGACTCAGATGATTCAAGACCATTCAAACATTTTTTCTGAAATAATAGAAATATGTAGTTAAAAAAACCAACACGTTTTTAAATTTCCAAGCTTTTGTTTTCAGTTTTAACGTCTTGCAAACATTCCGTCAGACTTCAGTGTCTACACTCTCTTTTTTGTAAACAAAGCTAAAACATGAAACACTTTTTGGCCAAGTATTTCAATATGGATTTTGTTCATAGTTCTGATATCTTTTTAATGTTGTACTAAATTGAATTGGAACTCTAAAAGTGTGTTGCATGTTTTGAACAAACCTAGCAGAGGTTTGTTTGAATTACACCGCCCTCTGCTGGCTGGAAACTAGAACAAATAGAGAACATCTCAACTTCACCAACATGTTATATAAACGTGCTTGTATAGAAGAGAAAAAAAAAAAGATTATCTACTGTATCATATGCTTCATACATTTACACATTTCAGGCTGTAAAACTATGTTTCAGTGAAGCATTCACTTTTCTCCTGTGATGACGACCCAGTGTAACACTAATACAAACTCAAAACATTAATTAAATATTCAAACATTAACGTATTGTCAGCGAGTCACTATTAAACCTTTCTACAATGCTTTACAAGCATCGTGTCACTTTTGCTTTACATAAACACACAAATCTGCACCCACATGACATTTAATTTCCTTTACATAAGCACATAATCGCCTTCTTTGTCTACTGCTCCATAGCAACACAGGACTTACAGCTATTCTCATCCAAGTGTCTAAATACAAAATAATGACAAGCTTCTCATTTCACTTCAGACTCAAAGAAGGATAACTGTACCACTCTAACTTCTATACTTAAACAGAGAGATTTAATGACTCCACAGCATTGTGCTCTGCTGGTGTGAGGAGATATCACATCATAGCACAAAGCATGATGGATGATGAGACCCCTCACAATCAGGGGCTTGTTACAGTTCTTGGCTAATACAGTAAGGGGCACAACTCTAATAGTATGATAATGAATGAAAATAAGAAAATGCACGAGTTTTAATACTTGTGAATCAGTGATACAGTAGCAGATTAGAACTTAAAAAAAGAAATGATACTATTTAATTACTAGAAGGATACAAAGTGCTTCCGAAATTGCTTCATAAAACAAATTTACCACATTTGAGAAAAACAAACAAACAAACAAACAAACAAAAAAAACGTACAAAAGCTTTAAGCAAACATGCAGTTCTACAATTACAACAAGACTGCCATGGAGTCACTTAGACATAAAGAACCAAAATAACCCCGGCACATTTGACTGAAACAAGAGTCATAGAAATCCCAGGAAGCATGAAAGGGAAGTGGGACATTTGGACACATCATCTATGCTTGAAGATAATATAAACAAACACTGAATGTCAAAGACTATTACAGCTTTTGGTTAAATCATTCTTCAATTTTTCCACTCCTAGCATACTTCAGCCCAGGGTCACATGCTTTGGAGCCATCTGTATTGCCAATTAGTATATAGCTAAAAATGGATTTCATAAACTGACACCACAGATCTACTTGAAAGGCAAACTGATTGGCTTAAATACAACAGCACAGAAACTGCTCAAAATGTCATAATAACACTGACAACAATATTTAACACCAAAACAACTGACAGACCTGCTTGGAAAACCACAGTGTTCTTCCTGCATCCTGAGAGCAGCTGAATATTTCGGAGTAAACCTTTGGCTGTCAGACGCACGTGGATGTTGGACAAGGAGAGCTTCGGCGACCATAACATCTCAAAAACAATGCAAAAGAGCCAAAGTCTTCAGCTAACAGTTTGATTTAAAAATCAAAAACCAGTTTCACGATTCAGATGGTTGGTGCTAGCTAAGGACCACGAGCTGTGGTGCCTCTCAGTGCATCATGCCTCAGGTAACAGCAGCACTGATGAGGTCTGATGGAAAATTACTAAATAAATCAATAAAAAGCAGTAGTAACAGCTACTCCACTGATATGGCCTTGAAAAAAGTGAGGGCACCCAGTTCGGCATGGCAGAAGTCCCAACTCAAAATTAATTCCCAGCTGTGAACAGTACATGGTCAAAGCCTGGCCATTGGTCGTGGCACAGTCTGAAAGACGTGATAAAGGCAGAATGGGGGGGAAGCAAAAATCTCTTAATCCTCTGTAAAGTCAGCCGTCAGCTTTTCACAAAAATACACAAATCTCCCAAAGTAAAGCAGCATCTCCAAGCTGGATGATGGCGGTGCTGTAGCACTGCCAGGATGCCAGGGGAGAGAGTAGAGGGGGTGGGGCTAGGGAGCATTAAAACGGGTGGGAGGAGCAAGCATGAGAACATCAGCCAATGGGAATTTGAAGTTGCCAAGGCATTACTCCATTTCCCTGTGTCCCTGGCAGTGGGATAGTAATAGATAACAGGAAGCTCATGGCAAGGTCAGTATGATGACAAACCAGGTTTAATTTAATGTGTGTTCCAGTTTAGCTTCTGCTCAAAGACACAATCCACTGACACCATAAAAGACAGCAAGAGATGAGAAGCCCTGAAATTTCAAGCACTGCGTATGAATCACAGCGAGCAACTCTCAAGTTAAAAGCTGGGTTGACTAATATGCCACACGTTCCTCGCAGCAGTGGAAATATGAAATTGTTAGTCATTAGTAGACAGCACACTAGCTTGTCTGCACAATTTGTTTGCCTGGTCTACGTTGTATTTATACTTACATATAGATTTCTTTAAATAGCAGCTAGATCAGTCGATAAGGCATGAGTGAGGACTGCTGTCCTAGGGGTGAGGAGGTCAATTATTAGAGAGGGGCTCAGAGTGGAGCTGCTACTGTTTCATATTGTAAGGAGCCAGCTGAGGTGGCTCAGCTATCTGACAAGGATGCCTCTGGGGCATCATGTTCGGGGCATGTACTACTGGGAAAAGGCCCCGGGGTAGAACCAGGGTACCCTGGGCGTGCTCCCCCTACGACTCAAACAGAAGCAATTGGATGGATTGATAGTTTAATAGGTCTATACATTTAGAAAATGAAAACTTCATCTGTTGCTGTTATACTTTAATAGTATATAATGCACTGTGTTAGTTTTGGTCCGCCACACTATCAAATGGAACAAAACCTACACCATGCTGGTGTTTAGTTTATACTTAGAAAATACAAACAAGGACTTTAAAAATTCTGTAAAATACAGAGAGAATAAAACGAGTCTTACCAGATCCAACCAGCGTTGATCGAGCAAGTTTTGCAGAAGCTGTCTTTAACAGAGGACCAATTATAGAATTGGATGCTCCTTTTCCAGTGGAAGCAGCAGACTTGTTTACCGTAGACAAAGCTGTTACAAGCAAAAGATCCAGGAGAGAAAAGAGGTTGGAGTTAATCTGACCCATAATGAAGGTGACACACTGCCTGCTGAGTGAATGACAACTGTGAAACACAAAACTAGTTTGAGGAGGAGACAGTTTAATTTAATCAAGACTAAACAGTGCTTATCAAGCATCGTTACCATACTATACAAACTTTAACAGATTAGGTCACATTTATGAAGGTCATTAAAAGATAGATTTAAAAAAAGAAAAAAAAGAATGTCCTGTTCAAAAAGTGATCAATTGTTATTCAAAGAAGGCTTAAATGTAATCACATTTTACAATGAAAGACTGCGATATGTGTGGCGTGTGGTAGTGTGATCCTACTTGGTCCAGTGTTTTTCCCAGAGGTCGAGATGAGCCTTGCTTTTAGTACCACAGATTTGAATGGGGTTGCTTTGTGTGCAACTCCTCCAGAAACTGTTGGAGGCATTAGAGACATACTGGTTAAATACCGCAATGTATGTCATGATGTTCTGGAAATTCACTGGGAATTAGTATAACAACCTTTGGCATCACTGGTAGTTTGTCAGAAAGTCATTTGAAGCCATTTAGAGACAAAGAATATTTTAGTTCTAGCATGTGCAATGTAGAATGTAACAATGTAAATTAAGTATTGGAAGAGTGTATTATAAGGAATGTTGATGACAAAATGACCAAAACAATAGCAAAAAGAACTGAATCTACAATTTTTAGCACGCCAAACAAACGGTTATGTCATCCAAATTGATAAGATCCCAAACAGTAAATAATTCACCATGGCAACCCCACTAATGAGTCAGCTGCCAGCCCAACTTACTTCTCCACAGATTTCTCTCTTTTCCATTAAATGCAGCTAACAAAGGGATGATGCAAAAGCGATAGGATCCAATGAGCAGGCAGGTCAAGAGAGTGAGGTCACAGCTGGATGCTGCACTGCCTTGTGTAAGTAAAGAAGAACTGTTGAAAACATGAGCTGGAAATTCCGTCCAGGTGCAGCTTCGAAGCCCAGTGTAGCCAGCCATTGGTTTTCAATCAAAAAACAGAAGAAACGCTCCTTTGAATCCACCTCAGACGGCATCAGTTGTAGTGTATGTCTGCTCTTTCTCCTCCAGGCAACACTTCGTGTGAACTAGAGTGGAATAGGAGCCGTTGCCATGACAACCAACAAGGGGGTCCCCGACTTAGACAAATATATTCTCTCAGCCAATCAGAGAGCTCTATGCTGTTGAGGATTTGGGAAGCTCAGATCAAAACATTGCTCCATCTATTCATGACATTCTGATTGGCTGTTCAGAACTCCAAAGCAGATAACCCTTACAATGAAGATCATTTTCCCAGTTTCCTGGGGTTCCGTTCATTCATTCAGCTTTATGTTTAACATGTTTCTACATCGTTTCAGAAGAAATCAGAAAAATCTATGTTTAAGATGTCAAGCACCTATAATCATAGCAGAGGTGGAGGATTGCAATCAGAGAAAGACTGCCCAAGGGGAGATTCCAATCCTAGCCAGGGCAAAGTAGGTCATCATCCTAGCCACATGTGTCCTTAAAAACCCTCCAATAAACATGATGGCTAATCCCAGAAACCAGTTCATAACTGTTTTTATACCTTTATATAACAGCATACTGGCACTATTTCTAGAAAGAATATCCTATTTCTAAAAGCGACAGAAAATTCTTATTAATCTCACCTTGTGTATTCCCAGAGTTTTGGGATAGCGCATGCTGAACACTGGTTTGAGTAAGGCTCCTAAAAGGCCCCAAAGTCCTTTGTGGTAGTTTACTAACAGGGGTGGACCGAGGACCTATAACAGAGGGCTGAGTGGGAGTTTGAGGAGGTTGTAGTCCATTGAACTGGGGCTCAATGTTGGCTGCTGAGGCAGATCCCAGGGATGGCTCTCCTATTGCCTGTGCTCTCTGACAGCCTGGGGAAGGAAATGAGGTCAGCAGCATGAACCTCTTTATTAAGGATAAGCTCACTAATACATATAAAGAGTCATGTTCTAGGTATTTTTGATGTGTCAGATCCAGATAAAAATAAGGATATTTTTAAAAGTTAAAGCTAAAACCACATTCAATTGCACAGAAACTAGAATGCGAAAGTGTGACTACTTTCAGTTTTAAGTCACTGAAACATAAGTTTGGGAACTTTGCAATCTTACCAACTCTAAATATTTAAAAAAAAAAAAATCAAACAATCCTAACAACAATCCATAAACAAAAATGCTGTAGCTCAATTTAAATTTAAAGCTGTGTGTACAGCTGACAAATGACAATGTCATTGGTCATGACATTTTACTGTGCTAAAGGTCCAACTGGTTTAAATATTGTCCTCCTTTCAAACCATTGCTAACCTCAAAAACTCCCTTTCCTTCCCCTACTTTCCAGTTTGCAGACTGCTTCCCATCAGATGAACAGTCTCTCTCCTTTCCTCAGGATTCATCTAACAATAGCGCTGAGCAAGCTGTCCATTTTTGACAAACACCTGAATAATTTGTGACAGACTTTGCTCAATGTCACCCTCTAGTGGAAATGAAATGTCATGACAACCTAGTATGAAAGCACATTGAAAAGTAATAAATTTGCAGTCATTACTTCTTGAAGTATTGGGTGAATATTATAAATATTTATAGTCCTGCTTTATCAGTTGGACTACATGCCCAACTTCCTGGAAAAAAAAAGAAAGAAAAGAAACTGTGGTGCTTTGAGCCAAAAGGTTAAAAAGGCCTGTTACACAATTCTGTTTACATAACATCGAAAAATCCAGTTAAGAAATCCCTAGGTTCTACTTTTACAAGGCATTGACTGTGGCCTCCTGTCTAGTATTTTAATGCATTTATAGGTGAACTTTGGCTTCCTCAAGACAATAAAGAATAACTTTTAACATTTCTGAACTGTTGCCACAGAACAAGTTCAACATAACAGGTTTAATCAAGCAAACATGACCCATACCTGTAATGCTCGTCTGCTTGGATTGAGGTTTCCCTACAGCTTTAGGGGTCCTGATTTCATTCATCCCCAGGGATCCCAGTCTCTGCCTGGCTGACAAAGTGGTTGGTCTGGGACTGGCAGGTGGAGGTTGTGAAAGTGGTGTTCTCCTAGCAAGTCTAGGGGATTGTCGCCAAGGTACACATCTAGTCTTACCATCATCCAAATGAGCTCTTGCTGACTCTGCCTGAAAAGAGAACAATTCTTCACATAGTCTGCAGGTCTTGTGCATTTGGCCCAGATGGACAACAACACACAAGAAAAAGCCCCCTGTAGCCCCCCCCCCCACCTCTGACACTCATACATATTCACCTTCAAAATCAATGCTCCATCTACTCACCACGAGGCTTATTTTCTTGACCTCTCTGGAGGAGTTTTGAGTAGGGTCCTCAGAGTGTATAGCCTGTTTATTCTGGGAAGAGCAGCTCAGGTTCTTTGCTTTGGTTTGTCTCTGGTGGGTCTTGGCTTTAGTAATGTTAAAACTAGCTGAGAACTTTAGAGTTGTTTGCTTCTCCTGAGGTGTCCTGGACGCTGATGATGAACTCTCAGATGAGCAGCGAGGCCATGTCTTGAAGACAGAAGACTTGTCCTGACCCAAAGATGAGCCTGATCTGGCCACAGCTTTGTTTGACACACCCTTCTTTGGAGTTGGTTTGGGGCCACTTTTACCCGGGGATTTTTCTAGGGATGAGAAGCTGCTCTGGCTGCAAGCGTGCTGTGCTGAGGTTTCGGATACTTGGCTGGAAGAGGGCCCCTCTGTTTGAAAGCTGGGTTTACTGCACTGGCCTGCTGGGGTTTCTCTGCTCTTGTCCTGGCCATCCACAGCAGTATGCTCACATGACCGTGTCACTGTTGATCCCAAATTAGCAGCTCCAGCATCCACTTCTAACTGTCCATCATTAAATATTTTACTGGTGGCAGAATCAGATGTAGTGCTACTTCTTCTCTTGGCAGGAAACATACCATTTGGGGTTCTTCTCAGGGATTCAGTACGTTTATTCCCCAAATTAACTTCTGGCACTGAGGTTTGCTGTGGATCTCTTGTTACGACTTTGGATTTTACATGACTAAAGTCAGGTTTGGGAAACCTTTTAATTTCTATTTTCTTAGCTTTTCTTGCTGTAGGTGGCAGTCCTGGGTCTAAACATTGTTTATTAGTGACAGATATTTGCTGCTGTTTAACAGGGTGACGTCCCGGGCTGCTCACATTTCTAATGCATGGAGACGAGGGGAGGCCGTTTATCTTGTTCTCAATGTTTTGCACCGGAGTGGAAGTGCAAACACCCTCATCAATTTCCTGCGTATTTGACAGAGTGGACACAAAGGTCTTGCCTTGTTCTGGTGTAAATGCCGCTGAAAATGGGGGCAAAGGTTCTGCTTCAGCACTGGTACAGTTTGCCTCTTTTCCACAGTCTGGAGAGGTTTCACAGATGAACGTTGTGAAAAGCCCCCGTTCATTCTCATTTGGCAAAGCTACAAAACAATTCGATGTTGCCATTTCATTTTCCTCATCGAGGAGCTCCTTGTTGTCTGCCTGAATGAAAGTCACACCAAGACAAGGATGGCCTGTGTTCTCCTCTGAGACTCTCTCTGCGGGTTTATTGCAGATGCCCAGAATAGTGGTCGACAGCAGGTTCGATACAGCAGGTGATTCTGGTCGACGTGCAGCTGGAGAGATGGATGATTCCTCAAGGGAAGAGACTAATAAGAGTGACTGGTCCTCCAGACAGAAACTATTGCTCCTCATTACCATTTCCCCAGAGCTCAGAGAGCAGCAGTCATTCTCATTGGATCCCCTCCAGGATGCCCCACATGAACTCTGAGACATTACAGTATTGTTACTTTCATCCCCTCTGTGCCTAATAAAATCCTCCACGTCTTCATTGCTCATGAGGCTCAAGTTTTGTTTCCAGAAATTAATGCCATCATTCACAGGTGTGGCAATGAAGGTTTGATTCAAGTTTGAAGTCACACCACAGAAGACATCCCCATGTGTTAAGGTGGTATTGTAAAGGTTATCCACAGGGGAGCACTGACTAAGGCGATGTTCGAGTACATTAATGTCAGCAGAGCTGCTGGCTCCTCTGACATTCATGTACGAAATACTACTGCTGGAGTCAGGTGACACAGGCGTGGATGGGTGAGTCTCAGATGAAAGGATCAGCTTTATGTCACTGTGAGGTGGAGGCACCATGCTTTCAGGTTGGTCGCTGGCCATGTTTAAGAATTCTGATGGGATTTTATTTCTTGTGTATCCTAAGTGCTGAACAGCTTCAGTTATGGGTTCAGCTGGCAGCACTTTAGCCCATTAAAATCTGATACCAGGGAAGGATTTCTGTAAAAGAGGAGAAAAAGAAACTATTTTGGTGAAAGCAGCACCATAGCCTGTCAATACATTTGTATGTTCAAAGAACAGCATAAAAGCACCAACATACACTGACCAGCCACTTCATTATGTACACCTGTTTAACTCCTCCATAAAGCAAATATCTAATAAACCAAGAAATTTGACAAATATTCTGAATTTCAACCTCAGCATCAGAGTGGGAATGAAAGGCGATGCAAGTGACTTTTAACGGGACATGATTGTTGATGCCAACTGTGGCAACAGTAACCCAAATAACTCATTACAACCAAGATAAGCAGAAGAGCAACTCTGAATACACAACTTATTGAACCTTGAAATAGAAAACAACAGACGATGCCACTAATGTCAGCTAAGAGCAGGAAACTGAATCTACAGCTCAGCAAAACTGGTGCGCCTGTGTGAACAACCAACAAAACAATTTGTAATCTTTTCAGCATGATGCATTTTATATTTAAACTGAGAACTGCATGAAAATATCACAGTCAGTGTTGATGTCTCTGTAGAATCATGATTTCAAAAATGGCTTCAATGCAAGGATGGACCAACTTTTAGGAGGGATGTTTTTACTCTGCCGTGGCTCATGTGAGAGTAAAAACATGAATGAACTGTCTCGGCAGCTTTGCTATGCACTGTTGTGTTTATCCAAGCAGGCTGGACAGCAGAGCACGCCAGCCACGACTACAAAATCCACTGGGGTACAGATGACAGGAAAAGCAGACATTGGGTCACCAACAACTTGAAAATGCACACACAAACAGCTTTTAGCATTGCTACTGCTTTTAAGAACAATTAACACTTGGATGTACACAAAGATAAAGTCAAACAGTCTACTAGCTACTTTTAAAAAACATCCTTACTGACTTTTTTTTACATTTTGTTTCCATCATTTTCATCCTTTTAATGGGAAAACATTGTTAACTTAAGTGCTCGCCACCCATTGTTGGGAAACAGCCTATAAGCCTTTGGCTTATTTGCGTATTTTAGTGCCAAGATATTTTGCAGCATTATGAAAACAATCCAGAAAAATGACCCTTTTCTTTCCCTGTGCAAAGACCTGGCTCTTCTTGAAGTATGACACAAGTTGGCAGTTGCACAGACACCTGCAGATTATACAGATTTTTCTTTTTTTAAATAAAAATATCTCAATCACCTTAAAAAAGGTTCAATGAAGTTACATTTATTCAAATAAAGCACTCTTTGAAATGGGAAATCCTATGATGACACATAGGATTGAACCCTCAAGAAGTCAAATCACAGCCTATTTCTTTGAAGAAACATGGCGTTATATCCATATCCTGCCTCACCTTTAATATCAGAGCTGAAAAAATTCCAACAGTTTCAGTGAATCTTATCAGCACGATCAGTGGTCAAAAACTCGATGAATGTGTTTGTTTAACAGGCAGAGAGAACACACCTTATTGTACATTGCAATCTCTACAATGAAGTATAATATATAGCCCTGACAAGCTGACGTGCACATTGAACTGTGGAAGTGCACCTTCAAGGCCAATGACAAAGAGCAGTTGTTTTGGTTGTTACAAATAAGCCTGGGCATGGCGTATTATGTAATGTGCTGACAACCTGACGATGTTTATGGGTAAATAAAACCAAGAGATTCAAGTTACAAGACACTGAGACAGTGAACAGAAATAAGGAAGAGTCAAAGAAGGAAGCACAACTGTGTACAAAGCTTTAAGGAGAGGTACTCGGCTACAGTATAAACTTTCAATACCTCCATTTGCATCCTCTGCATCCAGAGATTTAGAGTAAGAAAGAAAATATCTTTAGTCAGCTTTTAAGCTTACTGTATTGCACTTTTTGTAGCTCCATTCGCCTCGTTTTAGCCTTTCACAGACAATCCAATTACTACTTTCCTTGCAAAGTCCAAAATCCAGCCAGCTAAGCAGGCAATTGGCTGAGAGTCTATCGCCATCCCACCGCTCCTCTGTCCTCGTGTTCAGAATCAGCCGTGCATCAGTAACATCACAGTCTGAGTGAGAGTGCCCCCCCCCATGCAGTTGTTAGCTTCACTTCTTTCACTCCCTGAGGTAACGTGATTGTCCTGTAGGCCTGCTGCAGAAGTGGATCATCAATCCATCTAACCAGCTCCTGTCTCAGACAAACTCAGTAACTTAGCTTCACACTGCTCCGCCTGTGCAAGCATGCAAAGGTCCAGCTAGAGGCAGTGCTCACTGCAGAGGTTCATTCCCCAAGTTCACAAAAGGATCAAGTGAGGCAGAGAGCAACACGTTACCTTATCCATGCCGAGGGGAGTGGCCATGGGCTGCCAGACAGACTTGGCATTCACTGTTGCTAAGCAGCCAAAGTCCCTCTTTTATGAGGGAATGGATCAGGCGGCTTTTTTAGCAACGGATAAATGAAAAGTAGAGCAGAATGATGTGAGGCCTAGCAAGAGGAGAAAGTTGCGCTATGAACGTTTTTAACCGTACATCAGTATTGGAATTTGCATTCAAACTCACACAATGATGGCAAAACACAGTTTTCAGTCTGACAACATCATTCTTTGATGGCACAGCCAGCTTGACACCTGATCCTGAAATGACAACAGTGATGTGACACCAGAGACTGAGACCACCAAGACCCAAGCTATTTCTGCTTAATCTATACAAGGCCTGTGACCCGAGACACGGCAGTCCAATCTTGACTTGAGATGTAAATCATGGTATGGAGCACAGTTATTAACCCCGCTCTTGGTTTTAAGAGTCCTACAACTTTTAAATCCTGTTGAACTTGACATAAACATGATTGGAGCTTTTTAAAAACAACGAAAAACACTGGTCTTACATAACAATGCAAAAAGTTAAAAGCACTTTTAAAACACAAACATCGCAATGTGTTTGATTAAGGGATCCATTTAAGTGTCTCTGTTCTCCTTCAGAGCAATGTAGTGCAAGTTACTGCCTGCAAATTAAATTATACATTTAAAAGTTGGAGTGAGAGCAACAGAGCAATGCTTTTCTGTTCACGAAGCCCCTCGGGCACGGCATACAATGCCCCAAATGGCCTTTTCCTGGTTGACTGGATCATATCAGTATCACACAGAGAGTGGTTATGAGTAGCAGGACCAGCCATCAAAAGCCCAGTCACTGGACTGTCCAACACTAAAACAGCAAGCTCTGTTCAGGGAAAAAGGCTGGTCAGACAGCCCAGGGGAACAAAGTTAAACCAATGAGCCTGTGCAGTCTGCTCTCTTCAAAGCAATGAGCAAACACCAACTACACAGAGACATGTCCATACTCACAGAAAGCTACATGTGGCTGAAATTTTAACAACACTAAGTCCTACATTGTGCCAACTGAAAGTTTGTCATAAATTAACTTATTCAGGGGTTATCAAAAATAGGATGAATCCTGCTAGGTGGCGTTTAGAGAAGCACTATAATTCCCTGGCCCTTTCACACGGATGGTCATTAGTACAGCAACTTCTGATCAAAACATCTTCGACCCCTGAACCCGACGGATATCCATTCGTGTGTGAGGCCTCCTCCAGCAGTCACTCAGGTCTACAATTTTTTCAGGAGTAAACATAGGATGTTGCTACAAATAGCAAAGAAAAAGCTCATTGACGTCGCTGTGGGGTCTACGGTCTGTTAGCAGTTCTCCTCTGACTGTAGTTACAAAATGGTTCAGTATATACAAGGATTAACTTCAACGGCTGGCCAAAATGACCAAACAAAGAACGGTTGACAAACAAGCCGAGGCGTTTAGCGTTAACATTATTTTCTGTTGAAAACAGGTGTAATTTTCGATACCTTTAATTTTCTAATTACATATTTACAAAGAAGAAAAACAAAAACTTTTTTTTACATTCTCTCCACCTTTTAAATCATACTGTAGGCAAGTGAGTTCATAAAAAGTACTTTCACAGAAATGTCAAAACTTGCTAGCTACCTGTCACAGGGGCGAGCAGCAGCGACGGGAGCGAGCGCTCGAGGATTCGGTGGGCAGTCGGTTCCACGTGCTCGTTTCTCGCCTTTTCACTGTATTTTCGTCGTGGAAAACTTCACGGTGTCACGTGTTTCACCGTGCCAGAGTTCAACTATCAACAGGGAGGAGTGATTGAAGAAGAGTTGTTTACATGAACTTTGACCTCTGGGAGACACCGACGGTGAGTTGGTCATATTTCTCACATAATTAGTTGTAAAATAAAAATAAACGTATTCCGTGCATGTGCTATTTACCTAGGATCAATACACACCGATACATTCAGTTAGCCTTTTTAAAATGAATACATGTCACAAAACCCTTTTGTCCTTTCCTGGTTTAGAGGCAAATCACTCAGTTCCATCAGAATGTATTTATTTTAAATGAGGATGTACAATTATTACATAATGATCATCAGCCATATGATGTCAGGAAGCAAATCTATGTACAACATAATATAAAAAAAAGTGCATTTTGTTAACAGAAAGAAAACTTGGGCACACTGAACCTCAAAGAGGGAGGTAAAAGGTGAAGGGAAGCCTCAACTCCACAGGCAGAAATCACACTTGCTTTAAAACAACCATTCTTCATCAATCAAATGTACAATATTTATTTTTATGATCATACAGGGTATTTCACAACATTAACCTTAGAAGATACAACTGTGCTAAGTGATAAAACTTATCAGAAAGTCTGTATACTGCATCAGTTTAGTCAACAATGTGTTTAAAGTTCTTCAACAGAGGCCCATACACTACACCCTCGTGATACATTTAAAACATGTTACCCACATACTCTGTTGGCATCCAAGATTAAACAGGACACTCACAAATCAAACTTTGCTACCTTTGTAGTTAAATCTATATGGATTAATTACACAGGCAGGTGCAGGACAGTATAGTAACTGATACATCAGCCAACCGAGTGCATGAGACAAGATGAATGCACCAGACTAACATAAGACAAGACCATTGTTCCACATCAGTTTTAGGCCACGTGGCTGCTGTCCATTAGTGTGGGTATGAGGTGGGACTCCAGGTCCAGAAGGCATATAAATGTGCACTGTCAAAGTCAGGGTGAGAAAGGAGGTGGGAGGAGGAGGAGCAAATAGTTTTCCAGCTCTTCTGAAGCCAAAGGAGTAAAAAGCAAGGAACGTGGTATTTTCTACTGTGTCCACTGGCAAGCAGAGTTAAACAGGCACTTCTCCCCTTTGTCCCTTTTCCTTCATCTCCCTCTCTTCTGTCCCCGCTCTCTTCTCATTGTTTGACACACGTGGGCCAGTTGAGACCTCCACAGGCAGCAGAGACAATAATGTAAATCACCACCTGAAAAAGAGCACAGACAGAGTTCACTTCCTTCACAACTGCTGCACTAAATAAGGCACAGAGAAGCCAAGCTCAATGCACTACTTGTTTTCATCATCTCTGTGTCTGTACTCACAAGGGCAACCAGCACAATGACTAGAGTCAGCTTGAGGTTCTTCATGCACATGGCTCGTGTAAGGTTACGGCTTGTGGTCTTAAATGTGACTGACTGAAGGAGGAGGAGGAAAAAAAATGTAATCAGTAACAATATCTGTTGTTTAATAGACTGCAGTTGCAGTATATACTTAATGACAAATGTTATGCATCAGAAAATAAGTAGAAGCAACAGAGCCTAATCAGTTGTAGTTAAACTCACTGCATCAACCAGGTTTTCTGTCTTGTCAATCAGCAGCTCCAGCTTTTCTCCTCTCTGAGCTACCAAGTCTGTAAAAATATAAATGCAAACAGTGAATTTAGTGTGAATACACATAATACAATACATATGAGTAATTCACTAAACACAGCACATCATGCATCGTAAGTGAGGTAGTCGCTCATGATATAACACTTCACTCATTTAAAGTCACACCACACACCAGTCAAACATTACAGGTTTTATCTAACTTGGTTTATTAGAGTTTTAGTCAATGTTTTTCCATCTCAGAGCCTTGTTTGTTTATTTATTTATGAATAAATACAAAATGAGGAAATTAAAGAGATGCTCACCTATGTTGCGGACCATGATGCCCTTCAGGTCGTCCACTTGCATCTGAGTCTCAGTGACACGATCGGGTCCACGTGGATCTGAGTGGTGTTTCTGCAAAGAAAAGGAACACGTCACACTTCTTCACGTCTTCTTCCGTTTCTTTTTTTTTTCTTCTTCTTTTAAACCACAGAAATATTAGGACATCACAGTGCAGTAACAGGAAACGTTGCTTGGTACATTCAGGCTTTCATCATACACACCATTTGAGCTGCCATTGTAGAGGAGAACTCGCTGTTCATGGCATAAGGTAGGGCTGTTTGTGCTCGTGAGCCATATGTTGTCTGGAAACGCTTCTTCACTTCACTGAGGAAGGTGAATGCACGTGACCTCTCAAAGTCCTTTAGAAGATGAGAGTCAAATAGGTTTATAAGAAGTTGCATACAATAAATTGTGGCTGCCTCAAAACCCTATCTCATCTTTAGCAACAGCAGTAATGCTAGGTTTTCTACAATAACACAAGACATGTGTCCATTTCCTACAGTGGCTGGGTCGTTTATATTTATTTTTATACTAATTCAGGTTCTTAAAATACATTCATAACATCTACAAATGGTCTACTGCAAATCCAAACCCCGACAAAAATATATGACTGTCAAATATATACTTACGTCGTCCGTGATGCACAGGTATATGATTCTGTCATGGCAGATGTAATGAAACAGATAGCTAAAAATAAAGCAGAAGGGTTAATCATTAGATGAGAGGTGTTTTATACAGTAGGGCTGTTTTTCCTACAGTTTTTACAAGGAATGAACTCTGTGGTATTTTATCACATGACACCGCCGTAGGCACTGTCTCTAACAGGATGTAAACTGCCAACTGGGGATGACACAGGCCGCACACGCCCTTACCTGCCATGGCTGTATGTCAGTTTGTTGTTCTCTGAGGGAATTTTAGCTAAAATCTGCTCAGTAACTTCCAGGAAGTTACCCCCACACCATGCATGCTTGGCAAGAATAGTGGTTCCTCGAGCCACCACAGCAAACAGGATTGCCATGGCAACAGCTGGGTTTTCACCTTTATTACCACCCTGGAGGTAGAAGGACAAGGAAGGCGAGTTGTTACTGCTGAGCTGGGGGGGGAAACACCCAAACGATAATGATTAGGGAAGAATAATTCTTGTGAAACAGCCAAAAATAGTTACAGATAACAGGAAGAAGGAAATAAAATGACATGTGAACAGGTGTAACTAAGAAATGCAAATACTGCGATTAGAACGCCGTAGGACAATTCCCAATCATGAACAGGTTGTCATGCTAGAGTAAAATGTCAGCTAAACCTAGATGAACCAAAATTTGCGAAACAACAAGCTAGCTAACACTGTTGTTGACCATTAAACCTATATTAGCGTCAGAAAGGTAGTTAGCCACTTGACGCCATGTCGGTTGTTTTTAGCTACTGAGCTAACGTACGTAATAGTCACATAACATCATATTCAGTACCTGGATGTCTCAACGACGATTAAAGTGGCTCATTTAGCGCAAAATTCCCACATTTAAAGACGTTTCAGTTGCTAGTTGGCTAATCCTTTTCGAGTGACTTCTGCCTGCTTCGCAAATCGTCCACACAGGAAACACATTCATACGCGTGCTGGGGAGTGTAGTTCCTACCGCATTTCAGGCTCTATGTGCTTAACGTCGTTGTTTCCCTTTTGGAACTACATTTTTTTTTTACCCCCAGTTACATATTACGTAGTTCCGTCGTCACGTCTTCGTATAAACAACTTGTTATAGAAGGGGCGCGAATTTCGCCCCTGTTACAGTCTTCCAGGCGACTTGAACGCTAGGATAACGCTTTCCCCTGCAGCTAGAGATGTGACAAAACTTACCACTGTTAATTGCTGAACAGGTTAGCTTTTATTAAAATAAATATTTATTAGGTAAGTATTAAAAATCACTATTTGTTTAAGTAAACATGTTATGTTATTAAGCATCCAGGCACAACAATAATATAAAATTTAAGCCATAATCACGCTGCAGAGTAGCCAAACGACGCGTTTGACAAATATTCTACCAACCACAGAGCTGCGTCACTTTAAATGAAAATTATCTGATAATTTGATCATTTATGGCTACAATCATACATATGTTACCAAAACATTGAGGTAAATTCCAGTCGTATTGAACTTTCCTTTGCCTGTCAAACTAGATTCAGGGCTAAAGAGCACAGAACTAAACCTTACTCTGTTGACGGATGCAGTGGGAAAGTG
Organism: Haplochromis burtoni; assembly: GCF_018398535.1. NCBI lineage: Eukaryota > Metazoa > Chordata > Actinopteri > Cichliformes > Cichlidae > Haplochromis > Haplochromis burtoni. The sequence goes on from NW_024582380.1 coordinate 917,234, forward strand.
AAGCATGGCCGGGGAAGGAGAAAAGAAAGCAGTACTAGAAATGGTAAAAAGCGAAAATCGTGTGTGGTTTGATGGTGTGCGCGGTTGGATGGGTTCGTCTTTATTTTCTCCAGGTCGGATCGATTAACTAAAGAAGCAAATGACAGCGATTTGACCGCCTGTGTGCTCCTCACGTGGGTAGCTAGTGACTAGCAGTGAATAAACTTAAACGGCGTTAATCTAACTTAAGTATACGCTAAAATCTGTCTTTTTGAAGCATTACCAGCACCGGAGACAAACAGTAATTTGGAACATGAGGGTACCTACTTGTTTAATTTAGATGCGGATTTGTCTCAGTCCACGGGTACCTAACAGTATCTCCACTAGGGGGCAGTAGTTAAACAGTGTTCATGTCCTATGAAGATAAACGCCATAAGTATTTGGAAAGTGATGTATTTTTCTTAATTTTCCTACCTCAGATGATGTGAAATAAAGATGCCAATTAAAAATGAAATATGAAGCTTCAGGTTTAATTCAAGTGGGGGTTAAAAGTATTGCTTTAACTACCTTGGAAGGGGATAATATGATAAGAGGGGAAGTACCTCATCATCTTTGGTGAAGACATTGTTATTGCATGGGCATGTGTGGATGCCGGTATAACTGGATCATTGGTTTTTATTGATGATGTGAGTGCTGATAGAAGGAGCAGGATGTACTGTGAAGCGTACAGGGAGTACTCTCTGCTCAGATTCAGCCAAAGTGCTTTAGAACTGATAAGACGATGCTTTCAGTGCACCGTCTTATCCGCAGACGGAAAGGAATCCAAGAGTTTCCTAAAGCAAAGACATGAAATATTCCTGAATGGTCAAATCAGAGCTCAGCCCAGCAGAGCATGGTTTTCAGTTACTGATGAAGACAAAACTGAAAGCAGAGAGAGTCACAAACAAACGGCAGCTAAAGACGGCCGCAGTGAAGGCCTGCATGCCTTCGCAGTTGTAAAAATGTGGGTTGTCGTGTAAAAATGGCTGCAATTCTTTGATGGTTTTCCATAAAGAAAGCAAAAACTTGAAAATAATGAAGTTATTTAAAAAAAAGACTCTTAAGAGCTAAAAAGTTCCGGCTTACTCTAAACAGCAAACTATTGTTTCTCCTGTTGAGAATGGATATCCCTAACATGGTCAAGTCAGGCACTTTAAATACGCTCTAGCTGCTCCAGTGCAGATCTTCACTTTGTGAATGGTGGCCAATCAGATGAAGGCTGGCCTAAAAGAAGGAGGAATGGGGTAACATTGTGTGTTTTAGATGTTTGATAAAGTTTATGAGGCCTGAGTTTAAAAATAAGAACATTTACTGTGACCCAAACAAAGAGTCCAATGAGCAAAATATGGAGCTGGAAATGTGCACAGTAGGTCCACCTTTGTTGTTAAAACACTTGAATTAAAGCTCCAAGTCACATCTTGATTTTTCTTTTTCTCTTAGATTTCACATCCACTGTGCTGGCGTACAGAGGCAAAAAAAATCAAATAAAATCATGTCCTTTCTCAAATACTCTTGGACCCAACTGTGCATGCAATCAGTGTCTGCTTCTATTTGCATCTGTAACTCTGTATGTTTTGAATATTTTGGAAGTGCATAATGAGCGTGAGCGGCTCGCCCACTCACTAATCTCAGAGGAGGAAGCTGGTGTAATGTTTCTCTTCCATGTTGGCTGTGCGATGTTTTAAGAATGGACTTTTTTTGCGTTCTAGGTCCAGGCCGACGGGGCAGATGAGGGCTGTGTGACTTTTGTGCTGCACGACGAGGACCATACGTTAGGGAACTCCCTCAGATACATGATCATGAAGAAGTGAGCGTTTTTGTGTTGGTTTTTTCCCCCTTTGAACTCAGCATGGTCACCGTTGTGTTTTCTTTTTTTCTTTTTATATTTCAAATCGCTTCCCACACATGTGGCTTATTTGACATTCAAACTGAAGCTTGACGGCTGTTATCTGTAGTAAGACTCCAGCTAGAAGGGACTTTCCTCGCTTTCCAGCTTATAGACAATAATAAGATAATCATTTTATTTTATGACAGTGTTATCAAAAGGAAGCATGTGATTTCTCCTCTTCCCTGTTTTTGGGGCTCTCTTGTCATCCTGCCAGGAGAGGGTCTGCTAATCTAAAAAAATATAGTCATTACCAGTCTTTTTTTTTTTAAGCACAACTCTGAGAATGCTCGCAAACCTCAGCTTCATTTTCCCACTTTTCTCTTTTGCCAGTGCGGATGTGGAGTTTTGCGGCTACACCATCACCCACCCGTCAGAGAGCAAGATCAACTTTCGCATTCAGACACGAGGTGAGAGACGTCTCTGTTAATACACACGGCTCCGTATGGCTGTGTTTATTGGTAATAAAGGTTTTCAGGCAGCGTTGCAAGGTAAAAAGGCTGATCACGATATACTGCAAATAATAACACACGCACCCTAATTTTGAGAGCAATAATCACTTGCACCGTTGCCAAAAAAAAAAATCTGTCATCCGCTTTCACAAAGGATAAGAGCAGCCCTGTCACATGAAAGGACTCGGCGAGACTGAGAAAACAGCTTGTTTTTGTTGTTGAACCAAGTTTCTGGTTGCCTGGAGGTTTCTTTTTTTTTCTTCACGGCTTCAATACAGCTAGACCCGATTACCTTCAAGGCACAAGGAGAAATAAAAAAATACTCCCCCTCTTTTTCACTGCGCTTTCGGGCATCAGATCGCCCTTTGAAATGATCTGTATTTATTTTGGTTGTTAAATTTCTCCACCAAGACCGCAATCACAACGCTGGATTGAGGTCATCTGTGTCAGTTGAGGGGGCCAGGAGGGCCGCAGCATTCTTTTCGTTTGTTTTTTAATGCCACATCTTTTTTTGGTTAATCGCTTAGATTATCAAAACAAGATAGTCAAGCGCAGCGACATAAAAAATTGACAGCTTGGTTTCAACAGCAGCCAACAAATGCATATTCAGTTAATGATCAATGACACAACCCTGAATTGTTTCCGTTTTTTGTGCACTTGCACAGTCGCTCATGACGAACATTCATTTCCTATATCCCGGTTTTGTGTCGTTGTATATTTAGTTTAGCATAAGAAAAAGGGAAATATTCTTTTAACCAGGCCTCAGTTCAGTTTTTCCTTTGACTTTTTCAATCAGGTGTTCTATTCATGTTTTAATGTGATTTTATGTAAAGCTGTCCATGTATTAGTTCCCACTTTTACTATTTCTATTCCAGATTTTGGCACACGTATACGGGGGGGGGGGGGTAATTATTAGGTCTCCAGCTGAATATACAAACTTTTTAACAAACAAATAAACTGTCTCTAATTTTATGGCAGCTTTATTTAAATGGAAAGAGACAGAATATCAACCAAACATCCAGAAAAGATGAAAGTTGTGGGTTGATTTGCTGGTGTTCTGGCTGAGGGAAGGAAGGAACAGGCCAGAATTCTGGCTGAGGGAAGGAGTAGGCCAGAATTCTGGCTGAGGGAAGGAACAGGCCAGAATTTTATGGTACATAGCTTCGCCCTCTGGCCACTCATTGCAGTGAAGTCGTCCTGTACCTTTACCAGAAAAACAGCCCCAAATCATAGTTTTTCCACCTCCATGCTTGACTGTGCGGATGGTGTTCTTTGGGTCAAACTCAGCATTTCTCTTCTTTTAAAACACATCAGGTAGAGTTGGTGAAGCCAGAGAGTTAGATGTTTGTTTCATCTGAACGCAGGCGTTTCTCCCAAACCTTCTCTGAATCATTTAAATGTTCACTGGCAAACTTAAGACAGGCCTTCTTGAGCAGGGAGAGCTTGTGGGTGTTGCAAGATTTCAATCTGTGACTACATAGTGTGTTACCAGTGGTGTACTTGGGGTTTGTGATCCCAGCTGCCATAAGGTCATTGAGAAGCTTTAGTTTGGGGCTTATCCACCGTCTTTTTTTCCCTCACCCATGAGGTAAGATCTTGCACGGAGATTCAAACTGAGGGCGATTGATGGTCATTTTATATTCTCCATTTGTGAATAACTGCACCTTCTCACCAAGCTTGTTCTTGAGGAGGTTGCAATGGAAAAAATTGAAAATATATGTGTTTTATACACGTATTAAGATCAAGACGTCTGTAATTGATTGCAGCCAGAATTATGGCTGGGTTGTACCGAGTCAAATTAGGACTGCAGCTAACGATTATTTTAGTAGCCGAGTATTCCTTTGATTAATCCATTTATTAATCAAAGGAATCAGATCAAAATAAATAAACATTTTTAAATGTTTTCTTTTGTATCTTTGAAGTCACATCCTACACATGTGGCTTATTTGACGTACAAAGGGTATGAGTGAAGCTTGACGGCTGTTATCTGTAGTAAGACTCTAACTGGAAGGGACTTTCCTCGCTTTCCAGCTCATAGATAATAATATGATAAACATTTTATTTTATGACAGTGTCATCAAAAGGAAGCATGTGATTTGTCTCTCTTTAAAACACAGGTGTTTTAATGGTAAATGGTCTGTATTTGTATAGCACTTTTACTAGTCCCTAAGGACCCCAAAGCGCTTTACATATCCAGTCATCCACCCATTCACACACTGGTGATGGCAGCTACATTGTAGCCACAGCCACCCTGGGGCGCACTGACAGAGGCGAGGCTGCCGGACACTGGCGCCACCGGGCCCTCTGACCACCACCAGTAGGCAACGGGTGAAGTGTCTTGCCCAAGGACACAACGACCGAGACTGTCCTAGCTGGGGCTCAAACCGGCAACCTTTCGATTACAAGGCGACCTCCCAACTCTTGAGCCACGAACTGCTCATTGCTTTTAGTAGTTTAAGTGCGTACTATATCTGTCAAAAATTACACACTGGCTCTCGTAGATTAGCAGGAAGAGTTCTGACAGTATTGTATCACCTGGATGAGCTAGATTTAGCTTGTGTGTGTGTCTGCATGTTTAAGTGCTGGTGAACAAGTGAGTACGTGTGACTGGAATGAGGACACGCGAGCATGTCAGCAGTCTCTGTGACAGCGTTTTAGGGCTTCAACGATTCATCGAGTAACTAGATTCTAAAAAAAACAACAACCCTGTTTTGTTTACTTCAATGCTTCGTTTAATGTGCAATTCTGTAACGATCACATGTCACAGTGTAAACACGAGCGTTTCACCGACTAAAAACAGATGAGCAGTGATAAGAGCGCACATATCAATAAAAACTGTTGCACAAAGTTGTCCCTGTTTATTGTGGCGCCACAGAAGAGCACGGTGAAGAACGAAGAGGCAGAGCTGTTACCTAAATGCTGAGCTCAGGCGAAGTGAAAGTTGGCTCTTTTTAACGTATGAAACAGAAACGTTTGTTTCCGTGAAGAAAAGGGAACTTTGTAGCTGCTCCCATCCATGTTTTAAACATCAAACATCTACATTAAAGCCACAGAACTTACATTAAAATATGCAGATGAACTGCTAACTTGGTCTGATATGATGTTTAAATCGGGCAGGTTGCTGAAGGCAAGTATAATATACTTTTAGATTAATCTAATTCTACAAAATAATGTTACTAAAGCCCTGAAATAAATATGGTGTAGACTTTAGACTCAGTCCTGCTTGTTGCAGGTATTGCTGCCATATAAAATAGGATCGCTGTTGTGTTATCAATCTGTTTGTTGAAAAACTGCTATTTTCTTCACACAGGTGCTCCTATCTCCTACGTTTCTATTTAAGGTCTTTTTTTAATCATAGATGTGGGCGAAACACTCAGAACAGCCTAGATCAAAGACTTATTACACAAATCCATTTATAACTTGGCTGTAATGTGTGTCTTCAGTATCTTTATTAAGATAAAACTACGATAAAATTAGAGACTGTTTATTTCTTTGGAAGTGAACAAACGTAATAATCCCAGCAGGTCATCAAATAATTATTTTCTCAACTGTGTGCAACTCTGAAACAAGGTTTTATTATTATTTTTTAGCTCTTCCTCCTTTAAGGCACACCTACCTTTAGCTTTCTTCTGATTGGCCGGCCATTGCAAACAAAAGAATTAAACGAGGAGAGTTTTTTAAGCTCATAGCAAGAGCTGTGCACCTGAGAAAACCTGTCAAAGACTCAGGAGCACAAAACAACTTTTGGCTTACAGCGATTGCTGGTACATACATGGACCTCATTATTTACAACAGGAGTATCCACCACTGTAAAAGTATATATAACAGGAAATAAGGAACAGCACAGTCAGTCCCCCATATGGTGAATATCCTACAAGGATCAGGTCATGTGACTGTGGGGGAAATGTCCAGGATTCCTTGGTTTTCTTTGGCCCTCGAGTAGTTCTCGCAAAGCTTCGAGGCGTGTTTGGGCTCGTTATTTCTGCAGCAGAATTAATCTTTCCCCATCGAGATGCCGACCAGAGCGCGTAGCGTGCCTACAAGCCATCGTCGGTGAGGGTGCAGTCAGTTCATTGGCAGAGTTTCTCTGTAGCGCTCACAATGCATCGCTTGCAGGTGTGGCGTTTGTTTCGACACTTGAAATATCAAATTGGGCAAGACAAAACGATCCCACGTTGCAAATGTGGTTGATGCGTGCTTCTCATCTCTTAACAGCGCTGGTGACCCTTGTCAATAATAAATTTGTGTAGAGCGTCCGCTTTTGTGCTCATCATGGGCGCACGATGACTCACAGCGCTAAATGAAACCCAGAGACGAGTGGCTAACAGAGTGCCTACATCTTCTGCGGTTGTTTTTGCTCTGTTTGTGCTGTCGGTGGTGGTTTTCGTCAGAAGTATCTGCTATCTGCTTCAGGGGGAATTCCAGCCGCAGAGCCGCTGCGGAGAGGCCTGAACGAGCTCAGCGATGTTTGTCAACATGTTCTCAACACATTTCAGGTAAGCATGTGTGACTGTTCTGTACACAACATGTGTCTTACATAGAAAAATGACCCGGGGTGCGTTCCAGAAAACAGGTTTGATAAACTCTGAGAATCACCTTGAACTCTTTACTCTGAGACAGGAAAGTCTGAGTTTGTGGTTTCAGCACAGCTGGTCAGAATTGGTTTAATCAGCTCTAATTTAAGCGTGTGCGTGGGGAATGGGGGGGAAAAGCCATCATCAGTGGAGGGCAGATAACTTGTTTTCCCTATTGTGACGGCTCAAGTATAAATGCACGGTCCCTTTGGACCACAGCGATTATCTCGTAAAACACGAATGGAGATGTCATTCGACATGATCCAGTCAATCATCATTTACGCATCCTAAATTTCCCTTAATTGATGACAGAGCTGGAATCTTGCAGAAATCCCAGCCTACGGTCATGTCTGCATGTTATCTCCTGATTAACTAAATCAGCCACAGTGCCTTGAGAGCAATCTCCTCGCTAGCTTTATTAGTCTAATTTCATTATAAACAAGCATGCACCTGCCTATACTCATATGATTTCTGAAAATAGAACTTCTATCGACTTGTGATTCGAGCACATAAATGACTGAGGAATAAGTGCTTGAGGCCTCGTGTCATGAGCAGTAAATTCCACAGTTATGGAATCATTTCTTTTTTTCTATTTTGATGAGAGAGGAGGCTTCATGTCCAGCTCGGTCTGGGTGGAGCTGCTCCTGCTACTATACGCTGAAGCTGTCGCTGAATGTGCCTGCCAGTGATTGGTCAGAACACAGAGACCTAAATTAACCTCCTAGGACCTGGCGTCCACATATGTGGGCATCACATTTTGGGTTATTTAGACCAAAATACTCAATTTTGCTCAACAAGGGCCTGATATCCACTTACAAGGACATTATACTGCTACTGTCCTATCGAAATTTTAAACGAATATCCTCATATGTGGATCTCATTTTTTTAGAAACAAAAATCAGGTAAAAAAAAAAATCTGGCAATTCTTTGTTTTTACATTCATCTGGCCCCAATCAGCCCAAATATCAAAGAGAAATCAAAAATGCATGCCGTGGAAGAGTTCGGTTCTTGGGAGGTTAAACCATTAAAGGTAATTAGAGTGGACAGTACTGGACTGATAGGGCAGCGGTGCAGTGAATAGCGCTGTCCCCTCACAGCAGCGAGGTCCTGGGTCTGACCCCGCTGATAGTGAACCGGCTTTTCTTCGTGGAGTTTGCATGGGTTCCTCCAGAGTCCAAAAACATGCATATTAGGCCACTTAGGGATTCTAAATTTGTGTGAATGTCACTGTAAATTGTTCTTTATGTCTTCGTATTGGCTCTACAATAGCCTGCTAACCTGACAGAGTCTACCCTACGTTTCAGGGTATAGCTGGGATAGGCTCCACTCCCTCTGCAACCCTGCATTGGACAAAAGGTTGTGAAAATTGATGGATGGAAGCTGGTTATTGGTTGTTGAGCTGTGGAAGTTTCAGCTTGACCTTTTTGGCTACCTGTTGAAACAAATGCAGCAACACTGTCAACTTCATGCATGCTGAACACCAACTTGTCTGGTTTCCATGAGACTGGACAAGTTGAAGTTCTGAAAACGTGGTTGTTTTTTTTCTTTCCATTTGTTTTCATGTGTTCTTTGTTCCTCCACACAACTTAAAAGATTTACTAACGCCCACGCAAATTGCTTTTGGCGTTAAAAAATGCACTGTGGTATTTACAAAGAGAGCACAGATTGCACGTAAGAGGTGGAACCTCAAAGACTTTTATGAATGATCTCTGAGAGTTCCTTTATCACAGTGCAAAATATAGAGAGGAGAATATTCAAACCAAGCGTTAGCAGCTGCCAACAATTTCTTCCTACCGCAGGGTCTCTTCCCATCACAGGAGTCCTGCGCAGAAGCTGACCTGGTGCTCTCATTTCTAAACTGGGGAAAGCAACAAGAAGCCAACCTGAATTTCCATGCACGTAACAGGACAGAGAAAGAAACCCTGGGCGTTCTAGCAAACAGTAATTTTAAGTGAAAGGACAGTCAGCTGACTTTAATTAAATGTGACACTCCCACATGCTGCCTGAAATCCACCTCTGACGTGGACGTTCTTTAAATTTGTTCCAGGCAAGAGTTAATGAGTTCAAAGAAAGACAAGAGCAACCCATGGAATGAACGGCGTTTGGCACGAGGGACAGCGAGGGAGTCGGAGACACCAGTTCTGCATCCACACCATGAAAATGAGTTACCTGGACATTTCTACTTTTTTTTCGTATTATTTAAATATACATACTAGGGAGCAGGAGGAATGGCAAGTTCTCCGATTCCTGAACACAGTCTGTATCAGTTTCAAACATCTGTGCAGCTTTTGTATTTGTAGTATTTTCAAATTGATTAATGATGATAAATGTGAATACGTTTTGTGTTTATCATTCCCTGAATGCTGGAATGATGATTGAAACAAATATAAAACATTAAACTCTTAAAGACTTTGAGTTTTCCTTTTTTATGCCATGGATTTCACATTATTATTATTATTTTTTCCTTCATAGGGAGACGGTTTTCACGGATGTCCAGATCTAAATGTTGTTTTTCCCTAGATTGCTCTCATCTGTCCTTTGAAGCTGTGTTTGACGAATGTCCTTATTAGAAGAAGAATGTGGTGTGAAGGACTGCGCCCAGTGCCAAGAATACAGAGGGAAAATATGAGGGGAGTGAAGTGTGAATAACAAGGTTAAAGTTATTTGAGGTTAATCGCATCTCTTCATCAGTCACATGTTCAAGCAAGGCGCGCTCTTCGAGTTTGGAAAAGAGTTTGAGGAAAAACAACAACCAGCTGAGAAACAAAGTGTGGAGTAACCCTGTTTCAGGACTGCAGGCATCGTGAGAATGAATTACAATTGTTAGATAATTGCTGTAAATGTCAAAATTTGTCACAAATTTGCCAACATAACCAAAGTACCACAAGTCACCAGAAAAGCATAGTAGGAAAAGGTGAAAAATAAATGAAAATACAATTTAAAGTTGAAACTTTATGGCATCCTTGACATTTTCCAAAGTTGTTTGGTGGCCCAGCGGCTTTGCTAGGCCGATTCTGGTCCCCAGCCTTATCTTTGGCAACCCTAATTTAAAGGGTTACTTTGGCAGGTAAAAGAAGTGAATTTTGTGTGTGGACGTTTCTTTAAAGTTCAAAATTAAGTTGAATCATCCTAGATCAGATGCACCAAAAAAATTTATTTCAGTCTCACCTGCTCACAAAATATTGTTAAAGCAGTATTGAGATTCGTCCATGTGATCTTGAGCAAACTGTGTACGTTCTTCTGGAGAGCAGCGCTCTGTCCTTGAAGCCGTTCCATGCACACGATTGCCGTTCGCCGTTCTCCTGATGGTGGAGTCATCAACACAAACATTAGCCAAGAAAGAGAGAGAGAGGCCTGCGACTGTTCCTTTGTGACCTTGATGACTGTAACATGGTTTGCTGTGGGAATGATCTTTGATTGTCAACCTCTCCTTCATAGTTGAACACCATCTGTCTGACTGATTGGACTTGTGGAGTCTGAATTGTTCTGGGATGGTTTTGTAACCTCTTACAGCTGCATGAGCATCAACACCAACTACGATCCACTCCCTCAAATGTGTTTTGTAAAGATCAGCCTTTGATAGATCCCTGTTGTTCCAGTCATGTTGTTGTTGTTGTTCACTTAAAAACATCAAAAACCCACCATCCACGCCCGATTTTCATTCAATGGATTGATAACATGTGTCTCCTAATTTTACCTTTAAATTATCCACTAAATCAAGAAATTCTTAAACTTTTGCCCCATCCCATGTACAGTGGGGCAAAAAAGTATTTAGTCAGCCACCGATTGTGCAAGTTCCCCCACTTAAAATGATGACAGAGGTCAGTAATTTGCACCAGAGGTACACTTCAACTGTGAGAGACAGAATGTGAAAAAAAAAAATCCATGAATCCACATGGTAGGATTTGTAAAGAATTTATTCGTAAATCAGGGTGGAAAATAAGTATTTGGTCAATAACAAAAATACAACTCAATACTTTGTAACATAACCTTTGTTGGCAATAACAGAGGTCAAACGTTTACTATAGGTCTTTACCAGGTTTGCACACACAGTAGCTGGTATTTTGGCCCATTCCTCCATGCAGATCTTCTCGAGAGCAGTGATGTTTTGGGGCTGTCGCCGAGCAACACGGACTTTCAACTCCCGCCACAGATTTTCTATGGGGTTGAGGTCTGGAGACTGGCTAGGCCACTCCAGGACTTTCAAATGCTTCTTACGGAGCCACTCCTTTGTTGCCCGGGCGGTGTGTTTTGGATCATTGTCATGTTGGAAGACCCAGCCTCGTTTCATCTTCAAAGTTCTCACTGATGGAAGGAGGTTTTGGCTCAAAATCTCACGATACATGGCCCCATTCATTCTGTCCTTAACACGGATCAGTCGTCCTGTCCCCTTGGCAGAAAAACAGCCCCATAGCATGATGTTTCCACCCCCATGCTTCACAGTAGGTATGGTGTTCTTGGGATGCAACTCAGTATTCTTCTTCCTCCAAACACGACGAGTTGAGTTTATACCAAAAAGTTCTACTTTGGTTTCATCTGACCACATGACATTCTCCCAATCCTCTGCTGTATCATCCATGTGCTCTCTGGCAAACTTCAGACGGGCCTGGACATGCACTGGCTTCAGCAGCGGAACACGTCTGGCACTGCGGGATTTGATTCCCTGCCGTTGTAGTGTGTTACTGATGGTGACCTTTGTTACTTTGGTCCCAGCTCTCTGCAGGTCATTCACCAGGTCCCCCCGTGTGGTTCTGGGATCTTTGCTCACCGTTCTCATGATCATTTTGACCCCACGGGATGAGATCTTGCGTGGAGCCCCAGATCGAGGGAGATTATCAGTGGTCTTGTATGTCTTCCATTTTCTGATGATTGCTCCCACAGTTGATTTTTTCACACCAAGCTGCTTGCCTATTGTAGATTCACTCTTCCCAGTCTGGTGCAGGTCTACAATACTTTTCCTGGTGTCCTTCGAAAGCTCTTTGGTCTTGGCCATGGCGGAGTTTGGAGTCTGACTGTTTGAGGCTGTGGACAGGTGTCTTTTATACAGATGATGAGTTCAAACAGGTGCCATTCATACAGGTAACGAGTGGGGGACAGAAAAGCTTCTTACAGAAGACGTTACAGGTCTGTGAGAGCCAGAGATTTTCCTTGTTTGAGGTGACCAAATACTTATTTTCCACCCTGATTTACGAATAAATTCTTTACAAATCCTACCATGTGGATTCATGGATTTTTTTTTCACATTCTGTCTCTCACAGTTGAAGTGTACCTCTGGTGCAAATTACTGACCTCTGTCATCATTTTAAGTGGGGGAACTTGCACAATCGGTGGCTGACTAAATACTTTTTTGCCCCACTGTAGGTGTAATTTTGATTTTTTTCCCTGAATTTCATGAAAATCTTTTAATCTTCAAGGTCATTTTTATGCAGAAATGTAGAAAGACAAGTGCTCAATAACCACTGTAACGTGGGATGACTAATAGAGAAATAATGCATTGATGCCACTGCTGTGGTTTTCAAAATGATTTAATTCGAAATCCCAGTTTAATGTGCCAGTCATGCACAAATGCAAAATACACCACGAAACTTATATAATGACAGAGAACCACATGAAACATGGTCACAAACTTTAAATACTGTTTACTTGGACATGTGGTTGTTGACAGCAGCACTGGGACACTGAAGCATTGCTATGAATATATAATTCTCTTAACAAACAATAATTTTGAGTGTTGATGTGGTTTTGTCAGCGTCATGAAGTTTAGAATTGAATAGAAGCAGGATGAAGTTCTAGCCCAAACCATGTTTATGTAAAACATATTGGAACTCTCCAAAGTGTCTGGCGTAGGAGCTCAGAAAGTCCTATAAAGTGAATATTATTTTTCTAATCTTTAAATATTTGCCTTGAAGTCCTTGTAAACATGCCAATAGAGGATTTTATGCTTAAATTCTTTAATTAAGTTGTTCCAGGAATCCAGTGCAGCGCCGTCTCCGTTTGACCTCAGGACTCAGCTATGTTGTTTTGTGACAACAGCCAGTTTTGTGAGATTAAAGAGATCTGTAATGTGAACAGTTGTTAAAGATCTTTTTCTCACATTCTGTCTACAGTAAATCACCACAAGACCCGCTTCTTGGAATCAGTTTCTCTATTTGTCAGCAGTAAAGTCAAGACGTTTCACAAGTTGCCATTTTATGATCTGTGATATCAAATGCAAACCAAATGCAGCTTCTTCTAAGAAAAAGAAAGCATTATGTTTATAAAATCACATTTAAGCTTCTACAAGCTGTTATTGACAGAGAAGACGGGTTGTTTTGTTCACCGTTTTCTACTTTATGTAACATGTTGTATTGTGTCAATTTTTGACGGCATCTCTACTGACCTGCAATGACTCAAACAAAAACCCTCAAACAACACAAGTGCTATAAAATGATATTTATTACTGCATACTAATATAAATGTGATTTCAGACATAAGGGGATATAAACATTTAACTTGATCGTCCAGGTCAAATTACCGACGTGTCTCAGCTTGTTGGTCCCACTTACAAAGGAAACTTACAAAGTTGTACAATCACTTAGATGCAGCTAAAAGCAGGCTCAAAATGGCAAGAAATAGATTTTAATGAGTCACATACTGCATGATCAGCTGACTTGATTGATGTTGTGTCCAGGCGTTAAAATGATAAACATATTTCAGTGTGCTCTATTTCAGTCTTCCAAATGACGGCAAACACGTTGTCTGGATTCTCAGAATACGCACATTTCACGATTACTGAGAACAGTGAAAGCGTTTCTAACCACATCTTAGAAACACTGTACTGAAATTAGGCTACATAAAATGGGTTCATCCTAGGCTTTTCTTTATCACTGGACTGAGTGTTATTAATATTGGCACTGTCCCATTTTCTTAAAATGAACTGTAACATGCAATTTTTTCTCCCCAAGTGACAATGTTGTGAATACAGAATAAATGTGTTCCTTCTGATGGGGAGTTTTTATATTAGATTTATATGTGATTATTAAGTGCTTGTATTCACTTTACTTTCAGCTACCTTTATCCTTCTCATTGTGAGATGATGTTAGATTAGATTAGATTTTTCTTCAAAAAGCGTTTTGTTTGTTTCTGTTGGCTGGCATACAAACAGAGACACAGCCACGGGGTAATTAACATGTAATGCACTTGCACGTACACAAATGCTGGCAATGACATTGGTCAGTTACACAGGTGACTTTGCAGGCTCTACAAAGACTCACCACAGAAGTCTAGACAGACAAGTTCATGCAGCACGGCCCCTCCCCACACTAGCAGCTGAACGCATCAACAGACTCGCAAAGCATCTTAATTTATATCCTGTCTTTCTGAGGAAGTTTGAGAGGTCAGTAAAACTCCTGTTTCAAACACATTAAGTATTACTTAGTTAACACAAACATTAATCTGACTGGCATAAATGTTAGCATTAGCCATTTAACTGTTAGCAGCTAACCCATGTTAGTTGTCTGTTATCATTAAGCTAGCAGCTATGGCTAATAATGAAATATTAACGGTAATTTTGGAGCTAGGCAGCAGATTTTATCAGTCCTGCCTGTCTGTAAAGTTAATGGACTGTTAATTTAACACGAAGGCACAGTTGTTTTTGTAAAAAAAACTGTTTCATTTCTCACTGGCAGCCTACCTCTTCAACTCTGTTCAGCAACAAAAACGTGGGACTAAGTCAACAGAAGCACAGAAAATGAACAGGGCTGTGGTTCAATCCTTTGCATGAACCAGCATTGTTCTAATATTTTAAAAGAAGTATGCCTATTTTGTCATTTTTTCATCTGCGGTGTTAGAAATAGCATCAGGTATTGAGTATTTTCCTGAGTGTCGGAATTCTAGTATTGCGAAAACCCTACTCAGGACATTACAGCCCAGCCCTGCTTCGACTGTCTGACCCTGGGAGACTAATTTACTGTTTAAAAAATAGATAATAATGATAATAAGAAGAATATGTGTGCTCCTGGTCACACTCCTCGTTCAAAGCTGCAAGCTCTTCCACTGCAATTTCCCGTTTGGTCTCTGGGTCTGAGCACCCAGCTGTCATTCCTAGTAACGATCCTCAACATAAAAGCTGAGTCTGTTTGAAACAAAAGTCGATGGTTGCTCTCTGCACAAGTTACAGGTCCATGATGCCTCATTTAAGTCATGTCTGACCTCAGCTTTTTATGGGCTGTGTTGTGGAACTTTTTAACCTTCCCTTGTTATGTGAGTTTTTAAATCATTCACTTACATACAGCTTAACCAGCAAATTTCTTTTTCCTTCCCAAAAGCTTTTACATGGCTCAGAAATGTATTACTTAAACAGCTCTCACAAAGCATTTTCAGACTAATTTCCAGCCACAGAAACATTACTGCTCTCCGATAGAGGTGAAATATTTGGCAATAATAACACGTGGACACCTCACGTCTTTAGGTAACACAAGCTCTCCGTGTGCTTTGTGTTGTTTTCTTAGAAAAATAGAAGCTACATTGTAAAATTACTAAGGGTCACAGTTTCCCTCTAGCTTTCCCCGTGAGGTAATAAAGCTTCAACAGGTAGTGTTTTTCAGTGCTTATTCATAGCTACACAAAGTACTAAGGCTAAATATGATGGTAAGTTTGCACTCTATATGTAAATAATACTGTACATACATTTACATAGTGGTTTGAATAAACATTCTGTATAAATGCATTTTTAGTGTCACCGAGTTGTCCTCTAGAGAGGCCTCAGCGTAGGAATATGAACGTGTTTATGTAGCATCGGTTTCATCAAAGCTTTTGCATTTACTATTACAGCCTGAGGAGGCACACTTCCATTATTTCATCAGCATTTTGGGGTTGATCTTTGAGTCTTTCAGTCTGCGGCGAGTCCTGTAGAAGTGACTCCAGGTTCCCCTTCTGACTCTGATCTGAAGGCCAGTTTGTCGGCACTGAGACTGCTGTTTGTCCCTGATGGGAGCACTGGTGTGTACAGGAGGAGGTGTGCAATTAGTGTGTCTGTGTGTTTGCATTTATGAAGAGCTTGTGTATTTCTGACTGGAACGGGAGCTGGAGCGGTCTAGTCCGTTACCGTGGCATGAGCCCTTCCAGCGTCCTTGGTCATCCAGATGAGATGTTCTGTAACACCAGCAACACAGGCAAGACTACGAAACAGCAAAAAAATATATAAGGTTTAGACTTTTGACAAATAGGTTTTCTTGTAAAACCACATTTGTAATTTTATTGCATACCTGGAAACAGTTTTTAAACTTTTGGCTGACAAAGTAGAGGGCAATCGGGTTAATGCAGGAGTTTATGGAGGCCATGTTGATTCCAATGTAATCCATCACTAACAGGAAACTGACAGATAAAAAAGCCAAGGTTTACATGCAAGATTACAGGAAGGTTCAGAATGGAGAACAATCGCACTGGCTATCTACGTGCCTACCTGAGCAGCTCACAGCGGTCGGGGTCATCCTCCTCATAGATTGTTTTCTTCAGAATACGGCTGAGATGAAGGGGCAGCCAGCAGAAAGCAAAAATCAACACCAAGCAGAACACTGTCTTTGCTACTTCCCTCCTCTGCAGCACACACACACACAAAGAAATCAGAGGAACAGTAAGGTGACCATACCCAGCTCTTGATCTAATCACAATTCACAGGTTACTGTAATGTGTGGTGTACAGAAAGAAAGTTTTTGCTGTCATTGGTTAGCTGTATTTCACAAACTAATATAAAGATCCACTGTGCCAGTGAATTTAGTCATTAGTTTGAGTGACCAGTACTCTCTGAGAAGAAGTGATTCTTGTAAATTATAGCAGACATCGCCATTGCATAAGCTAATCAGTGTAATGGTTCCCAGCATGGCTGTCATCTGCATCTCTACCTGCTTCATGTGGTCATTGAGTGCGATGCGCATGCCTTTTTTGCGGCTGAGCATCTCACAGGACATGAGAGTGTAGAAGATTCCCGTGCAGACCAGAGGGAAACAGAAATAGAAGCCAAACAGCCACCAGTCCTTTGCTTCCTTGTAGAACTGGGAAAAAAACAAAACAAGGGTACTGGAAAAAATACATATCTATTTTTCAAGATAATGTCATGTTAAACCTGTAAAAGGCAGGTACAGTGCAACTTTGGTCTAAGTACATAAATCCATTTGTATCTCATTTGATCCACAAGTTTCCCAGAACTCTGCGTCATCAACATAATCACTGTTTTCCTGGCCTGTTGTATGTCTTTGGTGGATTAGCTGCATCTTTGCTAATCTTTGCTTATATGGATAATGTTGATATTGTTGCTGATATTTCAGCTTGAATATTTACTTTGTTAAACCAACATAAAATTGTGTGTATTATATTTTACAGTACTGTGAAAAAGTCTTGAGCCACCCCTCTGTTTTTTTTTTTTAAATTTTCCTAGGAAAAGTGGAAATAGGTGAAAACATACATGGAAATACAGCATACAAGGAAAAATACGAGTTTGTAAAATTGCAGCAACCTTGAAAGCCAAAACATGACAGAGCCTCCACGGTGTTTTACAGATGCTGCAGACACTGAACTTTTACATACATGCTGATGATGACTTTCTTATTTCTTAAGGACATAATTTTCAGATACGATTCTTCTGACATAGATAATTGGATACATCTTTTTTTTAGGCCAGCCACTTCTTTTGCACCAAAACATGTTTTTGGGAAACACCTTGATGGTGCAGAATATTATTTTAATGCAAACATTATTTGGCTTCAAAAACTTTGCTGTGTTTTTCTGTTTTTTTCTTTTTTAATTCAGCTCAAGAAATGAGAACAAATAATGTGGTTTTTATGACAGGCTGCATTTAAAAAGGTGCCTAACGATACAATTTAAACTTTTTTTTTTGCCAAGTTGACTGTTATGTGTAGACAACATTTACTCATCCCTCATAGATTAATGTTAAGCAGTTTAACAAATGAAAAAACAAAGGGAAACAAAGATCCTCTAAAAATGTTTAGGCACAAGGACCGGACTAAAAATGTGTGATGATGCAGGCGATGTCCAAACTAAATAAAAACTTTGAAAGACCTTCAGAAAGCCTGGAGGACTTAAAAAAAATAACAGAAACTCTGGTTTCCTGGAGATTGTAAAGAAATGAGGAGTGGCTTATGACTAATAAACAGTACCTTGATTCATAGCAATAATCAGCTTAAATCTGACTATTGATCAAAGCTGACATTGTAGGTTTATAAGATAATTCGAATCCTGATGACACATTAAAAGCCAGCTTCCTGCTTTGTTTCCACTGAACTGTGTGGTTCCTTCCTTCAGATTTAAAAGAATCAAAATATCTTTGTGATTTTGATCCTGCTGCGTGGCTTTATCAATGAACTGTGAAAAAGTAATTTGACATGTTTTGCCTGCAGTGTGTTGTATTGCATTTCTTTGCTGTCACTAATAACTTACTGGCAGAGTGATAAAAGGAACCTGATTAAAGAAACACTCTAATTGTATCATTGCTGTCCAGGCGCTTTACTTTGAAGAGAACCATTCTGTTGACATTTGCACTCGAAAGTAACATCAGGTGCAAGCTGAATAGAATCCAAGGGGTTTATTCCCCCTCAGCCCAATCCTAACAGATCCAAATCAACATGCTGGATAACTTTGACCATGTGTTTGTGGGAAAGTTTAATAATCCCTATCAAACATTTTGAATTGATACATAACTCCTCTCTGCCAAACTGAAGTTGTTTCGATCATATATCTCAGAAAGATGTAAGTATCCAGCTGTTTGGAGTTTTTCCATGTTGCTGGTTTTCATATTTTCTCAGCTAAGGCGGAGGTTCAGACGGCAGACAAATTAAAGGAAAAATCTGAACCTTTGACCCGGCAGCATCAAACATTTTAGTCCTGACGGGAGAGGTCGCTTCCTCTCTGATCAGCTGCAGCAGTTTCACCTATCTGCAGAGAGGTCGTCGTGTGATTTGATGAGTTTATAATTATGTGAATCACCAATGACGAGGCACACTGAAACTGTTCTAGAAGCACATGGTGGCCCATCGCCTAACTTAGATATTGTGTGTTGTTCTTCTTCTTTAAACTGCCACCCTGTCTGTAATTGTTGGCAGGATTATTCAAAGACTAACAAACTCGATTTTATGAAAGTGCAAAAGGACAAAGGACATGGTGGAAAGAAGAAACTATTTTAGTTTAGCGCAGATCCCGATCGCTTTCTTTAAAAAATTACAAAACAGGACAGTGGATTTTTTTCCACTTTTGGTGTAGACCACTGATGTAAGTGGGAATAATGTGCAGCTGCAAGTTAATGTAGCCTACGGGAGGCTTTAATAAGCGAACAGGAGTTCTGTGAGGTACATCCACAACGTTTCAAGAAGGTACCTACATCATTTTAAGCTCTTTCTGCTATAAATTAGGTTCAGCCTGGAATCTAACTCTTACCACATTCTTGCCAACAAATATTACACACGACTTCCCCGGGCAAAAGCATGTTCTGTGATCAACACATGGAGCTGTGCTGATGCATTTCTTCGATTTACAACAGTTTAGTTTTTCCGTACTGAAGGCAAAATGCCTGAGACATGTTGTTGTTTCTACACTTCGTATTTCTCAGGCTGTTTATCATCTGTTTTGCAAACTGATGGTGTAAATTATAATGTTATGACACCCTTAGTTTAGCATATCTCAAATTTATTCTGTTTATAGCAAAACACTAGTCACCTTTAATTTAATTCATTTTATTTAATTTTATTTATATAGCACCAAATCGCAACAATAGTTGTCTCAAGGCTCCTTATATTGTAAGATAAAGATCCTACAATAATACAGAGAAAACTATCCAACAATCACATGACCTCCTATGAGCAAAGCACTTGGTGACAGTGGGGTGAAAAAACTCCCGTTAACAGGAAGAAACCTCCAGTAGAACCAGGCTCAGGGAGCCATCTGCAGTTACTGGCTGGGGGTGAGGGGAGGAAGAGCTTGTATGTTATTTATTGTGTTAAGTGTCTTGCATTTTAATGAAAATGTCATCATTGCCAGTTGTTAGCCCAGTGTTTAAGTGATTTTTAGAGAATGCTATCAAGCTGACAGCCCAAATTAACATGGTGGACAACGTGATCATGTTGCAGAAATAAGAGTATAGGCCAAAATGTAGTTCTGTATTTACTGTAGAAGAGTTTAACAATATCTTGTTAAATTCTGTGCACAGTGATGGAAATTGGGAAACCGAAGGTAGCAAAGGACACCTTTTTGCAACAACTAACATCTTATGACCTTAATACATTTATATAAAAAGTACTTGTGCAGTTTTTCCACCTCATACTGGTGACCTCTACATTGTGATGCTGTAAATTTTGACTTGACTGTGACAATCTGGTGGTTACCTTCATAAAGCTTGTGGTCTGTTCTGGATGCAACAGGCAAACCCTCAGCTTGGTGCCTCTGTATGGTATCTCCAACATGTCGAATGCGAGCGCCTCGGGAACTGCCAGCACCACAGCAAGCAGCCAGATCAGTGTCACCTCCACAGCTTTCCACAGTGGGATTCCCATCCCTTTCACCCTGCTCCATGATGTCACTGCATGGTAGCTATAAACAGAGACATCCATTAGCTGCTTTTAATACTAACACTTGTCAGTGTCTATGTATGTGTGTGGAGTAGTGGTGTACTCACCGGTCAATACTGAGTGCGCACAAGCTGAGGACGGTGATTCCCACCGACGCTTTCTGGATGAACGGCATCAGCTTACAGACGTACACGCCAAATGGCCAGTCCTCGGCTAACAGCTGCAGGAAAAAGAGACGGAGAGGAGAGAGTTTTGTAAATGTAAGAAGTTCACCTGTGTAAACATGCGGGCAGACCTCTTTGAGGTCCATTTAGGGGTCCTTCTTTCCTCGTGTCTTCTTTCATTAATACAGCTTCTAATGCCAAAAGCAACAACAGCATGTTCCTCGTGACTGCCAAGTCCATCTCCCAGGGGCAATAAGTTCTGCTCAGGGTCAGGACAGCATGTGTAACAACAAATTATGGCCACACATCTGAATATCAGAAGGGACTTTATATTTTTCAGCTGCTCACAGCAATCTGTACTGTTCGCTAATCTATCAGAGGTTGTAAAGCCTTCGCACTCTAAATGTTTCTTCATTAAATCAAAAAGTTGAAATGCATCTTAATACTCCCGCAAAAGAGTTTCGAATATTTTTTTTGGTTTAATAAGCTCTTGCAGGCTGGGATTGTCTGGCTGCACTAAAATCTCTGACCATTGGATAGTGCAAGTGAATAAAGTCCTTTCTATGAAAATCCTAGCATAACACTTTACATCTGCCTTTTTATGGGTTTGACAATCCCTTGAAGTTTTAGGTAGACAAGTCTGCAACATCAAATCTTACAAAGCAATAAATAAACCTGATTTATTTATTCAATTCAATTTTATTTATATAGCGCCAAATCACAACAAAAGTTGCCTCAAGGCGCTTCATAGATACAGAGAAAAACCCAACAATCATATGACCCCCTATGAGCAAGCACTTTGGCGACAGTGGGAAGGA
The DNA here is from genome assembly GCF_018398535.1 of Haplochromis burtoni. Lineage (NCBI taxonomy): Eukaryota > Metazoa > Chordata > Actinopteri > Cichliformes > Cichlidae > Haplochromis > Haplochromis burtoni. Next base: position 938,698 of record NW_024582380.1, read on the forward strand.
AAAACTCCCTTTTAACAGGAAGAAACCTCCGGCAGAAAAAATTACAATTATCAGGTTTACATTTTAGGCAATGTAAACTGCTTTAGCTTGAAGTAATACTAAAGTAAAATACTAGATGCATCCTCAGCTTTGGTAATAAACTGAATCAATATTAAGTTTCTACATATTGTGTAAGTCGGCTAAATTATTTAATGAAGACTTTGTCATGCGAAACTTTCACTTGTATTAACAGTGAATTGAATTTTATTCAAAGATATAACTGTGTGATTTTAACACAGCAAACAGTTTCTGAATTAGAGACCTGAGAGACAGAGATCACATTAAAGTGACAAACTCCAAAATGAAGCCACAAAAAACAACAGACAAACAGACTCATAGCTGGCAGAGGGGTAATCCAGCAACCAGTGGGTAATGTAGCTATGTCCATCTTTTATGTACAGTCGATGTTAAACTATGAAAAGAATCATAAAGACACATAGTATAAATCTGGTTACCTTGTACACATTGATGGGGATGGCGATGACAATATATAACAGGTCTCCCAGTGCCAAGCTGCCAATGAGTACATTGGGTCCATTCCTCATACATTTGTTCTTATATATGATCCTGAGCAGTGTTGAGTTGCCAATGATTCCCACGACAAAGATCAGGCAGGATATGATGGTGTTCACATATTTGAAGGCTTGCTTGATCTCCGTGGGGTTTATGCACATGGGGGGGTGCGAGCTCCGTGGTCGGCCCGGCTGCGAGGGTGGAAGAACAACTGATGCGTTGTTGTTGCCGGGTTCTAAAGCTTCAAGCCCACTTTGGGAGTCACGGACGAACCTGGAGGCTGCAGCCTCCGCAACCATCAGAAGACACAGCAGTGTGATGGCCCTCATCTTCACAGAAGCCTCACCCAAAGGTGCAAAGAAGTAAGAAAACAAACACTTAAGGCACACACACGCATCCACCCACTGGGCCTTGCTCCACAGCTGGCAACGTCTGAGTCCAAGTTGTCCTGCAGAGAAAATAGTTCAACCATCAAAACAGAAAACTTGCTGCATGTGTGAAATGAAGACAAGCCTTCCAGAATGCATGCTGAGGTGAAAACCAGCAACGATGGTGAGTTCACCGCTTTGGCCTAAAGTATTTCTAACAAATGTTAGATTCTCAGGGCGCATAAAAAGATATTTATGGTTTGAAGAGGATGACTTTTGATTCATCTAGAACGCCAAAAGCACGTCTGTGTTTTTGTTTACCCTATAAAATATGTACTTGTTGCTGATCCTGTGATTTTTCAATTTGGGGTTCACATTTACAGTTCTGTACCAAATAATTATAAAAATAACTACTGAATGGATTATTAAAAAGTTTATTACATATAATAATGCCCCTCTGAGCATGACCAACATCACCAGGTGCAAATTTAAATTTCTCCTGTGCTTTGGTTTATGGTGAAAATTCTTTTTTTGAAGAAATTAAAAAAAAGAAACCCGTTTAACAATCTCAGCGACCCCTGCAGTATGTTCATGGATCAACTAAGAGCAAAATCATCCCCACACCATTGAGCCAGCCTATTGTCGCTCGATCCAGTAATTATAAAACAAAGCAAACATTTCAAGCACAATCCTGAGTAAGCAATTTGCTCTTGAATCAACAGGCGTCACAATATATTTAACTGAGTACATGTGCACGTATATTAAACACATCATCAAAGCAGCGTTTTTGTGCGATGAAAAAGAAGCTGTAAAATAAAGGCTGGTGATCAAAGGGAGCAGGAGGGATGAAATATTGATGAAAACAGTGTTTGTGTGTCCCGTGCGCTCTAACATTGATTCTTTCTTTCACTCATAGAGGACTCTAACTTGGCTATGAGCCCTCTAGAGTATCATGCCCCCCCACCACACACACACACCCTCAGAATGGCCTGGAGCATGGAGGGATAAATGGGCTGATTGACGAATACAACCGCGTCTATAGAGACATGCTATCGGGGTGAAGACGTACACACACGCTCACACACCACACAGACACACTCACACACACATGGGTACAATCTTCATCTTGGCGCAGATGAGCAAACCTCTTTGACATGATGGTTTGGAAAGGCAACAATTTGCGGACACACGGGGTTACTTTTAAATAGTCATGTCAGAATACACTTGCATTTGCAAAATTTAATGCAGTTGCACTAAAAGAAGCAACATACGCTTGAGCGCATGCACACACACACACACACACTCGCTCAAAGACAACTGCTATTCATAAATGCATTTGACTGAAAAACACTAGTTGGTTCTGTTCTCACACACAAAGACAGAAAATCACATGGGTCAACTCACACACATATCACAAGAAATCAGTTTTGAAAAATCTGGCCATCGTCCAAACGTATGTCTCGGTCATGTGAATGATGCCTTTGTGTTGTGTAACATGGCAGCTCATTAGGCTATGTTAGAGCAGAATTGTCTGATTTAATTAGAAACCTGAGTTTTAACTGGCCCGATCCTCTTAATCTAATAGATTTGGCTTTAGAGACCATCTCCAACCTTTAGCTCTGCTGGCTCCACATCTGAAGAGGTTGAGAGAGAGGGAGGGGGAACGTTGGCAACCAGCTGAGCAGCAGTGGAAGGGATATTGCGGTGGTCAGATAGTGTATGCCTGTGCGTGGGGGCTGAAGGTGGGAGCGCAGAGAAGTGTTGAAAACTGTGTTTTTAAAAACAATGAAATGCAGGAAGACACAAGAGGCCAGGACAGGAGAAAACTGACAACTTGATCTACCGTACAATTTGGAAGGACAATAAAATAGGGAGGAATGCACAGGAAAGGGAGAGCCAGAATGAAGGAGGGGGGTATCTGAGCTACAATGAAGGAGAGGGCAGAAGTCATGAGAGTGACCTCAAAGTAAGAGATGGCAGGAAGATTTTAGGAAGCATTTATCCTCAGCATAAATTTCCAGGATGTCCATGATGTGAGGAAATGACATCAAACTGTCTTAATTTTCTTGGATCATCACATTCTGAATTATCCGAGCAGCACACAATAAATGTGACTGTTGAAAGCAACATGTGGTTTTCATCCCAAGCTGTGGAAAGGAGGTGGCTTCATTTTATCATTAATTTTATAGCGCTGGCTAGATAATTAGTTGGCAATAAAAGTGCAACAATCAGATAAAGCTTCGCATGCCTTTATGACTGAAATGATTCCCTGCGGCAGAATACAGCCGCTGAAAGTTATGCATTTTTTTAAAAAGTGAGAACACAGTGCGCATAAACCTGAAAACTGTATTTTTAGACAAAAAGCTTGGGAGCTTGTATATCCGAGCAAACAAATCCCGCATAAGTAAAGTTTATTGGAATATTTGTTGAACATCGTCACGTTGTCACTGCTGTTTAGAAGCGCAATGTCTAAAATCATGTGCACATCATCACAGTGCCGTTTTACATGGCTGTGAGGGGATAAAAACAAATGCTTCCAAATGTTTCCAAATCCACCGAACCTGAATTTAGGTAATAGTTAAACAGCCTCCTTTAAAAAAAAAATCACTATTAAAGTGTTAAATGTTTCTCCGACAGTCCCCTGCAGGATCTCCAGGGTGAAAAGATCCGATAAATCCTATCTAGCAAGAAGGAAAAGCTCTTCAAAGCTTTACTCTTTTGATGGTGTTGTGATGCATTCATGCCACACATTTTAAAGACAAAGACTGCGCGCTTGCAGGTTCTGGAAGCGACAAAGGTCGCAGCCTGAGATCAGCTGGTGATGCGGCGCACAAGCCGCTCGTTTTCAGCTCTGCAGCTGTCCGAAAACTACACGATCATGCAGGAGCATCAGAAAACAGGCTGAAAGTAGGTTAAAGCATTCACCAATTCCGGCACAAAGGACTAAATGGGGTTCAAAGCAGTAAATATAAAACTCTATGACATGGCAACAAAACATATTTGGCATGCAAAGTGCAAACTTCAAAAAGCCCGGAGAATGCAGTAGCAGACGCACAAGAGCAGTTAATAAATACAAAAAACTGCAGATAGATAGATAGATAGATAGATAGATAGATAGATAGATAGATAGATAGATAGATAGATAGATTGGAGTCTAGTATAACATAACATACATTTGTTGTTGCCTCTCCATATTTAAATTGAATCAAATGTTAATTATTAAATTAATACCAGCTTCACTCGACTTACCGGACCGCGCTGTTATGATGTGCTCAAACTCAACGTTTTAGATCAATATTCCTCTGATTGGCCCGAAGCTGTTTGTGTGAGTTCCTGGCGTTCAGAGTTCACACCGTGCTTAGCTGTGCGTAAAACCTCCCCTCCCTGCTCCGCCTGCGCTCTGAGCAGCCTCCCGACAAGTCGAGGGGGTTAAATACCCAAGCCGGGAGGTTGCGAAAGCAGCCAATCAGACACAGGCATCCTTTCCATTGTGTTGTCAGGATGAATGCAGGAAGACTTTAGAAATACATCTTTTCAATACTGCAGATGAAAAGCTTATCGGATTGTTCCCGCAAAATAATAAATGTGTAATATATGACCTTTCCTTTGCTGTTTGCTTGTTTTATGGGAATCTTTTTTGCCTTCAGCCGTTCTCCACTGATGAGCCTCTTCAGAATCATCGACTCCATCTCCAGGGGAAAACTGAGGTGGGTTGCACCAAATATATCTCAGTTATTAAAACACTGATTCACCTGGACCACCTATGGGAAGCCTCATTCATCCATTCACAAACACACTGATATATATTTTTTTAAAGATAACATTCATCCACACACTCACACTCCAATGGTTGTATCAGGGGAAACTTGCCTTTCTTCCACATGCAGGCTAGAGGAACCAGGGACTTAACCACCAACCTTTCGCCACAGCTGCCCCCGTGAAATCTTTTATCATTATTTTAACTGCTGTAATATGATCATTTCCCCCAAAATGGGTCAAATAAAGAACGTATTATTTATCTTACTGCCCACATGACTGAAAGATGATTACACACGAAATGAAAATATTCACATGATTTATTCAAATGGAGGAAGTTAGCGTTGTAACTGAACTCGGCTATTGAGGGTGGGCAGTTGCAACAGTGACACATATGCTGTTATAAAAATGTATCCTATGTTTATGATATGACTGCATGCATGACTCTAATATGGAAACATCTTTACAGGCTGCAGGATCAGAGGGTTTCACACCTGCCTTTTGCTGTTACTCTGACCTGCAGGTGTGAACTTAACACTTGTTTTTATTGCATGCATTGTTGTTACTTTGATGACTAAGTGCTGTTTAGGTATTCAAAAGGTGCAACACATGCATTATCAAACAAACACAAACACACTGTGTGCTTTCATTTTTTAGCAATCTTAGAGTTTAACAATTCAAAACATACAATAACAATAAAATCATTTCTCTTTGTAACAAATGCATGCTTGCACACTTACCCTCTGCATGTGTGAATCCTTCACATCACACACACACACACACACACACACACACACACACACACACACACACACACACACACACACAAAACAAAGGACCTTTCTGTGGAGTCTGTTTAATGGCACCCATCCCCTGCTCTATTTTGGGACGCGACTATTCCTGGTGCATCATTATTGTCATTACCACAGCCTCAAATTATTAAACCATTAACAGACATTATCACCATTACACACTCCTTAATGCAGCATTGCTCTGCACCTGTGTGTGCTTGAGGAGACGGAGGAACCGAAGAGAGGATGTGTTGTTGTGCTTCTAGAGAATTTGGCCTTGGCAGATGCACACAGGCACTTTTTAAAGCTCTTCCTTCTTCCTCCTCCTCTACCACAGGAAGCCACCAAACTCTGAAATTGGAAAACAGCAAATACGACAGCTCTTCAAGTTGGAGTCTATTTTGTTTTCTACTCAAAAAAGAACAGAGGTTGCAAAAAGACAATAGAGGAAGACAATGATTGATCTTCATGTGTGAGTTAAGTTTCCATGGCTCCACCTTCAGGCTGATGTCCAGTGGGAGGAACCTGATGAGCATTTGTTGGATATGATGTTTCTTGCTGCACAATAAGCCTCCTGGGGCAAAACTCATCCCCAAACTTATTAAGACTCTTTAAAAAAACAAACAAACAAACCCCTCATATCATTGCTGAAGTTTTTCTGCCGCTTAATTTCTTTTCACCCATCTGAGCTATTTTTTTCCTGAAGGCACACAAGTGCACAGTTCATTCTTCTTTCTTCAGCTGTAATGTGATAAATCCAATTTCAACACATCATGTTCTGCTTCCAGAAAAAGCACAAAAAGAATCGTTCTTGTATCTTTCATTTATGCCTGCTCAACCTCTTGAACTCTGGAGTTTTTTAAACTTTGAAAATAAAGCCACACTTCTTCATAATGCCACAGCACCATTACTCCATCACTTTGTAAATAAGGTCTTCCCGCAAACTCAGAGATGTTTGACGTCTTTTTGTAATGAGTTATGTTAACTGAAAACAAATATCTGTGGGTTTGAACAATGCTTGGTCACGCAACATTAGTTTTTAACAATTGATATCACCGAGTTCATATGGTTAAAAAACTTAAGGGGTGCTGGATCTAACCTGATGAAACATGACGAGTTTATCCAGCAGACAGGACTGTTTTAACCTGGCACCATCTCTTTTTTTCCTTTTACCGCTTATCCGATCTTGACTGTGGTGGGGCTGGAGGTTATCCCAGTTTACCTTTGGGAAAAGGTGGGGTGCAAATTGGAAAGGTTGCTAGTCAAGGCTTCTGGCACCACCTCAAATAACATCAAAAACTCAAGAAGACTCTGGAGATTCTTTGTGTCAAATTTTGGCTTTGTATCTGATAAAATGAATGATGAGCACTGCAATATGAAATCCTGCACTGGCAGAAAAATGGAATGAACTTGATGACTGATTACATTTTTGTTGATGTGAATATCTGAAAGAGAAGTCTTTCTAGGGTGTAGCTAACCTGACAATTTGCATAATGGGAGAATATGTAAAATTTGCTGGTTAACAATACTGGCCAGCACCAGCAGCTCAAATTAATCTCTTCGTGTAGGCTCGTAGAAACATGACTTTTGACATAAATCTAGAGAGGCCAAGCAGCACGAGCAGTGAATGCACCATCTTCTTCTAAATGTGAAGACAAATGGAGGCTAAATGTTTCTTTTCGCTAAACTAAAACTTAATATGTGCTTATGAAAACTTACAATATATTTTATTTTGATCTGATTTTAAAACAGAAAATATGAAGACAGTAAAATCAGGTTTTAGTGGCAATATACATGCATACACCAGCAAGTACTGATAAAATAAAAAGAAACTTCCCAAACCAATACCATCCATCCTCTGCTCAACAGGGAAACATAGCACAACTGTACATAGATATAAGTACAAGTTATTCTGATACGTCAACACTTGATACGTCAACACACAAATGCTGGAAGAACCATCACCTTCAGATGACAGGAAATTGGTTAGGATGCTCAGAAACAACACAGGAACCACCATGAAATATGAACTCCTGAAACACCAGTCTCACTGCCCACAGTGAAGCATTGTCAGTAAAACATCGCCAAACACTCAAAGAGGCTGATTAAGAAAGAAGCACCCACTCGAAAATCAACACCTTCAAGCTCAAATGGCTCACATGGACAAGCTATGGTCAGACAAGACAAAGATTAAGCTAGCTGGTCACAATGAATGGTTGAGCTGGTTTTTATATAGCATGTCTCTTCTTTACTTGTGTTCACAGTAGTAAAGGTTTTCAAACCTAAGAAACTGTACCAACTATCAATCATGCTCTGGAGCTTTCTTGCAGCCAGTGCTAATGCTGCATTGAACAAGGTGAATGAAATAATGACGACATTCTTCAAATTCACCTTAAATCAACAGCTAGATGGTTGAAAGTTGGACACAATTATATGTTCCAACAGAACAAGGATCCCAAAATCCCAAATCCACTGCTGGAGACAAATAACATTCACATGGCCAATTTATAACACTTAACCCAGCATGCATGACTCTGCATTATGAGGGGCAGCGTGATCTCCCAAAGGAAACCCACAGGGAGAACATGCAAACCCAACACAAAAAGGCTCCAGTCAACCAGGAGGTTTGGATTAGAAGAAGTCCTGCTGTGAGTTGACAATGCTAACCAAAAAGGCAAACATCTCATTCTGTTTGCATCTTATTGTGACGTTTACACCTTATATACAGTTTTTGCAACCGTGAGAATAGCCTGCAGGACAAAATCATCAGGGGATTGCATGCAGTTTTGCTTTTCCTGTTTCAGCTCACTTGCTACAGTCAGCTTTCACTGATAATAAGAACATAAAGTACTGCCAAATGCCAGAACTGCTCTTTTTACAACATCCAGCCGTCCTCTATTGGTGTGCTGCTGTGATGTGGAACATAGCAACCTTAAAATGCATCCCTCTGGCTCTTGATGTTGTATCATTCAGGTGTTAATGGAGAGATATTTTTTCAGTGGTGAGTATTAAAAGTTCTGTTTTACACGCTAATCATTTTTAAGGAGGGGGTGCCTTTTTGAAGGTAGATTGAAATAAAGAGGAAAGGCTAAGAGGAAAGTTCCTTGAACTAGTGGTCAGACTACACTATGTGCTGTAAGTCAGCGGTGCCCAACCCCCGGGTGAGTCGTTTGGTACCGGGCCGCGAGAGTTGAGGCTCAGGTGTGAAATTTATGGTTTTCGGGGGTTTTATCAGTTTTTATTGTTATTTTTTTATCGTCGTTTATCGTTAAGTCGGTTTCCCTGGGTCTTTTCCCGTGTGTTATGAATAAACCTCCTGTTTTTTTGGTACCGGTACTGGTTTTATTTTGTTGTATTTATCCACGACACCTTAAAGGCCGGTCTGTGAAAATACTGTCGGACATAAACGGGTCTGTGGCACAAAAAAGGCTGTAAGTTATAAGGAAGAAAGTTATCAGATAAAGTGTCTCATTCCTTTTGTTTCTAGACAAAGTAGCTCAATCTGATGAGTTTTGGTAACTTTTACAGAAAGATCCAATTTCTGTGGTTCTTCTCCTAAGGTCCAGAGATTCCAAAAAATCTATTTTCTTTTCTTGGTATCTTTCACTAAAATGATGCTAAAACCCCAAAACATCTCTGTTCTGCAGAGTTTAGCTGTTTGCCACTGGAGTGGTGACAGGAAATGAGGGAGAACATCATGCTCAAAGAATAGTGAATATTTGGATGCATAATACTCTCCATGTTCTCCAAATGTGTGAACAGGGTACAGTTGGTACTGCGTGTCTTTACTATAGTGCTGACAAAATAATGGTTCATTGTTTACTCTATTCAGCTGAGCTAGCTCCGGATGGATTGGATATTTGTGAGGGGAAACAAAGATTTAGAGCACAGCTGAACTCAATCTTTCAGTGACCAGACAGACTTAAATCTCAGGGGACAATAGCCATTTTTGCTTTGGCTTGATGGAGCTAGAACTGTATATGAGTGATGAAGTTGAATAGGTGGAGTTTGGATTCCACAGGAAGATTGCCACATTAGGATACTGGAAATTAAACAGCATTGTTAGGCCTCCTTGCCAGACTTCACTCATCACTGTTGCTAAAGCTGCAAAGAACTCGTGTTGGTCCACTGTCTCAGGATTGCATATTCCTGCCCTTGCATCAAGTCCAAGTTATCCTTTGTTCAACAGTGCTGTGGTGCAGAAGGACCTGTCTATTTTATGGAAGTACTGGTTTTCCAATATAAGTACAAATCATCCTGAAGATGGAACAATGGACGCTGTGTACAACTGAGAGATGAGTTGGATTTACAGTTACTCTGGTTTTGACTGTTTTTAAACATTTTGGTTTGAAAAAAATAAAAATAAAGGGAGGATCCATTCATATAGGAAATTATCCATGAGTCCCCTTTTAGGGTGGCAGCATAAATCCAAAAGCATTTTTCAGATTTCTTGTAGAACAGACCTATGACAAGAATTGCATAATTTTCCTTATTTTGTCCATCATTTTGACATAATAGTGGACACTACAACAACAAATGGTACATTACCCTCAGAAGACAACATAAATGCACAGTGGGATTAAAAGGCATGAAGGGAAAATGAGAGAAAAGGTGCTCAGTGCTTTGTGGACTATCTGGAAACACATTGTCTGGTCTGTTTTCAGGGCTTCTGGAGTAGCCAGTTGATATTTGAGCAAAAGTACTCAATTACAAGCAAAACTATGAAGAAACCCCCCCCCCCCCCCCCCCCCCCCCCCCCCCCCCCCCCCCCCCCCCCCCCCCCCCCCCCCCCCCCCCCCCCCCCCCCAGAAAAAAGAACAACAACAACAATCTGCCATTGAAATTGGCATCAGCTGTTTAAAGATTCTCGATATTTAAATACAGAAACTGTTCTACCTTGGGAAGAGCCAAGGCCTATAGCAGTATAATTCAGCGATGGCGAAGGATGAAGGTGATAAATCCTAAAACAAATTGTGAGATGGATTGACTGATCAGTTTGCCGTTGGACTTAAAGATGAGCTTTGGCTCTGAAATAATCCTAAAAATAATGCTTCAGACTGACAGGATCAGGGGATGAGTTGAGCAGAAGGTGCACATGGTCCTGCCAAAGACAGCACCATTAACACTCTAATAGTTTCTCTTCTGCACGCTGCTGCTTCTGTAGCACGATACCACTTGGCAGGAGAGAGAAGAACAGTAGGCAATATATTAGAGAGAAATCTCTTCATTGAGCTTGGAATTTATTCTTTAATGAAATCCAAACCAGCTCTGTGATTTTGTTTTCTCTCTTACGAATAAAGAAAATACCGTTGGATATAAAATGTACGGAAGACTGAGAAAATTGCAGCATTACTCAATAGGTGATTTTCCCAGGGATACAACCTGAACGATTTGTCATGAATTTCTTAGAGTGTTGGATGATGAGATCTCTGTGCCAAATATTTACCAGAAAATTACGTTTTATGATAACTGCAGTTTTCCGGTAAATATTTGAGTAAGATTGGAAATTGTCATATAGTTGGTGCTGAGGAAAAGCACATCTGGTAGCAATCTGTTTTGCAGCTCTGTATTACGTTTAGTGTATAGCTGGGCCTAGGCATGTGTGCATTAGCACTGACGAGAGGGTTATCACAGGGCTATTATGAAAATCCCCCCTCCCTGCTCTGTCCACACCCGTTTGCTGTAATTTTCAGAAACGTGTACAAATTTGATTGATGATGTGAGAAATGGGAAAAGGTACCTTACACTGTACAAAGTTTCTTCTTCTTTTTTTAATTTTTGAAGCCTTTCCAATTAGTAGCTCAGTGATAACCCCAAAGCCACACTATGCACACATGTTGTAACCCTCCCTCAGTACGTGAACAATTCCCACCAGCCCCTGGCTGGTTCTACCCTTGGGAACAGGAACAGTGACTTCCAGATGACATCAACATCTAGGAAACCTGCTGCACGCATCCGATTTATTATTGAATAAGCAACGTTTGCAGTGCTGGCTTCGGGGCAAAGGGTCTATTTAGCAACAACATAACAGTACGAGATAGCTAGTGTCAGAGTCAGGATAGGTGGGTACTTCCTTTCCGCTAAGGCCCTGTGCAGGAAACATCTGATACACAAAGACAGCATCAGGGATGCTGATAACTTCAAGGGCTTGAATGTTTCTTGTTCAGTAGTTCTCAGTTTGGAACAATAGCTTGCAGAATAATTTAAACGTGCATGACAGATTTAGAAGTTCTGTAACTGAAAACCTCAATAAGCTGGCATGTGAACTTAATAAATCTGACCTTCCCTGATAAGCTTGGTTCCCTTATTGGACTAATTTTATGGGAAAGATTTGGGATAGATCTTCTGCAAAAAATCCCCAGCATGTGACTTTTATCCCTGCAAACATGGTTAAAACAGCAACAATGTCTTCCCAGTCAAAACTGGTCAGCTAACAACATTTATTGACAACAGGTTTGGTTACTAAGTAGCTCTGAACCTTGTGAACAATTATTAGCCAAAGTATATTTTTGAGGATTCATTTTTACTATTGATCAAGTACAGTGTTCCGGGTCAATCCAAAATGCTAAAGTCAAACCTGAATGTCTATGAAAGCAAAAGTGAGGTTTTGGCTTTCCTAGAAGAATAGAACAAGTGAGAGTAATAAAAAAATCCCCAACAGATTCTAAATCTAACCCCACCTCCACCTTGCTGGCATCTGATTTGAGGCGGAGCTCAGTGCATGTTTCTGGTCTAGCCACAGTCCCGTCTATCTGGCCCATGAAGAGTCACTCTCATGTCATCAGTCTATAAAATCTTTGAAAAATCTGTTTTCAGATGTTTCTTGGTCCAGTCTTGATGGTTGGGTTTCAGCCTGCCTTACCTTGGTCGTGTCTCTGAGCACTTTTGCCTTTTCAGAGTTCGTTAAAACTCTTTTTACCTCAGGAAAAGGAACTGCTTGACAATGATGCACATGTTGATATAGGGCGTTGATCTCCTGAGAGCACTCCCTCCCTCATTACACAAATACACATGATATGTTTAAATCCAGTTGAATTTGGAAAACATATATAAACATTTGCAATAATATCCTGCGATGCAAATGCATAGATGTTGATCATTTGGTTCATTAGGATTAGAAGTTCACGATGCCTGCACCTTCGAGGCTTTGTGAAGGTGAAGGTTCTACAGTGAATCTGTATAGGTTTATGATGCTAGCATTACTACATTAGCATTACAGTGGTCCCTCGCTATAACGGGGTTTTTGGCAATCTTGCAGGCTTTTTTTTTCTTTTTACATTATGTTCTGCGTCCTGATTGGCTGTAGACCACTGTCAATCAGTCTTCTCCGTGCCATGTCTCCTCTACAGTGCAGAATGCGTTCAGCTTATCAAATTTACGTAAATCTTCGATGGCAAGCAGTGTGACTCTGAAGTGCTGTACTGTATGTTTGTAAGTTTTCTCCCCAACTTCTGGACATGCTAAAGGAAGGTAGAAGTTACCGTATTTTTCACACCATAAGGCGCACCGGATTATGAGGCGCATTAAGCGAAACAAAACAGTCAGATAAGTCAAACTTTACTCAACTCATTCTTCTTGCTTCCTCTGCTTCCGTACCATTGATTCATTAATGGTGAATTCTCTGGCAGCTGCTCTATTCCCATGTTCTGGACCTGAAAACAAGGTTTGATTTTGGTTTCATTCTATAATACTGGACTACGAAGTTTTGAACTAGAAAAACATGGAAATGTTCATGCCTGTCTGAGAAAAGCGTATAAAGAGGTTGAGAGGTTTTACAGCCTTAAAACACCTATAATAATTGTAAAAAATAAAGCTGGCTGCTTCGCAGATTTCACCTATTGCAATTTATTTTTAGAACGTGACTCCCGCGGTAAACGAGGGACCATTGTACTACACCATTACTATGTGAAGGTTGAACCAGTGGCATCTTCCACTCACTTATCGATGCTTGGCTGTTCATGAAGCTTTAATACACCTTTAGTACAATACCTGACTGGTAGATGTCTGAATGATGTTAACACATATAAAACATAATCATTTACTATTTCTCTCCTCCCTAGTTTTCATAGAGGACATCTGTATTGAGGGGAGAAAAAATATCCAGACAGATCATTCTCATGTGGTTTAAATGTGGTTTCCAGCCCAAGTAAAGCTCAAAAACATACCATATGTTCATTGGTTTAGAGCTTCGGTGTACTGCCTGGTTCTCCTCTAACACCTGTCCCCCCCCCCCAAATACAACCTAAGCAGGCTGAATGTCACGCTACAGGGAGGCCTTTGCTGTCATCTCTCTTATTTTATCACCCTCTGCTGTGGGTTTCTTGTGGTTTTCAGGAGTTCTGGAAAATCTGACCATAAATAAATCACTGATTTTATTTGTCCCTATGGGGCTGTTAGTCATACTGCAGTGGGATACACCATAACCAGTGGGTAACCCATTTAGCACACACAGACACATGAATGTAACACTAAATCAGGAATTTAGAAGCACACAATATAGAAAGCCATGCATGCACAAAAACAACCTTTTTTTGGTTTTGGGTGGATGGGTTATGCTAACTTATCTAAGTCTGATCAATGTCTCATTTTTGTAGAGTCCATGAGTACAAAAGGAAAAAGAGGACTGACATTTAACTCTGATAGCGAGCTTATGCAATTGCATGTCTGGCTGTGTGGGACTGAAGTCCCCAAACAATTCTGCATTTTCAGTCGAACTCTTAAGGCGAAGATCCTGAGTCCCTTCTCAGTTCTAGAAGCAAAGCTCACTGCTGTTTTAAATATTTTTTCTCATGATTTTATTAATAAAGAGGTCAAGGCCGTGGGTCTGAAGTCATTCTGAAATTTGGGAAGTTTGGCTTTAGTTCAGGAAGCTATCATGGATTGTTCCCACTGTTTGTGGACCCTGTGCAGTAAAAAGGACAGAGAAAAAATATAAGAGTAAATATAGGGACTGTTGTTCTGCTCAATAGTCAAGCATTTGGGTACTTATATTATCAAGGACAAGACATATTCCCTGCTAGCTCTAAACACAAGTATTTATTTTAAATACAGAGGCTGTAACTGTTACTTTAGCTAGGATCTTATTAACCTTTTATTATTAGCCATTTCACACACATGAAACCAGCTAAACAAACTATAATAAAAGTTCAGAAAGGAATAAAGAACCAGACAGATAGAAGTACTTAATATTGTTTTACCCATTCACCTGAAAACAGCTCCCTGAATGCAGATTACAATAAGACAGGCAGTTCTTTACTACCATGTGAATGATGGTAACAACCATTTGGTGCTTCCTTCAGGTCTGGACTGTAAAATAGTGTCTCTCATCACCCTGTGTGTGCAGAGATGCACGTATAACAAGTCTGCTGTTCCATCTGTATGAAACACTGAGTAGTACAGAGCGCTGATTGAAATCTGGGATTGTTAGAACATCCTAAAATGGTTTTCATTTGAGTATTTTTTTACCAGTGTAATTCTGGTATGCCAAAACCAAAACAAATCGTGTTACACTCAAGAGATCTAGCATCACATGTACTGAAAACCTGATGGTTTTCTCCAGTGAACATTGATTGAAACTACATAAAATTATCTTTGGAGAGTTTGGAGATAATAAACATCTGAATAGTAATTAAAAATAAAATCTGCAGCACTGTGCAAGTCTTTAGCCACTCCTTATTTCTTTCTATTTGGCCTTCATGGTATCAGACTGTGCCATTTTTAAACGGCATCTTCAGTCCAGTCCTTGTGCCTGACCATTTTCAAATGATTTTTTTCTTTTGCTGTTTTTCTGTTAAACCATTTAACACTGACCAGTGAATTCAAGCACAAAAAGGCACCTAACTCAAAGGAGGACACAACGCTGTGTCTACAGAAAACTTAGTAAAGAACTGAATTTAAAATGTTATCTTTAGGCACTTTGTTACTAACAGCCTGTCACAAAAACATACATTTTGCTTTCATTTCTTTAGCTGAATATATGAAAAAGGCCAAGAATAACACAGTTTGACAGACATGAAATAATATTTTTACACTAACAAGGTGATTGGCAAAGAGCTATCAGCTGGAAACTTGGCGTGGTGTGCAGTGTTTCCTTTGAGGAAACTGGACTGGTGGAGGAAAAAGGTATAAATGTCAGACCTGAAAACCTATCTACAGCAGATGAGCAGGATCTGAAAGTCATATCCTTAAAAAAAGAACTGACAAAGGAACTGAGAGATGATTCATCTTCTGTTCACCTTATCAGAACTGCTCTCAGTGGAGGGTTGGCTATCAAGAAGCCATTCTTAAGAAATGAAAACAGGGAGAAAAAACTGATATATGCCAAATTATACATGAACTAGACTGAAAATCAGCGGCAGTGTTATGGATGGATCAGTCCAAATGTTAAAGCTTTGGTTCAAATAATGATCAGTATGTATGGAGGAGGTCAGGAGATGGGTACAGTAAAACACGGTGGAGGCACTGTCATATACAGTACAATCTGGAAGGAATCTCATTGACAAGAGCTGCATTTTTCAGCACGACAGTGATTCCAAACACTTTGTAAAAACATACCTGGATAGAAAGACACACTATGGATCACTATCCAAGGCCTGCACAGAGCCCAGATTGCAACATTATTGAAGTAGTGTGGGATCATTTTGATAGAGAACAGAATAACAGACAGCCAACATCCAAAGGACAACTTTTCAATAAATCACTCCATCTTTTTCCCATTTTCCTAGCAAAATTCCAGACTATTTGCACGGTAGTGTAGTATATTTTTGTCCATTTCTAAATTCCTGAAGTGCTAAGGACTCTACCAAACTGACCTCTGAATTGCACACACTGTCTTAGATGTTTGACGCCATAATTTTATTTTGTAGATTTGATTCCAGATGGTTACTGGGGGAATAACATCCCACATTCCTAAAAAGCAATTGCTGGTTTCTTCACTAAAAAGAAGCATTTTAGAAAAAACATTCTGACAAGTGCTCATCCTGCACTTGCCACCTCCATAGCAGGTTTAGTAAAATGTTTACACTACTCCATCCAATTCTTGGCTTTGTGCTTGTGATGAAAGGCTCGGCCATGTAAAGCTATGCTGTTAAACTCCTGGTGTGCACTGTTTGTGCTGATGTTAAAACCACAGGAGGTTTGGAACCCTGCAGTTACTGAATCACCAAAGCGCTGGCAACTTTTGAGAACTATGGGCCTCAGCACTCAGTGCCTAGCTCTGTATCTTTATGTGGTTTGCCACTTTGTGGCTTCTTTGGTGTGGTTCCTATTTGACTCCATCTTACAGTAGAATCAGTTACATCTGATCGTTCAAGAGGAAAAAGTAGCAGAGGTAGCAGAGACAGAGGTACAGTAAATATAATATGATAATATTTGTTTGCTTTAATTATCTAGCAGAACGTAGTGTTAACCTGCTAATTTGCTGTTGAATGCTAGTAGCCTTTAGCCTAGCATGGTTTGCTAATCAATAAATAGCTAGTTTTAAGATCAGTTAAAGTGCTTTATACTGTGGCCTTGAAAGCCAAACGGACTGCAACTTAAGAAAATACCAGCATTAAGAAAAACGTTGCAAAAGCACACAAAACACAACGGAAATAGGACAAAAGAAAACGGAAATAAGAAAAAACATATTTCCAAAAGCACAAGGGAAATGTTTCTGGGGAGACAATAACTCGACGGACAAGTTGCAGGATCAAAACATGCTAGGTAAGTGTGTTTTAATCTCATGATTCATATAATACTGATGATAGATTTTTAGGCTAATAGTTAGGCTAACACACTTACCTCTCATCTTTTCTTTCCTCGCAAAACTGATAGATTCTCCACTTCTTGTAAGTGTCTGCCAGCACAATTCTTAGCTTATGGTTTCCGCAACTGGTCCGTCGGGTTATTGTCGCCCCAGAAACATTTCCCTTGTGCTTTTGGAAATATGTTCTTTTTTTGTATTTCTGTTTTCTTTTTTCCTGTTTCCGTTGTGTTTTATGTGCTTGCAGCGTTTTTCTTATTGCTGGTGTTTTCTTAAGTTGCAGTCTGTTTGACCTCTCAGGGCCACTGTAGCTTCAGGATTAGGAGTCACCTATAGTATTATAGATTACTTTGTCCACCTTAAACTCCTCAGTAAAATTTTATTTTTTAAAGATTTGATCTATTCAGCAGGTGTTACATTTTCTACATTTTTGTTGCTATCTGGTTATAGTATTAAACTCTAAATCAGTGTTGAAGTGCACACCGTGAATGTTAATACTAAATTGGGGGCGCCACCTAAAATGTTGTCTGATGACAATTTAGCTTTGTATTAGCGTTTTAAAATTCATCAGCTTTTGTGAACAATGACCCGGAAAACAGGAAGTTTTTAGACTTTAGCTACATCGGAAACACTAAAATGTTGCCCAATGTGCCCAGAGGCTATGTCAGCAGACTAGACAAAGGGGTCTCAGATTGCTAACAAACTACCCAACTGTTTGGTTAGACAACCATCAACGGTCCTAATAATGTGCAGTGATAACAAGTACTAACTTTGTCCAGCCAGCTTCAGCCTTTTCTTCTGTTTAATTTAGGGAAATTAAACATACTGTATATGTCAGTTGGCTATCTATGGGCTCAAAATGTGGTCATAAATATTTTGTACTTGTAAA